>NC_083866.1:7623750-7970000 GCF_029169275.1 Apis cerana
GACAAGTTTGGATTCCTAGCTTGTGATCGTTGATGTAGTCACGATCGAAGCAACAGAACAGTTATTAATTAGCGTGTTGCAAAGAGATATATATACATATATATATATATATAATATAATATAATATAATAGTTTAGAAAGCTGCGTATTAACTTCTTGGAAATAATTCCCGTAGATCGTTTTTTGATACTTGTTGCGTAACAATTGAACGAGAAGAGAGACACACGAAAGGGAACGAGAATTTTTAACTTTTTAACAATCGCAACGAAGGAGGGAGGGGGGAACCTATATGTTCGATGTGTCGCCTCGAAGGTGAAGATTCGCGAGAGATTGGAATCGATCGGGGATCGATCGACCTTCGAGGTGGCTGGAGAGAAAAAGAGAGAGAAAGAGAGGGGGAGGCTCGATATCCTGGAGAAAAGGAGAGGAAAAGAGAAAGGAAAGGACATGAGAGAGAAAGAGAGAGAGATTGAGAAAGAGAGGAAAAAGGGGAGGGGGGAAAAAAGAAAAGGAAAGGAAAAAAAAATGATCATCGTGGATCCGGTAATAATTTTTCGGGGCTAGCTACAATACGTTGTGTTGCAGCTTCGAGGACGGCAAGTCGGACAAGGAGATCCTGGACAACCTGCTGCTGTCGACCCGTTACGACAAGCGGCTTCTACCCCCGGTCCAAGGTACACTGAGGCCCCCGCCCCACACCCGCCAAGACGACTACACCCCTGACCACCTCGTACCCAATGACCCTCATCATCCAGAGCACCTCGAACACCACCGGCACCGCTACCACCATACAGCACCACACAACCACAGCTCACTGCTCACCCCTCGTCAAAAGGGTACTCTATATTAGAAATCGACCTGAAAAATCATATGAAGCTAGATATATATAAAAGAGAGAAAAAAATTGGCATGAGAAGAGGGAAAAACGAGAGAGAGAGAGAGAGAGAGAGTTAAAATTTTGAGTGTGAAAGTGAGACTCGATCTTTCTCTTTTACCCCACCTTCTTTCTTTTTTCTTTTTTTTTTCTTTTCTTTTTTTCTTGTTCTTTTTTTTCTTTCTTACTTTTATATCCTCCTTCTCCCTTCTCTTTCCTCCCCTCGCTTCCTTTTCTTTCCTTACTTACTTACTTACTTACTTACTTACTTACTTACTTACTTACTTACTTACTTACTTACTTACTACTTCGCGTGCGTTGCGTGCCTGCGTCGACTGAGTTTGCGCGTTTTTGCTTGAAAAGATCGTTATGAAAGTAGAACGAAAGAGTTGCGCTTGTCGATGAATACGAATATGAGAGAAAGAGAGTTGGAATGATATAAAAGGAGGGGGGAGAGGTTAAAAATAATAAGTAATAAGAAGGATGGAGATGGAGTGAAAGAAAAGGGTATGAATGAGAGAGAGAGAGAGAGAGAGAGAGATCTGATCCGTTTCGATACCGAAGTGACGAAACTGGCCGAATGGGGCGACCCGTCTGACCGATGCCGCCTCTCCATCACTGTTTACGAATACAGCTTTGGAAAATCGAATTCCACCTCTCTCGTCATCGACCGCGGATTTCCTCTCGAGAAAATGAGGATAACGCTTTAATCCATCGTACGAATTCGCGTATTTGCGTTTGAAAGTGCTCTCTGTTCCACGCGTTTCCTCTGTTGTCACGCGCGTTGTTGTTATTGGCAGAGGGGACAGTGACAAAGATGGAGATAATTAAAAAAAAAAAAAATTTGTCGATATGAGTGTAAAGCCTGTCATCGAACGTCGACACGGTGGATCGGTCGATAAAGAAGAGAGATAAACGGGAAGACGGATCGAATTGAGGTGATAAAGGTCAATGATGCGCGTGTCGAGACAGAAATAGAATGATTTCACACTGGCGATGGGTTGTGAATTGTAAAGTATATGGACTAACGAATTTGTTTGATCGAGAGGCTTTACGTCAATAGGCTGTAAAACCATCGTCGTTCCATCGTAGAATTTTATCCAATAATAACAACGTGTGCACGCGAGACAGAATTAAGCGGCTTAACTCCGTTGAAAAAGTTAAAACTTTCGGATAGGAAAGTTTAAGCGATATTAATTATTTAATTACGCTTAAGTAACATTTATTCCTCGTAATTATTACAATCGATCAGCTTTTTATAATACATAAACTCGACAATTTCGCATCACGATTATTTGCAATTATTATTATTATTATTGCTTTGAACAAAAAATTATCGAAGTAACTTTATTCTTTATTATGCTTCAGAATGTAACGGCAGAACAGATGGAACAGAGTGAGAGTATTTTGCCTATTTTTTTGCTGTTCATCTTCCTCGATTCGATTTAATGACGAAAAATTTTTTAACCGTCCTATCCGTCTCCCTTTTAATTATCGAAAATTAACAAAGCGAACAGTCGAGAAAAATTAAGCAATAAAGTTTACGACCGTGTTTCCCGCGTCACGTGAAAATATTTGCGACCACGCTTTATGTGAACCCGAACCGATGGATAAACACGGGAGAGATTCGCTCGAAACGTAAATTGACTTGGCTCCAGCCGATTAATCATTTAAACAAACAAGAGAGAAACTGTTTTCGATACGCGTCCGCGTATCTTGGAACCGGATTGGTTATTTTCTGGCCGACGAGCGACGTGGATTCGAAGAGAGAGCAAGGAGGAGGCAAGAGAGGGGGGAGGAAGGAAGGAAGGGAGAGCAAAAAACCGAAACGGATCCGCCTAAATTCGGCCATTCGTTTCTCTTTACACGAGGAACGAATTCCGCTTGGACGAGCTTTTTGCATTGTAGGGAGAGGCTTGTAATTTAAATTCAGAGGCAGAGATTACGGTTAAAAAGATCGTTGCGATGCCAGCTCTAGTAGTTTGCAGCTAGCACGCGTAAGCAAACTCACTCGAAATAATTATGTACAGTAGTTTTGTACGATTTGTACGCCTTTGTTTGTTCTTCGAGCAATTCTTCACTCTCATTCTCGATATCCACGATATCCGTCGATCGTTTCTCGATAATTCAACGTGTTTTCTCCGATTAGCAGTGTTTTTGTTACACCCGGAATTATCTGTAATTGTCCAAGTTTTTTACGTGTTGAACGATTAAACCGATGTCGCGAAAATAATAGCGAGATATATTATTATACGTGTAATTGGATAAATTATAATTGATTAATTTTGTCGAAGAAGATTTTCGATCGATCGTAAAATAAGAAGAAAAAAAAATTAACAAGGCGAATAAATCGAGAAAAATCGTCTCCTCTCTAATCTCGAACAAGTAAGGATAATATGGATAAGTGAAACGAAGTATGATTCGAAAAAATTTGAAATTCGTTATTGTATTTTTGAAACATTTTTAAATTCTTGATTTCTCGGCCAACACGTAACTTTGATGCAATTTAACTAAGCAATATTAATTAAACATTCCTGAAGAGGCCCGCTATGCCAAGATGTTCGCGATGGAAACGCTTGTTACGTGCCAAATCTCGTGCCCGAAGTATGCAGATGTTCGAGATACGTTTGAAGTACAATAATATTGGTGCGACTTTGGATGAGGCGAGCATAAATATCTATTCTAAATTGACACGTGCAAATTCACTTGATCCAATTTCAAAATACAATAGTAGTTAAGTAATTAACACGTTCGATGAGAATGTACATCTTGGCCATGTTTAATTTTACAATATGAAGAAAAGATAAGAAAAAAATTAAAATTACATAATCATATGATTTATCAAAGTTTCGTGAAAATTGATTAAATTTTATAAAATTAATAAATTCTTAATTATTCTTCTTAACAAATTACTTGTAATATTATCGTACAAATACGAATTAATATCGAAAGAAAAATATATAATATTATTCATTTATGTCGTAAAAGTCCATATAGTCTATTAATAAGCAATGCGACGAAGAGCTCGAAGTGTCACGTGATACCGATCAGTTAATAAACTAATATTTCGACACAAGTGATTTTTTATTTTTTCTTTTTTTTTTTTTACTTTCTTTTTTTTTCCGTGTAAAGCGGCTATCCGGAAAGGCAACGTTTCATCTTTTCAGAGAGAAACTCGTGACAAAAGAATCCCCTATTGGAGGAAACGTGGAAAGTTGCCACGACGCCCTCGAGCGCCGGCACCTCGTTTGTTCACAGAGCGGATGCGAGAAGGAAAGCGAGGTTTCGAAATCGCGTGTGTGCATCGTCGGTGTCTCCCTCGCTTTCGTCCGCCACGGAACCGTTTTCCAATTGAGGCGACAAAAGAGGCGCCACTGTCGTCGATTGCTTGTTTCTCGCTAACCACTCTCTTCTCTCTGAAATGAAACGCGAGACTTGTTATTATTTACGTGGCAAAGAAGGAAGTAACGAACGAAGGAAAAATAAGGAATCGTGGATAGAAACGAGTATGGAGTGAAGGAGCGTCGACAAACGAACGAGGCACGAACTCGCAACTGTAGTTGACTTTTCTTCGGTGTAAGTTTGATTTTTTTTTTTTGCAAGGCTTCTTCGAAATTTCGTTTTCAAATTCGATTTATACATATATATATATTATTTTTTTTCATTTCGTTTCCTTCCTTTTTGTCACTTTTTCTTTCTATCTTTTCTTTTTTACTTTTTTTTTTTTGAATTGATTATTCGTATTATTTGTGGAAAAGGTAAGAACGTTCGATGCTTTTAAGGTTATGCTTCGCGAAAAATTTGGCAAGATATAGTGACGTGACAATTAATTGGAAATCTATTAACGCACCCTTTATCGATTGCTTGAATCGACGCACATTTTTGTAAAATTTGAAAAACAATGGAAATGTATTCGATTAAATTTCTCGAATCACGAGGGAATTACTCGTCGTTGTTAGATGGATAATTTCGTCAGGCGGATAATGACAGGTGATCGCGAGAAAGGAAAAAAAAAAGAAAGAAAAAGGAAAAAAAAATAAGATGAGACGTGGGCAAGAGTTGTTGGGTGTCACAGAAATTCACAACACTGAAACTCTAACGAAATGTAATATACAACCTTCACATTCCCGTTGTTATTCTCTTTGCTGTTCGATCGAATAACGTGTCGCTCGTAAAAAGCTATTTGTCGAGTTTTTGTCGTGTTGAAACGAAAAAGACAAAAAAAGAAAAAAGAAAGAAGCATAAAATGAATTTTTGCAATGCACAACGGATATCGAAATAAATCTTTTTTCAAGAGAACCGTGTTCCATGCATTCCTTGAATTTCTTTTGTTCTTATTATTATTATTATTATTTCTATGCGTTATCGCATTAGTTGTTTTGTCGCAATTGTGCTGCAAAATAATGAAATAATGTAAAAAAAAAAGCGAAAGAAGAACGAATAGACAACGAGCGCAGGATCGAACAGTTAGATTGATGAAGATAGAAAAAGGATGAGACGTGGGCAAGGGTTGTTGGGTGTTACAGATGCGGATTTCTGCTGCGGAATGCGATGGCCTGGTGACGCCACCGGCCTGTCGAACCGGTCGTCGACCTCCTCTAACGACCCCAAGAACCAGTACAAGAACCAGAACAATAACCACTACACGTCGCACCAACACCTTCGCACCCACCTTCGCGGTCCGTCCTTTTCTGCTTTTACTTCTCTCGTAATCTCGTCTAGAGAAATAATTAAGAACCACCACGATTCTTTCATACGACCCGACCCATTCAGTTTCTTCGCGCGGATATTATACATGTACTTGCTTTTTCTTCTACTTGTTCTTGGATGTGCGGTAAAAGTTGGACGATTCAAAAGGAGAAGGATTTATGGAATATGTAATTCTGATCGAACGTCTCTTTCGAATATTTCTATTTTTTTTTTTTATTATTTATTTCGAATCGAAATTTGATTTAATTCTAACCGAGAAGTTCCCTTTTTAGTTCGTTGTTTGTTATTTAATGTTGTTTGTTATTTAATGTCGTGATTTTAAAACCGATAAAATGATTGTCCGTTTTATGTAATAACCATTAAATTTTGACGATCCAGTGAATCATTTTTGGAGGTGAGGGGCTTTTGTATTTCGTCAAACGAAGAATAGAAGAGAATAAAAGAGAAAAAGAAGAAATCGAGAAATAAAATAAAATAAAAATTTCCATGAATTTTACGATCTGTCGAGGAAAATTTGCGCAATGCAACGATGCTAAGAACGAATCCTCCTCCTGTCGATTTAACTTTTACCGTATTATTTAAACGTACACGAATCCAATAACAGACATCTCGCCGATCGAAAAAAATATCATCGATACTATAAATCCTGAATGGGTTGCAAGTCGAATTTTCGTACGAGGGTTTATAGGTCGATCGATTTTTTATCGGGATTACGTTATTTCCGTTCTCGATACTCCCGTGAGAAAGAAGGGTCTTGCTCTTTGAATGCTTATTTTGGTTCTTGGTTTCGCGTTTGAAAGAAAGAAGAGAGAGAGAGAGAGAGAGAAAAAAAAGAAGAGACTCGAGTTCGGTTCTCTTGCTCGAGAGATTAAATGGGTCGGATCTTGAACGGATGGTTCGAGATCCGAACGATCCGAGCGTAAAGAAATAAAAAAGGTTGTTCGACCTAAACCTTCCATTATTTGATTTTAAAAAAACACACGCACAATCAGAATATACTCGACTGAAAATATACGGGACAGAATTCTGTTCAATCAACGTGTTGTTGAGTGTGAATCCATTTGAGAGTGAAATTCTCAAGAGTCGTTCTCGAGAGTACACATGTATCTTTTGCAAATGGACGCTGCGTTGAGAGTGGAGAGGGAAGGAGGTGGGGGGTGACAAACCGCTTGCTTATCTCTCGCCGCGTTCAGTGCGACTTGACTATTGTGTTCTTGCTCTCCACTCTGAATTCATCCATGCAAAAATAATTCTCCGGGGTATTTTTTTTTTCGCGCTGAAAGTGATTATCGATAATTCCCACTCTCGACGGGGTTATCCACTGGTGACGGATAACCCTCAAGAATGGAAATTACCGATAATTATTCTCAGCTTATCCATTGATAAAAGAAATAACTCCAACGGAGTTGTTTATCGGTTCAATTTTCACTTTGAACGTAGTAAAAAATAATACTTGTATAAGAGTATTTTCACGCAAATGGATGATGAAGTGGTGACAAATAAATTATCGAGAATAGAAATTATCGATAATTAATCTGAGCGCAATTATCTACGGGCGAAAAATATAATTTGAACAAAGTGTGATTGAAAATGATTATCGATAATTTTCATTCTCGATTTTCATTCGACTGTCTATCGATACGTCATGATGATCATTCTAAAAAAACGGAACGTATCGACAAATATCTCAGCACTCGGCGAAAAATAATTCTATTTTTTTGATGAAAAAAAATGAAAGCTGCGCAAAGGATATCGATAATTTCCACAATGGATACTACTATTCAGAATGGTAATTTCCGTTCTCGACTTTCGGTATCCACAGAAAAATATAAACTCGCGAGAGTTTCACTGTCAAACGTGTTCGTATCCTTTCTATCGCGAGAATCGAACAGCATGAGAAAGTCGAATGCAGAAAAAAAAAAAAAAGAACAACATTGTTGGTAGTCGCGAAACTCGAAACGAGACATTCGTGTTAAAAGGACGTAAAAATTGTGCTTACCGACCGACGCAAGATACACAACGTTAAATATCTAACGTTATTTTCTTTAGTCCGGTTCGTGTTCGATGTGCCCCACCGATTAATGCTCGTTCATCGGCATAATGATACACACATACACACATACACACACCGGTTGTTATCAAAAAACTAGCTTTGTGTTCGCTAACGCGTCGATCGATTTTGTTTTTTTTTTTTTTTTTTCTATTTTTCATTGCAGCGTAATTGAAATGTGCGAATATATATATTTCGAAAGCGGAGTTATAACTATAGCTGAAAAGATAGATTTCGGTCGCGAAATTCTTCGAGTCTTGTGCGCGGGAACGAGTATCATTTTATCGAAAGCGACGATTCTATTTTCTATTTTAATTCTATTTTACACGAAATTTGCGAGTATTTTGCGAGTATGTAATGCGTTATAATTTTAATAATTCAAATATTCTATTTCTAAACATCGGTATTTTTTTTTTTTTAATCTCTACCCTCGTTGAAAAAAAATGTTTCCGAGAGAAATTGTTCAAAGAATCGAAGATTGATTGGAAAAAAGAAACAATAATAATTCATATTATGGACGTACGGATTTAATTAAAATCAGGTTAGACGAATGTTCTCTCGTAAGATAACGTATACAGATTTTTCGTAAATTCGGTGCGAAAAGATAGCTGGTGCCAACAGACTGTTCCTCGATCGTCGATACGATTTCTGAATAATCACTATACTTCCATCCTTATTCCATATTTCCACCCACCGTATATCTCACACATCGGCGTACTTTAAATAGACACACATACACATACACACGTACATATACACACTCGCGGTCTCTCACGTATCTTTCTTTTTCGTAGTTGAATGTGTTGGCAAATTATCGAATCGGTGGTTGGGACTCGTTAGGACGCATGACACACGTGGTAATTGGCCGTTTCACTCGAAGGATACTTCACAATCCTACATTATCGATTAGACGTGGCAAACTAAATTGAAACGCGCAGTTTGAGCATCGCAGCAACGATCACTTTCGTTTCCTTTCGCTCCTCCGTTCCCAATTCTATCTCCGTTTCCGTTTCCCGTTTCCGTTATCTGTTTTGCGAGCGATCCTCTTTCTCTATCGAACGTCACATCGTTGTGTCGCGCCTCTTCGACGACCGGTTCTTCGAGTCCTAACTCTCCGAGTTTGCGTGCTTTTCACACGAAATACAAAAACATGAATTTAGTCGCGGCATGTGCACAGCATGGCTCTAATTACGCTTACGCAATAACAGTAATCTGGCTTACGCTCGCGTAGAGAGAGAAAAATATGTTAATTTTTGAGATCGAGTTTAATTGGTCGGATAATACCATACGTTGATCGACCACGTGATTTGTATTTTTAGAAATCACACTCGCTCGAGTCAGGGAAAGAATCGAGATTATTTTTTTTTGCTTTTTGCCACTGCTTCAAATAAATTAAATCGATATATCGTTCCGGTTTTCGAGTATGAACCGTGTTCTTTTGAAATAAAAGTTTCGAGGTTTATGATTGGTCTACCAAATCGACCAATCAGAAACGTCGAGCTACGAAATACGTTAGAAACATCATCATGCGCAGTCGCTAATATTCTACTGGTTATTTTGTACATTTAAACAAGACTCCTGTGATTCTCAACCTGAAATGCTTGAAAATTGTGCATTCCTTCATAAATAGTGGTTTCATTTTAAAACGATCTTTAAATATTGTGGTACAGATATCGAATTTAAACCGAAAATTTTAACTTTGAAACTTTTATTCCGAAAGAACGCGACTCGAAAATCTCGCGATCGATAAATATCGATATTTATGCAAACGATGTTTAATTTGAAAAAAGTTATCTAATTATTCCTTTCCCGACGCGAGATGTCTCCCCTCCGAAGAATGTTTTCTTTCGAATTAGCGTGCTCTTCTTGATGAACCGCTTCGAACGAGACGCCTGGTGAACTTTAATTTCAATGGTGCACTGTGTTCCAGGAACCTTGACCGTGAACGTGAGCGTGCTGTTGCTAAGTTTGGCTTCCCCAGACGAGTCCAGTTTGGTAATTGAACATTTTTCTCTCGATAATCATTTCATCACGCCCAAGACACGGAATAAATAAACGATGCACGCGTGACACATTTTTACATCATTAGGACACACGAGAGGTGCACCAAAACCGTTGAAATACATTATAAACGAATTTATAAACGATTTATCCCTCCCCCTGTTGTTTTTGATCGACAGAAATACGAGGTGGAGTTCTTGCTGCAACAACAATGGTACGACCCGCGATTACGATATAGCAACCGGTCGCAATATGAATTCTTGAACGCGATTCATCATTACGATGATATCTGGTTGCCGGACACGTACTTCATAATGCACGGAGACTTCAAGGACCCGCTCATACCTGTTCACTTTGCCCTACGTATATATCGCAACGGCACGGTCAACTATCTTATGAGGTATTGTTTTATTTATTTTTAATAATATAATTCCATTTTATTTATTTCGACGCGTTTCTCAGTTCGAGGATACGATTGTTTTCATTTCCAATTATTTATTATTATATATGTCGCGAATGTACGTCATTGAAAACTTGGCTTGACTTCACAGGCGTCATCTCATCCTGTCCTGCCAGGGTAGACTCAATATCTTCCCCTTCGATGACCCACTGTGTTCATTTGCGATCGAGAGCAGTAAGTGAATATGTATATATATATATATATACACACATATACTATTTTCTTATCGCTTCAAATTAATAATCGATATGCTTCATCTTCGTTTTCAGTATCGTACGAACAAACGGCGATCACGTACGTGTGGAAGAATGACGAGGGTACGTTGCGGAAGAGTCCTAGTCTAACGTCGTTGAACGCATACCTCATTAAGAACCAGACAATCACGTGTCCGATCAAAGTAAGCTGGAGAGGTGAGTTGTAGGGTAAACGGTTCGTTCGACAAGGAAGAAACACGTGAATTAATTAATAAGAAAAGATCGTTGGAAGACGATCTTAAAGGCGAAATGATTGTTGAAATATATTTCGAGTATCACCGTTCAGTTTTGACAATCGTGTTTTTCGAAGATTCCGTTTTTTTTTCAATTCGCCGAGAAAAAGCTGTTTCAACTGCACGATGATACGAATATATTAACTTGATTATTAGAAACTCATCGTTAGGGATCTATCGAAATATAAATTGAATGAGATGAAAAAAAAAAGGAAAAAATACCGTTGAAATTATATATATCATTTTCTATTCGTTATCGATTCTCTCTTTTTTTGATGATTTTTATTGCATCCTTTTAAATGACACGCTTCTGTACTGTGTTGCAATGCACCGAACACGGCCATTTCGTTAGCCCACGAAAACGATTTTAGTGTCGCTTGTATACGCACTCGAATATACTCGAGTTCAACTTTATTTTTATTTATTTATTTATTTATTTATTTCTTTTTTTTTATTGTCTATTTTATACTCGACTGATTAGTCGATCACCGACTGCCAATATTTCTCGTTGGTTGGGTCATCTCGAAAGTTGCACAACCTCGACTATCAACTGCGACTTAGCGTTTACAATTAATTTTCTATATACGTTGCAATTTAAAATAGATATTTTGTCCGTTGCAGAATGAGATAAGAAGGATAAACTTTCGGGACGGTTCGATCGATTTCTCGAACTCTGTACAAATAGTTTTTTTTTGCCATATTAGAAAACTTGTCGAGAGAAGATGATGGTGAAAATCGAATGAGAAATGAAAAGGTGAAAGTAACGTTTTAATTCCATTCCTCTCGAAGATAAAACATTTGGAAACCGTAAATACCCAGGAATCGTTTAAAAGAGAATTATTTGAACGAACAGGTTGAATGAATTCCTGAAAAAAATTCCTAACATTATTCATCTTTCTCCAATCTGTCATTCCCTTTAACATCGTCTTTTGTTTGATTTCGATTCGATCGCGCGAGCTTTCTCTTAGCAGACGTCTCGCAAGGGATTTGAAATTTTCTCTACTCGTCTTCTTCTTTTTTTTTTCTCGATCCCTCTTTTCGATCTATGTACATATAACGGATATTTAACGATTATAATTTTCATTCCGTTGTTCCGATTTTGTTGCCAATTCATTTCTCTATCCTCTCTTCGCATCTCACACTCTCTCAACGGTGTAAATAAAATAACATTGGCTCCGATTTCGAAACGCGATTCGTTTTAAAATCCACAAGCACAGGTAAGTTGCAATGCATGCGCCATGCACATCGATGTAACTTTTGCTACTTTTTCGATATTGCTTTGATCTTGCACCGCATCGACTTCGACGTAAAAAAAAAAAAAAAAAAAAAAAAGGATGCGAGTATTAGAATATTTTTTAAAACGAGTCAGTATTTCTCAAACATATATATATATTCGCACTCTCGATAGGTTGTGCTTCGTACGTGAAAAGTTCGTTCGTGAAATCGTTTGTATTGTTCGCTTTATATTCTTTACGGGTTTGTAGGCTCGAAAATTTCTTCAGAATTAAAGAAAGAGGAACATCGATAACTGTTTTAAGAACGAGTATGCTTTATCCATCTTTCCACCAAAATAATCGTTGTACACGCGTTAAGGAGTTATACGGAGAAAAAGATTGGAAGGAAAGTAGAAAAAAAAAACTCTGCATGCGACTTAGCAGAAACTACAAAAAAAAAAAAAAAAAAAACAAAAGAGAAAAAAAATATTAACTTTTGTTTCCTAATTCTTGTTTCTTGTTGATAGATACGTAGATACGTTTTTTGTATTGTATCGCATATGTCTTCTTTCTCTTTCTCTACGTGTATATATACACATATATATATATATATATATATCTTTATATTGACATATTTAGATGTATATATATATATATATACATATATATGTGTGTGTGTGTGTGTGTATATATACCTATCTAGATAATATTACGATCCTCTAGAAAACTGCATATTGGCAACCTTGGTTCCTGTCTCGCTTTACAACCGAGCCCGCCGTGGTTTGCTTTTGGGGTGAGGTCTCAGTTTTTTTTCAGTGACCTGGTATTATTATTATTATTATATTATAGTATTGTTATCGTTATTATTATTATTGACGTCCTCTAACCGTCCTCTAGCCACCATCATTTCTTCCTCCCGTTCCCCTTCCCTCTCCTCCCTCCTCTATACTCTCTGCTCCTCGCACCGTCGTGTCGTCGCGAGTTATTATTATTTCTTTTTTTTCTCTTTTTTCTTCTTCTTTTTTTAACGTACGAACTATGTATGGAACATGTTACGTAGACGCGAATCTCTCTCGTCGCTTTGCCGGGACACAAGTGTAATCGATCGGTCGATTTGATGAAACGATTATTATAATTTGAAATTAAAAAATTTGTTTTCTTATATTTTATATATATATATATATATATATATATATATATATGTGTGTGTGTATAGGTTAGAGAAAAAGAGAATGTATTACTCCACGCTACTACTTAGTTATTAATTATTATTAACAAGTTTTATATATATATATGAAATATCTTGTTTTTGAGCTGTTGAATTGTTTCGTTAACTTTGACCGCTTATTAAGCTCTTCGAAAGCAGCTTTCGCAGCTAGTGGAAAAAAAAAAGCTTGAACGTATTTGTCGAAAGCGTGATGATAATGATGATGATGATGATGATGATGATTTGATACCTTTTGCAGCTTTGCGAGAGTGAGATTCACTTCTTTTCACTTTTGATCCGAATAATCATGGAGAGAGAAAAAAATATATATATATATATATAATCTAACCGAATTAACACGTGAAAAAAAAAAAACAAGGTGAAAGATCGTTTTCGTTTTCAGGTTTTCGCAGAGAGGCAGAGTGTTTCTCTTTATTCTCTGCTTCCCCCACCCTTCCCCAGACAAATTTCGATACGTTCGATGGTACTTGAGAAAAGAAATTGGTCACTGATGAGATTGAACAGGGATATAAATTGCAATATAGATGAAAAAAATAAACGATATATATAAATATATATATGTACATATATATATATATATATATCTCGAGTTTCGTTCCTTTACCCTGAAAGGATCAACCATGGCGGTATGCGGGTAATGCTTGGTCTAGTTAGCCCAACGATTAAATTTCCTCTGTGCTCGTTTCAATTCGGATATATTCGTGTTCGAGATCCGTGCCAAAATTGATATATAGAGATAGAAAAGGAGAATAAAAAATAAGAAAATAAGAAAACGACGAGGTATATAATCGGGCCGCGTATGGTTAGAGGACGGATAGATCTTGCCGTGGAACATTTTGCTCGACCTCACTCTTTCCGTGTGTACACAGTTTTTTTCTTTGTCGCAGCTTCAATTCGGATTCGCGGATCGCGAAGAATTCGACTGAAATGGAACTCGATCGAAATGGCGACTTTATTAATGTCTCTCTCTTTCTCTCTCTCTCTCTTTCACTCTCTCTTTCTCTCTCTCTCTCTTTCACTCACTCTTTTTCTCTATCTCTTTCTCTCTTTCTCTCTCTCATTTTCGAGCGTACGTTCGATGATGGAGATACGCGGGCTTTTAATTTTTAATCGATTCGACCGAGCTTTATAGTGTCAAATCTCGTAATTCAAATTAAGCTTATACACAAGTATTTTATGGTTTATGTTTTTTTCTTTTTTTCATTTTCTCGTTTTACATTCACACGCAAGTACGGCTCACTTTTCGAAAAAAAAAAAAAGAACTAGTTTCGATTTATTCATCATTCTTCAATTTTATTTCTTAAACGTTCTGAATTCCCTTCTGAAATTTCTAACTAATCGGAAGGATAGAATAAATGAGAGATCAAGATTTATCCGTCCCCTCGACAGCAAGATAATAACAGCGATAATAATAAATAAATAAAAAAAAAAATTAATACGGAAACCAAAAAATAGAAACAAAACAAAAACAAATAGAAAACAGGAGAAAGAAAAGTAAAAAAAAAAAAAAAAAAAAAACAAATTAAAAGATAGAAAAAGAAGAGAGGAAGGAAGATCGTGGGCTGTTCTGTTGCAGCTGAGGGACAGATCATGGTCGACTACGAGGACGAGTTCGATGAGTTTGGGGACTCAAAGTGTTCGCTGTGCCAGCGCAGATTTGAGGAGCAAGGTAAAATCCTCCCCTTCGATATGAACGGTATTTCTTATAAAAAAAAAAAAAAAGAGAAAGAAAATATTTAAAAAAAAAAAAAAAAAAAAAAAAAAGGAAAGAAGAACGCGTGAGAAAATACGTTTAGATAAGGTATGAAAGGAAGGGAGAGACAGGACCAAGCTTACCAACTCATGAGATAGGCTTAGATACTCAGAGTTGCTGCTTCCCAAATCATCCTCTTCCACTGGACAGTATCGAGCAAATTGTAATCTATAAATAATATTTTATTATTAGTATTTTATTATTATTATTATTATTATTATTATCATAATCATATTACTTAAAAAAACTCGCGTGAAGATATACAGAGGAGAATAATGTACAAATTGTCCACGATAGAGGGATTTGCGGAGGCAATTTATATATCCAAATAATAGATCCGATGTTACACCATGTTAGTCGACAGTACTCGCGATGCTTTTATCCTTTGGTTGGACAGAAAATTGTTGGCGAATCGATTAGGTGATTTGAAATTAACTTGAGAATAAGGGAAAAGAAATATTTTTTTTCGTCGAGTTTGATTGGGAACAAAAAGGGAGAATCGTCGTCTAATATATTTTTTTCTTTTTTTTTTTTTTATTCTCAAATTCTTAAGCAACCTTAATAAGCGACGTAGGATTGAACTCGAGTGTGCAATATTTCATGTATATCTCGCGAGTATGGATTTTTTTTTTGTAAAATTTCCAAATTGGAGAAAAAAAAAGGAAACAGATCTGTCGTGGATATGCAAAGGGTAAAAGGATCCTCGTACCGCCCACGACTTTGTCAAGCGATTAAAAATGGTTTTTCACGCGCGTTCGAGAAGACGAGTATTGTATCATTCCCAGTAAAAGATATGATTCGATTCGAGCATTTAATCGCTTGGCGGAGGGTCGTTGCTTTAGAACCGTACGACGGATTATTAGTATATTTGAACTCGTATTGTAAATCGTATTAGCGTATTCGACCCACGTCGTTTAGTTTTCGAGTACGACCATTTATTTGTTTGGACGTGATTCGAAAATTTGTTTCAATCATTTAGCCTATATGCTTCGCTTCTGCTTCGTTATATTCCCCGTTTTTTTTTCTTTTCTTTCTTTTTTCTTTTTTTTCTCTCTCTCTCTCTCTCTCTCTTCATAAAAATGAAGAACGAAAAGAAACAGCATCCAACTGTCGAATTTCGAACGGCGAGAATCGACTCGTTCATCACATACGATATATCTTTTTTACAAATCGAATCCTCTCCCTTCGATTAAATCCATAATAATTTCAACAACATTCTCCCGTGTAACACACACGTTTGGTTTCTTTCAATTTTTCCTCCCTCCCCCCTTAATCAATTCGACGTCACTTTGAAAACTTGAATGTTAACTCGATATGTTTCCCAATATCCCTCGAAAAACTTTCATCCTGTTAAACGTTCACGCGTTAATATCTAGCTCGGCTTGAAACGCTTTCGCGAATGTGGAGCTTCGTTGCGGAAGATTGGCGACACGACAGCGACCTCTTGTTCCTTTCGTATTTTTTTTTCTCTTTTTTCCTCCTCCTCTCTCTCTCTCTCTCTCTCTCTCTCTCTCTCTCTCTCTCTCTCTCTCTCTCTCTGTCATTTAATTTCTCCCCGTCAGAAGCTGACTTCTCCGAAAGAGAGCCATCAGCCTACTTGCGACATTGCGTAAAAAAAAAAAGAAAAAAAGAAAGAAAGAAAGAAAGAAAGAAAAAAAGAAAATCTGTATTTGCCGCTTTGAGAGTCGAGGCAAGAAATATACGCGAGGAGAGCTAAAAAAAAAATCGTGATGCGAAATTCGACAAATCTTTTCAAACGGAAAGAAAAAGATAAAGGAAGAAAAAGAAAAGAATGTATAGGGAAATGAATCGATCAGTTGATCAAGTTTATATCGTTATATCAAGTTTGAAAGGATACGATCACACGTAATCGCTTGTTCAGCTCGATCATCAATCTATAATATAATAATTGCTCGCTGTTCCATTCGCAAAAAAAAAAAAAAAAAAAAGAAAAAAAAAGATACGATAATTTGAATGTGTAACACACGTATGTAGGTAACTACAGCTGCCTGAAGGTGGATCTGATTTTTACACGAGATCGTGCCTTCTACTTCACAACAGTCTTCATCCCGGGTATTATTTTGGTGACCAGCTCGTTCATTACCTTCTGGCTTGAGTGGAATGCGGTACCGGCGCGAGTAATGATCGGTAAGCGGTTTTTTTCACTCCTTCAAATTTTAAAAGATCATAATTTCATAGAGAAGGAAAAACTTAAAAAAAAGGGGGGGGGGAAATGCATTTGCTGTTTGCCGAAGAAAATTTTCATCATCCCATTTCCGGCGAGTTTAGTTTCGGAAGTGAAAAAGAGCGGTCGAAGTAAGAAATCGCTCGCACGCTCTCCGTAGTTTCTTCCAAGATAACGCGCAACCCGCGTTAAAGTCGGGACAGACTACTCTGAAATGGCCGAGCGCTACACTTCGCTCTCAGATTAGATGGATACCATCAAAAATTTCTAGTTTAATCTCCAACTTTCCCAAGCCACGAAAGGAAAACGTTCCTAAGCAACAGCAAATGTAACAACAATTTTCCAGAAAAAGAGGAAACCTTCTCTGGAAATCGATGTATACTATATTATATGTACAAAAAGAGAAAAATATATATATATATATATATTATTAATTTTGAAAGGATGGAAGAAGAGGAAAGGAGAAGAGATAAAACGATTGTGTTCACAGGTGTGACGACGATGCTCAACTTCTTCACGACATCGAACGGTTTCCGCTCTACGCTGCCCGTCGTGTCAAATTTAACTGCCATGAACGTGTGGGACGGCGTGTGTATGTGCTTCATCTACGCCAGTTTGCTCGAATTCGTTTGCGTGAATTACGTTGGCCGTAAACGGCCGATGCACAATGTCGTCTATCGCCCCGGGGAGAATCCTGTCACCCAGGTACTTTTGCACACCGAGATGCGCGTGATGTCGTCCATAACGTAACGACACCACGCGCATATTATTCTTTTCTCTATATATTACACTTTTATATATATATATTATATATATATATATATATATATACGTTTTGTCTACCTCTTATATTAGTGTATCGTTTCTTTTCTTTGTTTCATTTCTCTTTTTCTTTTTTCTCTCTTTTTTTCTTCTTTTTTTTTTAATATACGTATATTTCTCCCATTCTCTCTCTCTCTCTCTCTTTCTATGTCTTTGTCTCTTTTTCCACCTTCTTCTTGTTCTAAATTATAATACGATTTGATCGAGCGACGCTTCATTGCCTTCGAGTCTCAAAGAATCTTCGCTTCCTCGATTCTTATTACATTTTTTCGTCTTTTTTATGCGTTATATACTCCTGTATACTATTTGTTGTTTTCTCACATCCCTCGATCACGATTGTTCGTTGTCTCTCTACCTCCCCTTCGCCCCCCCTGTTTTTTTCTCTTATCTTTAATCGTCCATTATTCGTTCGTTCCATTACTCGTTTTGGCTCACGATTCTTGTTTCTTTTTCTTTCCATCGCATCTTGTTTCTTTATCGCATCTTGCCTTGCCCCGTTATCTTTTTTATTTACACTCGTTATCTCTCTCCCTCTCTCTTCTATTCTTTGGTTATTGTCGCGCGCTCTCTTTCAATAGACTCCACATTTTTTTTCTTCTTTCTTCTTTATTCTTCTTCTTCTTCTTCTCCCTCTTCTTCCTCCTCCTTCTCTACTTTTTTTTTCTTTTATTATATCTCGTTACAATTATTCGCAACTATACGATTCGTTACACCACGAATTCGATCACGAGGTCGCTTTTAACGTTCGTATTATAATATATATATATACCCTTCTTACCCTCACGCATAGCATACCAATAATAATAATAATAATAGTAATAACAACAATAATAATAATAATAATAATAACAACAACAATAAATTGCGGAAAACCAAAATTCGAAGAGCTCGATCTCGCGATCCCGCGAAGAATCGAAGCGATCGGCTGCGAGAAATAAATTAAAAAAAAAAATTATCTCTCTTCCCCCCTCCCTCCTATCCCCATTCCCTTCCCCGCTTGAAAGAAACATACCCAACCGTTGGACGCGTTTCAAAAGTGGAGCGGGAGGGGATTTCTCCTCGACGATACTTGGACGAGAGGAGAGGATCTCCGGATAGATGGGAGGGAACACAAGCGCCCATTGGGAAATTTGACATTGTTGGTGCGACTGACACGCGAAATCCCTATATATATATTTACGTTCTCGAGTAGAAATCGAGTTGGTAGTACCGTAGGACTACTTTTTTCTTTTTTATTCTCGGCCATAGGCACAGACGATATTTACACACACATACACACACACATACATACATACGATAAATCGATCCACAGAGCATCTTTCCATCCGTATTTCGATTAATAATATAATGTATGCGCGAGGTCGGAAAAAAAATTCTTTCCATTCTTTTTTTCGCGCGCAAGCACGAGAGGTGTGAGCAAGTTAAGAAAGATGAATGTGAGCAACGTTTTTTTTTTTTTTTTGCTTGCACTTCTTTCTCTCTCTCTTTTGAAATTTTTTCCTAGCCTCGACCATCTTTTCGATCGCCATTCTGTTGTTTGCTTCCCTTCGAAAAAGTCTTCCCTCGTGTGTACAACGCGCTTTGAAAGTAGACGGTGAAAAATTTTGAATTTTATCGAATTCTATTCCCCTCTCCCCTTTCTCTCTCTCTCTCTCTGTTTCTCTAAGGATGGAGAAGATTATTTGAATAATTTTACTTGTGACAGTTATTCGAGACGATTATGGAAAAGGATGAATTTTTCCATTTTTAAAGGGGAATCGGATGCGAGAACAAGTTTTGTATCTATTTTCGAAGCATCGTTGTATATGTTCGAAAAGAAATCAGCGTCGTGAGATACACACACGCGCACACACACACACACGCGCACACACACACACACAAGGAGAAGACAGGTAAAAAAAAAAATTTAATCCAATGTGAACGCAATAAATGAATAAATAGAAAAATTTCAAAATGGGAAAACTGGATCCTGGAATCGAATCATTTAAAAACGGTTCAGTTTTCAGATATTGAATTGATATTTCGAGATATATGCGCGTTAAATATATACATATATATATATCGAGTAATCGCTGAAAGAAAAATGTTTTGTTTTTATCGCGTTCGCATCGCGTTGATCTCGCACATGTGATTTCGTTGGCGTGAATTGCACAAGACACGGTGGTATGGTTTGTTATTATATATATATATACACACACACACACATACACATGCACACACACGTATACATTCTTTGTCTCTTTCTCCAAAAAATATATATATATATATATATATATATATATACGAAGAGATTTTACGTCTTATATTCCCCTTCCCAATCTCGCAATACGATCGACGAGATTCGTGGGTTGGTTAACACACGTTCGATGGTACGAAAAATTTTCTCGAAAAATCGAAAGGAGCAAAATTGGATCGAAGAATTTTTGAAAATTTTTAACGAGGAAAGGAAATTATCGAACGATTTTTCGCGAATATTTCGTACTCTCGTCGAGGTACGATCGAGGCTGCAATATTTGCATGTCTCCAACAATTTTACACGCTCTCTTTTGCCCCTCTCTTGCTCTTTTTACATGATATATGATCTCTTCCCTATTTTCTAATCTCTTTATTCTCACATTTTTCATTCCTTGACAACGGCGTTCCATATTTTTCTTTCTCGGTTGAACCTCCGCTCACCCTCGTCGTCATCTTTAACGAAGTATTTTCTTTTTTTTTGCGTGTACGCGCGATGTTTCGCTTTATTATTAGAAAAAATTGAAGAGGTGGTTCGAGATGAAGAGAATTGAGAATTTTTTTAAAAATTCAATTAAATCTTATAATTAAAATTAGGAAAACTTCGAAAATAGTGAAGTCAATAAATGAAAGATCATTAGAAGCGCGAAGTCTTCCTCTTTGAAACGCTTTTCGATTTATCTTAATGCGACTCCCAGTTCCCGAGATATTATCGCGTGAAGGAAAGATAATTATTAAAATTAGAAAAACTTTGAATCGCTATAACTCCAAATATAGTAACTTCCGGTCAACGAATGAGAGATCGTTAGAAGCGCAGAATCTTCCTCTTTAAAACGCTTCTTGATTCATCCCGATAAGACTTCCGGTTTCCCAGATATCGTCGTGTAAAGAAAAGTTAATTTTTAATCATCTATTCTAAACACGATGTAACGCTATTAAAGTCAAGAAAACTTTGAATCGCTATAACTCCAAATATAGTAACTTCCGGTCAACGAATGAGAGATCGTTAGAAGCGCAGAATCTTCCTCTTTAAAACGCTTCTTGATTCATCCCGATAAGACTTCCGGTTTCCCAGATATCGTCGTGTAAAGAAAAGTTAATTTTTAATCATCTATTCTAAACACGATGTAACGCTATTAAAGTCAAGAAAAATTCGAATCGCTATAACTCCAAATATAGTAACTTCCGGTCAACGAATGAGAGATCGTTAGAAGCGCAGAATCTTCCTCTTTAAAACGCTTCTTGATTCATCCCGATAAGACTTCCGGTTTCCCAGATATCGTCGTGTAAAGGAAACGGTAATTTTTGATATCGTCTACTCTTCTTGTCGTTTACTCAGATCTCGCGCTCGTACTTCGATCTAGCCCAAACCCTAGACAAGATTTCTGAAAAAACGCAATACGCGGTTTCAGGAAAAATATATAGGTCACTGGGTTGCGAGTTCATTCATTATTTCCGCGCTACGTTCGAACAGCATAAAGACTTCGGTTCTTATATCTCGGTAACCGAATGAGATATCGGGATAAAACGAAAAGCGATTTCAAGAGCGCGGTTTTCTTTATCACCTGAGCGTGATAAAATTTTTTTAGTTTCGTTTCACTTTTTCTTTTTTACAGGAAAAGTTCAAGTTTCATGTGATTTTCGACTGCAATGGTTCATTGCATAACGATATAAAGAATCATCCCTTCAATTTTTTAAACGTCAATATCTACTCGATGCGTGATTGACGGTGCGTAATTGATAAAAATTTTGAACGAATGAAGTAATTTCTCGTCCATTTCGATTCGATCCAACGAAAATCGGATTTTCATTCTCGTAACGCACGTACTAATGCCTAACGACCTCACTTTTTTATTTAAGGCTCTTCCATTAAAATCATGAATAATGATTAAATTGACCAAATCGCTCGCTTGAATTTTAAGAGATCGTAAACAGAAGATCGGACAAGAAGCGTCTATCGGATCAATCCTAATCGATGTTAAATAATTCCGCGAGAAAGACGAAAGTGAAAAGATCTCGCAGAGATAAATCCACGTGCCCTCGCGTAACAAAAAAAATGTCGCGCATCCTCGTTTCGTGGTCGTTTCGTTGCGCCAATAGAGAAAGTAAATAGGTAATAGAGAAAAAAAGAAAAGCAGGGGAAAAAAGCAGGCGAATGAAACCGAGAAAAAAATATCAAACCACGTCCTCCCCGTCCTCCGAGAAAAAAACAAGAGAAAACAAGAAAATAGGAGTAAAAGAATATAAAGAAAGAAAGAAAGAAAGAAAGAAAAAAAGAGAAAAGCGATGATAAGGGAAAGAACAAAACACGTTGTTACACACACACGATTAGTAAGAATTTGGTTGGTGGAAACGTTGGTGAGTAAGTCTCTTTGTTTGGTGTCTGTGATGTTGCAGCGGCTCCCAGCGGTGCTCAGCAGGATAGGGATAATATTGGCCAGCCCCTTGGTAAGACCCCCCATAGCATTAGGGCGCGGTCACGACTTCGCGCGTATTTTTTTTTTCTCTCCATCAAATCTCTCTCTCTCTCTCTCTCTCTCTCTCTCTCTCTCTCTCTCTCCCCCCTCGATTCGACTCGATTCCACGCAATCTCGCGTTTCGAAAATAATTCATGGATTAATCGTTAATTAATAATAATAATAATAATAATAATCCTCGAAAGGAACGTCCCGTCCACGCGGACAATGCAACCTTTCTTTTTCTCCTTTTCTCTGTCTCTCGTCCTTTCGTTTTTTTTTTTCGGGACTTTTGCCGATTCGCCGGGAACAAAAGAACGAAACGAAAAGAAAGGAAAAGAAAAGAAAAGTGAAGCGGTGTGCACGTGCAAGGTCTTAACCGCGTCCTGACGAATCACACAGACCCACATGTACGTACACACACATACATATTCTAACTTTCTCTAACACACTAGGCTAACGTACACGCAGCTCAGTTTCTTTTCTGCTCATCTCGAGAATATTCCCCCCCTTTCCCCTTTCTCCCCTTCGATGCGCTGGTAAAAGTCGCGGAAAAGGCGCAGAGTTGTTTGCTTCCACGCGATAACTCGAATTTTATTCCATTTAAATTATAAATTATCTTTTTCAAAGGATATTAAACCACAAGATTCTCGAGAATCGCGACACGCAAAGAATACTCGCGATTCTCGAGCGTATTTCTTTTTTTTTAATATATTTAATTACGGATAGATGGATAAAATGTCGAGGAACAACTCTCTCTCTCTCTCTCTCTCTCTCTTTCTCTCGACTTCCACTTCTCGCTTCTATTTTTTCCTATTCCAACTTTTCCATCTATTCTTCGACTCTTATTCCTTCCTTCCTCTCCTACTATCGTACAAAAGAACATACACATACACATGTAAACACGTACAGGAAATTTTTTCTTTATCTCCTCTCTCGCTCTTTCTATCATTCTCTCGTTCCTAGCCTTGATAAAAAAAAAAAAAAGAAAAACATAGCCGTTGTTTCCATACACTGGGTGCACTTAATTAAATATATATATATGTGTGTTATTGCATAAAAAGATGCAACAATTGCATGGAAGCTTTACAGAATGCCGCAAGATTCACAAATAAATTATCCGCCGATTATTACGGCGATGAACGGAAGAGGCGATGATGAATTTGGCGAGCAATCTGTTTGACGAAAGGTAGAACCAAAGAATAGCTTTACTTTTACTAACAAAAAAAATCTGCATTGATAGACGATTGCTTCTTATAGTTGTCCCTCGTCTCGCTTTGGATTCGACAAGAATCGATAATCGATATAAAAATTTTTACAAATTTTCTTTCGAGTAATAGGAACAATAAAAATATAACTTTCCTTTTCTTCTTCTTCTTCTTCTTGTAAATCCAAACGAGCACGAGTGTTATGCATGAATCCGCATTTTGAATCGATGAACTGGGACGAACCTTAACCTCTACGTTGTACGTATTACGCATGTTGAACGCATGTGATGCATGCAAAATATGTATGTATATAAATATATATATAAAACTTGCACGCGCACGATAAACATCCCTATAATAATACATGTTGCCTTGACGAAACTTTATTATTCGATATACCTTATCCGATTCCGTTTTACCGAAATCGCGTGAATCTAGCGGTCGCCCGCGCGTCGATATTTGCAACGGTATTTAAAACGACTAACTTCACTCTATATCCACCGCCGTGCGATCCCTTCCACCGTGGCAAATAATCAAACGCTTTGTCATCCTCCAACGCGTTGTTTTGTGAGACGAAAGTTTTTTTCGTTATTACCTCTCTCTAATAATATATATATATATATATATATATATATATATAATATATATATATATATATACGTATCGATATATCGTCGCGCTCCCACGCGAAGGGTGGAATTTCGAAGGGTAAAAGTAAGAATTGTTCGAGAACCGGCGATTACTCGAAATTAATCGAGATATTCACGGAGATCGAAGAGAAACGATTCGGTTTTTTTTTAGACGATGTCAAATCAAACTTTTCTTTGCTCGAGTTGAACAATTGGATTTTTGGGCAGATAAGTTTTATGTATATATAAAATATATAGTTTTATTCGTTTCTTTTCGTTCGAAGATTCTAGATTTTTTCTTTTTTTCTTTTTTCGTATCGATCGCGTGATTTCAAGAAAAAATTATTCGCCATTCAACAAACAAATTTATACCAGAATACAAGAATTTACTTTTTATCTCGAACTCGATCGAAACAAAGACGACGATGGACTTGGAGGCTTCGTTTCTTTCTTCTTTTTTCTCTCTTTCTCTCTCTCTCTCTCTTTTCTCTTTCTCTTTCCTCCCTTGGATCGATGTAAAATATATTTATAAAAGTTCATTCATCGAAGGATTCGCAATCCGAAAGAAAAAAGGAACGATTTCTTTCTTTCTTCCTTTTTTTTTTTCTTTTTCAAAACCGTTTTTAACGACGCGCGAGATGTCTATCTATCTTTCTTTCTCTCTCTCCTTTCTTTTAATTCTCCTTTCCAATTCTCTCACACATCATGCGATCCGATCCGCATAATCCAGCTGTATACACGTACATTTCCTATAGATATATATATATTATTAATAATATATACATATATATATATGAAACGATAATATAATATGATTGTGACGTCGACAATCGCTTTTTTTTTTCGCCATTGAACTTGACCCGTAATTGAAGCTTGAACATTGTAGCATAAGCTTGACGTTAAAAATAACTTTCTCAAACGCAACTGTCCCGGCGAACAGAAATTCGTTCTCTCTCTCGTCCTCCATTTCGCTCAGTTTAATGGAAAAAGAGGAGAAGAAAAAAAATGTGCATTAAACCGCGCGAGAATCGCGAAGGGAAATTCTTATCGTTCGAGGGAATGATATCATCTTCGAAACGATATTTTTTTTTTTTCTTCTCTAGACATTGTACAGTTGTCACAAGAGAGAGTTGTCGTTCACATCGGAATCGAGACGTCTCTTGCTTCGTCTCTCCCCTCGTCAGTTTTCTTTTTTTAAATCACTCCCTTTGTATATATATATATATATATATATATATTAGAAATTTTCATTTCAAAAAATAAAACGTTGGAAATATTGGTTCCCCTTTCGAGGGAGGGACGTTTTATCTCGAAGGAGGGAGAGGAGGGGAAAAGAGATAAGAGGAAGGTTAAAACAATAATACATTCGAGTCCGATGTGCGACAATGTAATTACGTAGATGTTATACGGCATGTAACTCGTAAGTTAATATTATACGCAGAGGCACGAAAGTATTGATCCATATATATATATATACATATATACGTATACAAGATGTAACCGATTTAAGAGAAACAACGATTCGCTTTTCGATCAAGACAATAGACGCCGTGCCTCGCTTGCTTATATATATATATATGTATATGTATATACACACACACACATATATATATATACATATATAATATAGTGGAACAGTTGGGCAAAGAGATGGATTTGTATACGAGCGATTTCAATTTCGATCGATTCGAATGGTCCATGGATGTACGTATGACAACGATATTATTATTTATCTCGCTTCACTTACCTACCTACCTACCTTACCCACTGAACTCACTTCTTAACTTAACTCTCTGAGAGAAGAAGATGCTTTTCAGAAGATTAACACGCACTTGCGAGGTATCGGTATTTTGCTTGCGGGAAGAAAATAAGCGAAATTTGGTAGAAGAGAGGAGAAGATACGTGTCGAAATCGTTCGAAAAATCGTTTCACACGCCTCCAAATGCAAGCTTTCTTTTTAAACGCCCGTTTAAACGGAAGTGGCTTCATCATCACGCTTAACTTATTTCTATACTTTACTCGCGCTTCTCTCACCCCCTCCCCTCCCGAGATCGATCGGTGGAACAAGCGTTTCTTCGCCGATCGTTTGAAATTTCCCTTAAGGCGGTTATACACGATTCTCTCTCAGTGATGGGCAAAATTTAATCGAATTTTTTAAAGTTGCTTCGATTCCAATTGATAATAATTGGAAATAAGAAGCTTCGATCGATCGAATAATAAACGTTATTCGAGCATTTTACAGTAACTTTACTTACAAATTCTTTTACGTTTCCAACCTTTTTAGGGAGGGGTGGGGGTCAAGCCCCTTCTCTTCTTCTTTCTTTTTTTTTTTCTTCTCCACTTTGAAACGAGAACTTTGAAAAGGGGAAGGGCAAATGTCGAAAGGAAAAGAAAAAGAAAAGAAAAAAGAACGGAGAGAGGCGTAGAGTATAATAATGATTGGTCGAAGGATGGATCGTTGTTTAACATCGAAAAGATATAAGTAAGAATATAAGTTTCTTCTACGGAGACCCTGTCGCAGGGTAAAAAGAAGCGAGAGGGCGGTCCACCGACCGGAGCCACGACAGGGCCGAACGAGATCGTAACCTGCACCAATTGTGGGCCCAACCCTTGCACGCACACAACAACCAATGGATGCACAGCCGAGGTAGGTCGAATTAAAATTGCCCGATCTTCCTCAGAGTCGAATTCATTTTTCGAATTTGCAATTTTTTTTTTTTCTACTTTGGAATAATTTTAATTGTAAATCAAGATCAAGATGAAGTAGATGATAGATGGGGGGGAGCGGCTCTCGATGCGACTCTGATCCGATATTTTTTTTCTCATTTTTCCTCCCCCCGCCTTTCGATCGTTGGATTTCAGCTGAGAAAAAAGGAACCGCCGCATCCTATAAGAGTGGCGAAGACGATCGACGTGATAGCAAGAATCACCTTCCCGGTCGCCTACTTCATGTTCCTCACCTTTTTCTTCATCCACTACAAAGGCACTTCGTAGACCGACACCGAGGAGGCAAACGGGGATCCAACCGTTCATCATCGAGACACGTGTTTCCCTTTCTCACGTGACGGCGACTTTATTTCGATACAATTTCGAGTTAATTAACGGGGGAGGAGAGAGCGGGGCAAGCAAGTTGGAGAAGTGGTTGCAAAAGTGTTCTTGTCTCCGCTCGAAGAAAAAGAAAAAAAAAAAAGTACGAATCTGAAACATTGTCGGGAGAGAGAGAAAAGAAAGGAAAGAAAAGGGGGGAAAAAAGGGAAGAAAGTGTTTCGAAAAATCGATATTTAAGTTGATATCGTGCTAGGTGACGTTTCGTGGGAAAAAAAATAAAAAAGTATACACCGATAGAACACGTAAAAGATCGGCTTAAAAGAGCGAAGGATCGTGTATTAGCTCGTCTTTTCTTTGGAAGGAAGAGGAGAAAAAAAAACAAAAAGAAAACGAAGAGCAGAGAAACACTCGAATTGATGGAGACACTCGCCTCTTCCTCATCTTTTTCTCACATGTGATAATTCTTCTTAAAAGCACTCTCTTTATCGAAAAAAAAAAAAAAAGCTTAAGTCCGACGAATAATAATCGACAAAAGGCATACAGACGATAGTGATAGAGAGCAAGAGAGAGAGAGAGAGAGAGAGAGAGAACGGATGTGCATGCATGTGCGCGCATATGTTGAGCGTGAATGAGAGGGAGAGATAGAGAGGGAGAGATAGAGAGAGAGAGAAAGAGAGAGAGAGAACGAAGAACGTGATTTTTACGATATTTTCTTCTACTTATCGGATAATGACGTCACTAATTCGAGGATGCTTTTGAAAACTAGCTGAAAAGAAAAGAAAAGAAAAGAAAAAAAAAGAAAAAAAAAAAAAAAGAAATCAAATTTACTTATTAACTTAAGGAATGTTATTATACTTGTAATCTCACTATATAAATAGGTAAGGTCGATGTAAGTGTCGTCCATGAAATCGCTAACTCGTGATTCGCCTTTTACTTAAATATCGACCTTTTTTCTGTACTTTATCGATTACGATACCGTGGCAAAAATCAACCGTGATTGCAAGTTAGTCTCTATATTCGTAGACCTTTAAAAAGGAGGAAAAAAAAAAAAGACGTTCGCTTTCAATTAAGGGAGCAGGGCTGTAAAGCGTAAATACAATTCCGTTGTACAAAAAACACGAACACACACACACACACACACATACACAAATCACGCTGTACAACACACAAACATACGCATACGCATACACATATACACACATACGTACATAAATATGGTTAATCAATCGTCGTTTCATCGAAGCTTTTCACAGTAGATAACGCGTGCATATCCGTGTACGTACAAATACATACGTACGATATGTATCTTTTTTCAATCATTCAGGGTAGCTTTCGCGTAAATAGCTTTTACGATTTATATTCTACGATGTAATGCGTAATTCACGAAAAGTGAGAGAAAAAAAAAAAACGGTTCGACTTGAGAGAAAAAAAAAAAAAAAGGAAAGGAAAGGAAAGAAAAGAAAAGAAAAAAAAGCAAAGTTAGTTGCAAAAGATGTATAGAAAATTCGAGTCGATCCATTGTACAAAGGATATAAAATTGATATTGATATCCCTCGATATTTTTCTTCTTTTTTTTTTTCTTTTTCTTTTTCTTTTTTTTTTTTTTTTTTATTTCCTCTCATTTCAGATGATGAAATTCGGATATTCAGACGAATAAAATATAATAATCAAATTGGTCGAATCAAAATCAACGATGAAACGAAATGATAAAAGTAGAATAAAAGTAGAGAAAGAAAGGAAAAAAATATAGAACGTGATTCCAGATATTAACGTTTAATTAATGAATTCTGGCTACATTTTTCTGTATCGATTACTGTTATTGTTATTGTTATTGTTATTATTATTATCATTATTATTATTATTATTATTATTAATATTATTATTATTATTATTGTTATTATTATTATTATTATTATTATTGTCATCGTCGTTATCATCGTCATCACCATCGTCATCATCTCGATTATTAACTATTAATATTACTATTGTTATATCATTAAAGAATAACTATTACTACCACTATTATTAAAATAACTGCTACTACCGTAATTACTGTAAAATTATCGCTATTTGTAAACGTATATTCTTATTACGAACTTTTGGTGAGATTACATCGAGCGAGGAAATATACATAAAAACCGACTTCGAATCGAACGTGCCACTTCAATTCTTCAGCAATATCGAATAATCGCGAGAGGAAGGAGGGAAAAAGGAAAAAGGAAAAAAAAAAAAAATATTCCATCGTTTGTCGCGCTTTCACGGAATTTATCGAATCGAGTTCGCGTGTTTCGCGGTAAATTCGCGAGTCAAATCGTTGAAGAAGAAAATTTTCTTCGAGCGAAGGATTATAAAGGAAGAAATCTTACGATTTCACCAGGCTCAAACTTGAATATAGAAAAACTTATGCACTGAAGAGAGAAAAAAAAAGAGGGAAACACACAGAACACACACACACACACACACACGCGTGCGCGCGGCAAGAAACGTGTATCACATGTTTAGAATAATCAGAATCAATTCTGTATAATTATATCGAACGCATTATCTCACCTTGACCCTGTTTCAAATTTTCTCATTTTTCACATTACACACACACACACACACACATACACATACACACACACGTGCGCACGCACAAATACAGAACCTTGAGACAACCGTCGGTTATTTGACGATTAAAGATTAACAGTGGAAAAAGGGAGGGAAAAAAAAGAATAAACAACTGGTTTTTCAGGAAAAAAAATGAGAAAAACGTGATTTTACAGCGACAACACTGTGCGAACGATGTAATTGTAAACCGCATCGCTATATTTATTATAAATAACGATAAATTAGGATCGTAGATGTTAATCATACGGATGCTGTACACGGCCAACAATCGAAAAATAAGCTTCTCTTGTTATTATGGCGCCGATATAAAGGATATTCGAATAAAGTAAGACGAATAAACGCGTAATCGACACAACGAATATAATTGCATGGAGGCGGAGTTTGCCTTGGTCGAACGATTCGATTCGTCTAAAATATATATATATATATATATATATATATTTTGTCGAAGAGCGAAAGTATATAGCTCTATCCAAACTCGGTGAATTTTTTTTTTAGCCTGAAAGCTATAAGCAATAGAGAAACAATAAAAGAAGAAAAAAAGGGGAGAGAGAGAGAGAGAGAGAGAGAGAGAGAGAGAGAGAGAGAGAGAGAGAGAGAGAGAGAGAGAATGTTGGAAAAGTTTGCCGAGGTTGGTGACGATGAAAAAGGGATGATCGTTGACTTTAAGTACCTATTGCTATATTTTATACGCAATTGTCATCCGCGATGAATCAACAAGCAACAAGTTTAAATGATAGGACGCGTTTGATGAATAAATTAATTAATGTCGTTAATGTTTAATACATCACGGACCAAAAAACACGTAATCCTAAATCTTTATAATTAGCCGCACTTACGCTATGCCTCTTTCGAGAATGCATAGAATTAACATTCACTCTTCGTTTCACAACAACGTTTTCTTATTGAATTGTAATAACTAATCTAAACGTGTATAATAATTGAAAAGGAGGATCGTGTTCGTCGAGTATTCTTATTTAATATTAAAATTACTATTACTATTATCGTATATAAATAGTTCTAATTTCTTATTATACGTACGTACAATATATCGACATTTGACATTCCTATACGTAACGGATTATCTATTATCTCTTTAAAATATATAAATATATCGTTAAATACGAACGATTCGCAATTCAAGTCGAGTCTATTTTTCCGCGAGAATTTATTTTTTCAAATTGCATATATTTATATCCACGCATGTTCGATCCTGCATATCATCGGTCGACGATGCTGGTTAAGACAGTATTAAAAACCTTGTTACAGGGGAATCGGTGAGACGAAGGGTGAATATCATAGTCAAATATCGCAAAACATTTTGAGCTTCGTCGTCGTTGTCGTCGACAAATTTTTTTAGGTTAATTCTCTAAAAAAAAGAAACACCAATAAAAACTATATAAAATTGCCGATAAACAATTTCAATCCTTTTCAAGAGTTTTAGAACAGCTTTCATTCTGCTCGATTTTTAATATGCATCATTAAAGCGTCAAAAGTCTGTCTAATACAGTGGTTCTCACCTTCTTCGGATCGTGGATCCACGATTAACTCTTATTTATTTTCAATGTAATTACATTCTTCCTTTTGCTCTCGAGCTTATCCATGGAGCAGATTGATAATTTTTCTTCGCTTTCCTTACCTTGTGTAGGAAAGGAAGGATCTTAACTTATCTGAACGTTACAAAAGGAGAGTTTGTAAATCGAAAAAGGTTGAAAAACACTGGACGAATCTATTTAAATCCTCGTACTCTCGTAAATGATAATTTGATCTTACTTGAAAAACTTGTTAATCGAGATAGATATTAATCGATCTTATTTTCTAAGACGAATAATTGGAAGATGTTAAAGCAAAAAGAAGGTTTATATATTATACATACCAAGACTTAAAATAATTCAAGGCAGAAAGTATTTTCATTCTGTGTTTCGCATCGAAACTTTTTTATGCTAATCGTTATCGAGAAATGATTCGTTATACATACATACGTATATAAATATATGGCTTCTCGCGTTAACGAAGTTTAAACTAAGCAAATTAGCACATTTTTCATAATAATGAAGAAAAAAAAAATCATCTCTGTCTGTTTATAAAATTATACGTTAATTATAATACGTTTATTATAACTCTGATACTTCGTTGATGTCTATTTTATAAAAAAAAAAAAAAAAAAAAAAAAAAACGCTGAAAATAATTCTTTTCTTTTCTATAAAATTTGAATGTCTTTATCGTTACCAATTTGTGGTAACCAATATGTGATTTCACTCAACTCGTGTCTTTCGAAATCATCATTTTTGTTTCGTTTTAAAACGATGTATTTGATTACGCTTATTATTCCTTCTCGTCTAAGGGAAGAGAAAACGAGAGATAAAGTAATTCAGAGTGCCATTGAAATATCGTGGAACACTATCGTGGTACTGAATATGATGAACAATTTTGGAAAAAAAAAATGATATAATGGGAAAATGACGATTCAAAAATGATGGTGATTTTTTATTGGGGAGGGGGGATAGGATAGGATAGATGTCAATGTCTATGTCAAAATAAATATCCGAAATATCTAGTAAATGTGGTCATAACTCTGAGGATTAATTTAACTTTAAGCAGCGACGACCGTCGGACTTTTATATAACATAAACGTCCACGTGTGTATTTGTTCGATTCTCTAGTCTATCCGATTCTAGTCTTGTTATTTTTCTACCTTTTTTCATCGCATCTATCATAAAGAAAAAGAAGAAGAGAAAAAAAAACCTATCGCAAATAATACAAATTCTGCGTAACGGTACACGATATCGGTGATCGCTTGATCAATTGATTTGCGAATATTAGAATACGTAGTTTTTGAAAAAAGTATCCACGTACGTAAAACGTGTATGGAGGAAAAAAAGGAACGTAATTCAAGATTGAAGAAGAGACGAAGAAACCGATATTAAACGAGTATAATGAGTGTTAATTAGGATTAACAAATCGATATATTCGAGTATTATATTGTATAATGCAATTTCGAAAAGAAAAAAATTCTCGTAGCATAAGATTTAATAATCGCATTGTTGACCCGATATTTTTCACCGTTATTCTTTATCGACACATTATTATTATTTATCACAAGCTCAATTATTCTATGAATGTATATTTATATATCGTTATGTTTGTCATTGTTTTATTTTATTTATTGTAACAGAAAATTTAATCATATTACCGTTATAAACGATATCATCAACGTCATCGCGTATTATTATATATATTATATCACAATTGATGTTCATCGTTGCGATCGTTATTTGTAATTACCATAAATCGATTATTCCTGCGTAATATTACGTATTTATGCCCGTTCAATTCAAAAAGAAACTCGTACGCGATAATAAAGACAGAAGAATACGAAAAAAAGTAGACGAATGCAAAACAAGCTTTATTTACAAAACGAATGCACGACTATTTTTGCTATATATTTCACATAAATGAAAGAATGATAGGACATGATATATTTAATAAATAATTACAATCGATTCTATTTAGGCTTTACAAACACGCAATAAACTTTATCTTCATTATCATGAATTATCACAATGAAGCGAAAAAATCAAAAAAGAAAAAAAAAAATTTATGAGAAATTATGAAACAATTAATATATATATATATATATATATCTTTTTTTTCATCGTAAAAAATTTACAATGTACAATGAAAAATGAATGAAAAAGTTCGCTTCCTATTTACATGTTCTTAAATATATTATCGAAAATGCAAAATTTAATAACGTAATTGTTTTAATTACATTATTTTTTAAGTAAAATATTGATTTACTTGCATATACAGATGCATGTACATATATATCTTACCCATAAATAATTATGCTAATTATGCTAATATGCATAATGAGAATAATCAGATGAAAATAATTTTACAGTTCAATGGTCGCAATGACATAAACATCAATATATTATTATTATAAAATCGCAAATGCACACATAATAAGTACATTGATAAATTGTTTCTATATAATCGTAAGCGTAATTTATTAATTATTATATCGTAACGACGATTGATTATCTGATTTATCGGCTGTGTTTGTAACGTACGTGATTAAGTATTAAATTATCAACTTAAATAGCAAAGTAGTAGTTTTCAGAAATGATTTCCTTCAAACATTTTTTGAGATTTTTCTTATTTTTATATTTTTAATGCATAAATAGATAAAAAAAATAGGCCATTTTTTTATATAAAATTAAAAAATAACTTTATTTAATTATTCGTGCTTAACTCTACTTAGCGCAATGTACGATTTCTTTGTAGATACATCATGCCAACCCACTGGACCTCTTTCACAATCAGCACATGCTAAATATTTTACATTGTCTACTGTATGAGAAACACCAATATTTTCAAATGTGTACATATCCTCCACCAACCAATAATCGGTTATCAGTTCTTGTTGATCAGCTTCACCCTCTCCCTTACGATGTATATAGGGTAGATTAAACTAAAATATTATATCACATAGCTTAGTTTAACTATTAAATATTTTGCACTCCATTATATTTTATATTTAATAAGAAAATAATAGAAAAGGAACTTAGAACTAAAAAATAGAAAAAAACAAGTATACAAATTTTAAGGTTAGGTTTCTAATAAAATATAAATACAGCAATTATGCAACATTTATTGAAATTTTGATCAATATTATAACTTTTATATAATTTATATATTTCATATTAATTTTTCATATTAAAACTGACAAACAATTACCTCAATATTAACTAGCCGGGCTACACCAGCATTAAGCATTTTTGATGGACAAAATGTACAATAAACTTTTAACTTGTTTTTCTCATCTTGATCCTTTAATATATTAATATCCTTGTTTGCGGACATATCTTTCTATTTCAAATGTTTGACATTTATAAATATAAAACACTATTGACATTAATAACTGTTGACACTTGAAACAAAAATACCACATGTACTGTAATCTGTTATCGCAGCGAGAAATATTCGATAGTCGAACGATAAAATTTCTTTTATCGAAGACAGCTTCAAAGCAATATGTCAAATTTATTTATTTTATAAAAATAAAAAATGTAAATAGAAATAAATCTTTTCCGAAAATATTTTAAATATATCTTGAAACTTGTTACGAAATATTAATTAATATTACAAAATAAAAAATTCGTTTTTTTTATAAATAATCTAATCAAATGATATGTTTTTTGAAAATTTTATTTTTACAAAATATAATCATTTACTGTAAACTGTAATAAAATCATTTGTTCGTTCCATTTCTTTTTTACCTATTAATTTCCAACCATACTTATTAAATGCTTTATCAAATGGCATTGGATTTGTCCACCGATATTCTCCTGTTTTTGGTCCAATAACGAAGATAAGATTTCCTTTATAATCTTTCATATAATTATAAAAAGCGGATGCGTCATTAAAATAACAGAATAAAAGAGCATATTTATCCGGCGAAAGAAAAATATTATCTTCACGAATAAAAACAATATTTTTTAAAAATAAAGGTGGTGAATATTTACTACACCACCATGAGCGATCTAATTCTATACCGATCACGTTTAAACCTTAAACAAAATAATTTAAGATTTAATTTTTATTTAAAAAAATTAATTAATAATCAATAAAAATTAGATTTTTATGAATGACTAGATATTATAAAAATATTTTATGAGAATATCTTACCAGAATACTGCTCAAATAACCATTCTAATAAACCACAACCGCATCCTATGCTAATTAATCCAATTATATTATTTTCATCAATTACTTTTTTTATCCATTGTAAATCATTAATAGTTGGTAGAACCCAAAATAATCTGCTTTTATCTAACTTAATTAAAGTACAATTTAAGTTAATGATATCTATCCACTTTCGTTCATTATAAAGCGTTAAAATTTGTTCGTCAATATTTTCATTAACCATGATTTTAATATATAATAAGATATCTTTAAATCGACTAATAAAACACTGCTTTCATTAAGAATATATTGACTATTAGTTATTAATAACTCAAAATATAATTCGCAAATGAAATTTTAGAATTATATAATTCGTTAATATAGATATAAATTGATGACATACATTGATAATCGATAATTGTCTATAAAAAATCTATGAATAAATATATATTTCATATAATTTTACATATAATGATAATAATAATTTAATATTTAAATAAAAACATTTATTTAATAAAATATCACTTTTATTCCAAAATTCATTAATTACAATCAATTGAATAAAATATTAACAATTTATTGAATTATCTTACTAAGGCACTTTTGAGAGACATGCAAGAAAACATGTAATATACATCACAATTGCAGCCACTCATACATATATATTTAAAAAATTATCTTATTTTTAATTTAAATCTAATTCTTGCATTGCATAATGAATATCATCTGTTGAAACGTTTAATAAAATCTTTTGATATATATCGTTTTTCGAGTGTTCACATATTAATAATCTACTAGAACCCAATCTTCTGCAAATAGCAAGTACTTCCGTTACAGTAGGTATCTCAATACCTGTACAGATGAATAAATATATGATATCAAATTTTTATATATTTTAATTATCATATCGATATATCATATTGAAAAAACATAAACAAACCATCAAAAGAACACAATGATTCAAGCTGCTTATATGCATCTTTAAAATATACTTCTTCAATTGAAGTTCGCATAATTTCTGAAGACACTGCTTGCAAAAATATTTGTTCCATTTTTGAGCAATGTTTTATAGCTTGAACTTTCGCGGATGCAATCATTTCAGATACAGCTTCTGTTACATCTTGAAGAGAGATCGTTTCTGCATTTCGGGATTCTGCAATTTCTATAGCACGACGACATATATCTAAAGCTCGTCTAGCATCTCCAGATACAGCAGAAACCTTTCTAGAATAAAATATTTTATAATATTTGATAAACAATGAACTTTATTATAATGCAATAATACCGTGCAACAAGTTGTACAGCTTCACTTCTAAAACCATCGAAATTTTTAAGTCGAGACATGACTATTTCTTGTAATTGTTTATAATTATAAGGCTGAAAAGTTAATCGTGTTAGACCTAAACGCGATGTAACACGTCCCATTAAAACTCTCTCAGGTAAATCCATAGTATTGGCTATAGTGACAACAATTAACTGTGCTGTTGATTTTGTGGGCCAATCCAATAGATTATAAACAACATCTTGTCTTTTTGTGCACAAAAAGTCAAGCTGCAATAATAATATATTAAAAATTAATAATAATAATATAGATAAATAATATAAAATATTAAAGAAAAATCATACTTCATCTACAAGAAGTAATGTCATTTTAGAAGTAGTATTATGAAATCTTTTTTCAAGTATAGAATATGATTGTTCCCATGTAGCTGTTTTATTATATAATTGTTTTAAAATTTGTACATAAGCTTGTCGTGGTTCAGTTAATTTCATGCCATTAATTGTAACATAATCAAAATCATCTAACTGGCCTTTAAGTATCAATTTTTGTAAACATCTAATAGCTTCATTTACAGTTGCAGTTTTACCTGTACCTGGTACTCCACTTATATATATACATCTATAAATTTTTATAATTAATTAATTAAATTTTTTTAATAGACAGTAATTTTGACATACCCTCCACTTTTATCTTCCAATTTTCCTCTAAGAAAAGTAAAAATGTTATTAAATTCTTCTTCCCTGCAGGGTAAAGATTTTGGTATAGCACTAACATGTAATCTAGATCTAGCTTCCTGTAATGGTGTACTAGGTTTTAATAGAGCATTATTTCGTTTTACTAATGATGGTGTTAAATTGCTACATTTTATTGAATGAGATTTTGGAGTATTTAAATGAGCTTTCTGTTGTAATTCTATGTTTTTTTCATTTTTTATATTATTTTTTTTAGTAGATGAAATTTTAATACGTTTATACATATCAGATAAACATTCATCTTCAGTATCACTATTATTTTTATCAACAAATTGATCATTTGTTATTCTATTTCCACAAATCATTTTCTTTTGATTATCCATTTTAAAAGAAGTAGAATTTTTAACTTCTGATGAAATTTTGATACGTTTATACATATCAGATAAACATTCCTCTTCATCATTACTATTATCAATGCATTGAATTTTTTTTGGTGTTTCACATATCATTCTTTTTTGTTTTGTTGATTTGGTAGGTGTACTATTTATACTTGTTGGTGATAAAGAATTTTGTTTCTTTATCATGTCATGTTGTTTTGAAGTATGATCTAATTTATTTACATTTTTAGATTTATTAGATTTTTTGAAAGATTTTGTTTTTAATATTTCAGTATCTGTATTACTATTCTCATTTTCTTCATTTTTTGTAGAAGAAATACGATTTCGTTTATTATTTTTTATATTTGAATATTCTAAATTCTGTTTGTCATTAGAAATATTTAAAGTTTCATTTCTTTTTTGTTTTAATAGTTTATTTTCATTTTTAATATTAGATACAATAGAATTGATAAGTAATTTGTTCTCATTATAATTAATATTTTTTCTATGCCTTAAAGATGGAGAATTATTTTTGAGGTTTGAAGAATTTAATGTATCACAATAATAATAAGAAAGTTTTAAAGGTGGTCTTCTATTTCTATTTTTTCTTAATTGTTGTTCATTTTCAATTTCAACATGCTTTTGTATAATTTCCTTTTCATCATTTGTTTCAGTTTTTGTAGAATTATCATTGCTATCACTATAAGATTCTTTTATTTCTAAATTTTTTTTTTTTCTCTCTAAATAATTTCTTCTTTTTTGTTTTCGAAGTCTATTTTGGGATTTAAGATTAGAATTGTCATATTCAGAATCTGTATCAATTTTATATAAACTTTGTTCTGTAGATCTTCTAAGTTTAATTTTAAGAGAAACATTTTTTTTACGTAAAATATTATTCTTTGATAATGCATATTTATAATTTTGAAACACATTTTCTGTATCTGAAGATACATCTGAAATAATTTTTATTATATTTTGAACATTCGATTTTTTTTTTATTTGTAATTTAGTTTCATTCATATTATCATATGATTCTTGATCATTATCAGAATTTGATTTTGTATCAAGAATTGTTAGTATTTGATGATCAGAACATTTATTTAATCTTGAAGTCATTTTAATTGTTTACTTAAATTTTTTTTAACAAATTATATTATTTATATTTTTTAATAAAATTTTTTATATTAATTTTTTTTATTAATAAATTATATTTAATTAATCATAATAATATGCACTTAATTAAATTAAGTTAAATAAAAAAATATTAAGAAAATATATTATAATTCACGTTATGTTATACATTTTTTTATACATATATATTTTCATAAAATAAATTTATTACTTATTTTTTTAAATAAATATAACTTTTTAATATTTACTATTCCAATTAAAAAAAAAGAAAAATATAAACATCATTAAACAAAACACTCATAAACATATATGTACATATGTACCGCCAATTTTATTACTTTAATTTTAATCATGAATAATGTAGTTTATTGAATTGACTTCGTATAATTGATATAATCAAACAAATCATTTCTAAAGCCTCTAGTGTCAATTATAAAAACTATTGGAACACATTTATTAAGGTCTTATAAAGGTGCATTCTCATAGTGTTCACAAATAGTTCTTCACAAATAGTACAAAAATTTTCTAAAAATCATTTATTCTCATATTTATTTCGCATATTGTTTACGAACTATATGTATAGAGTTACTGGCAAATATTTATGAATATTATCCATTCATATTTAAATTATCATGCAATTTTTTCATAAACAATTAATAAATTCATATTTACAATAAAATTTTTTTTATTTTTAGATTTTAAGAATTATCTGAACATGAAATACAATAGTTTAAATCTAATATTTTTTAAATATTTAAATAATATAATTAATTATATTTTATTTAATATGATTATATTTTATATTAATTAATTAATATAATTAATATAATTAATTATCAACTATTAGAATGAAATAAAATTTTTCGCAAATTTATGTAGAAACTATTCGTTATTCTTTTTTATAAATTTTGATTTTTCATTGATTTTAATATCAATATATTGATTCTTCTCAAAAAATTGAAAAAATTAATAAATTGATGTTCGAAAATTGTTTATAAATTATTATTATAATTATTATACACAATATTCGCAAAAAATTTGAATAAGTTATAAAAAATTTGCAGTTTGCGAACTATGTATGAAGTGTTCGTGAACTATTTGTTAGTGAGAATGCAGCTTAACATAATTTGTTTAATTATCAATAAAATTATTTTTAAAGAATTTTGAATAAACAATTTCTATCTTATTCTAATAATATGGATGAAGAAATGCGTACTCTTTGGTGTGGAAATTTAAGTGAAAAAGTGACAGAAGAAATTCTATATGAATTATTTTTACAGGTTTGTAAATTTATATATTTAACAAATATTCGAGAAAATATTTTTTCAATTCTCTTTAATAAAATCAATATTTTGAAAAATAAAAAATAATTTTCAAATTTTAATTATATATGATAATTTTATATTTAATATATATACATATACACATATATATATATGTAATTTAAACACATATAATTTCATTTATACTTTTAATAATTTAATATTATATTCTAATAATTATGTAATTTAAATTATTGTTTTGAGATTTAGTTGTTTTTCAGACTACGAAAATGGATATACTTCTAATGTTGCAAAGTCTATTTTAAAATTTTATTTTTTACAAAATATTTTCTGCGATGTTATAGGGTGGTCCAGTACAAAGAGTTACTATTCCTAAAGATCGTGATGGCAAACAAAGAACATATGGATTTGTAACATATAAACATATCAATTCTGTATTATATGCCTTAGAATTATTTGATGGTACATCTTTATTTAATCGTCCTCTTAATATGAGCCCAAGGAAAAACGCATTATCACAAATTAACAACTCTCAAGACAATTTTGTTCATTTGAATCATTGGCTTCAATTAGGTCAAGAAATGTTATTAGGAAATGATATGTCTCATTTGAAAGGAGATACATTTGGAATGAATATGATATCAAATACAGATTCACATATGAAACATATAGATAATTATTCTTATAAAGATGATAGAAGGTCTCGACGAGTACATCCTTATCATAGAGAACAACATAAAAATAGTAACCATCATAATAATCATAAGAATATTCATTATTCCAAACGCGATTATAAAAATATTAGACATAATTATTCTTAATACATCTTAATTTAAATATAAATAAAATATAATTTTTACTAGTATTAATTTGATAAAAATATTCTTTATTTATTTTTAAAAAAATACCAAATACAGATTCAGGTAAAATTTTCCATAATCTTGTTTTTATTTTTAAAAAAAATTTCTATAATATAATAAAATTTTTTCATTTTGATTGCTATATAAGCATAAATGTATTCAATTTATTTCAATCACTTAAATTAAATTAAAATATATATTAAATAGAAGAATTATTTTCATTTATTAATCATAAGGTACATGATAATAATCATATGGCTTATAACATTTTGTACGATTTTTACGAAATTTTGTATTTTGTTGAATTATATGAAAAGCCCTTTCGGCAGTCATAATAACAGCAGCATTAATATTACCACTTGGTAAAAATGGAAATACAGATGCGTCGATTACATATAAATTTGTTGTACCATAAATCCTATAATAAATAACTTATATAACATCTTATATAAAGAATAAAATAGCTTTATATATAAAATTAATAAATTACTTAAACGTTTGATCAACAACATCACCCATCCGACATGTACCAGCCGGATGATACGAAGTTAAAGTTAAATGTTGTATATAACATTTCCAATAGTTTGTGCTATCAAATATTTCGTTTTCACAGCCAGGAAAATGTTTTTTATAAATAGATGCACCAATACTTTTCATGGCATTGGTTTCAATAAGTTTTTTAATGAATTGCAATCCTAAAAAATTTAATACTTCTGCAATTTTCTAAATAATCTGTAATACTATATTATAATAATAATATTATTATACATAATAATATTTTAATTGAGTAAAATACCATCTATAAGAAGTGCAATATCATCTTCATTTGATAAATATTTTGGATCAATTAAAGGTGGATCGAAAGAATTACTACTTCTCAATTTAATCTCTCCTTTACTTTTAGGATGTAATAACACTGGAGCAATTGTTATTGTATTCTCATATAAATTAGGACCAAAATATTCATTGTATACCTATAAAAATGAATTAATATTTAATTATATCAATAGATATATAAAATTTATTTTAGGTTTGTTTATAATGTACTTTTTCAGAAATTCCCATAGTTTCTTTTAAAACAATTCCATAATCTCTTGATAATCCAACTGGCATTACCATTATTTCTAAATCTGGTATACTTGATTTATTTTTTTGAAAAGAACTGTGAAATGTACCTAAAACTTCAACTCCTGTAAATGTCCAAGGTCCTAAGACAAAATATGCTGGTATGAGTGATGATAATTATGAATTTTCTATTTTGAACATAATTTTACCTTTTCCAAACATAAAATAATTTAATGCTGACATAGGATTCAAAATATTAGCCATACTGAGACCTATGCTTATGTTAAGCATTATTAAGTCAATTCCAGTAAGCACATGATCTACCAAATGCTGACCTACTGGTAAATCATTAATTACATTTATCTAAAAATTACAAATAAATTATTAAAATTATAAAAAGCTAAAATATAGAGTATAAGTTTACTTTACAAAAAAAAATATATACTTTTAAATCTTCTAAGTGTTTTTTTGGTCCAAAACCAGATAACATTAATATTTTTGGACTACCAATTGCACCAGCACACAAAATAACACTTTCTTTTGCGAATGCTTTAAATTTTTTATTTAATGCAACAAATTGTACTCCTACTGCTCTATTTGATTCCATTAATACCTTAAAATAATTAATAAATTAAAGATATTATTATAATTAGAAGTAATTTAAAAAAAATTATATTTAATAAATTCAAATTTATTTTTAATATATACTTTCTCAACATGAGCATACGTAATAATAGTTAATTTATCTTTTAGAGATTCATATAATAATTTATCTGTACTCCATCGTTTTCCATTTTCCATAGATAATTGTACTTTCATGAAACCTAAATCAATAGAATATTTAAATATTAAATATCAAAAAATGAAAAATTATATTTTTTTCATATTTTTTATATAATTACCATTTTTTAAATTATTATTAATATTGCCAATATCTTGCTGTAATTCTTGCAATCCTTTTAAAATTATATCAGCAAGACCAGTATTCCATTCTAAATCACTTATATGCATTGAACCACCTTTCTTTTTGATAGGTTCTTAAAATATTTTCAGAATAATATGTAATAATAATGATAGATATAAAATAACAAAAAAGTGAAAATTACCAATAAAATCTGGAATCCAATCATTATAATCTAAAGGATGTCCTCGTACATAGAGCATGTAATTTAATCTACTAGTTCCACCAAGAAGTTTACCAATTGGCCATTTACTTTGCTATATAAATAAATTCTTAATTATATTCTTATTTCATGACATATATTATTATTTTATATTAATTATTATACATTATTATTTAAACCCTTGCAAGCATTTTGTTGAGGTATAGTGATATATTGCCAATCATATGGACTATTTTGAATTAAAGGAGCTAAAAGTGGAATATCTAAAAAAGGTGGTGCAATTCCTCCAGCTTCAAGTAATAATATTTTATATCCATGTTCGGCTAGTCTTGTAGTTAAAGTTATACCTGCAGTACCAGCTCCAACTAAATAAAAGAATATTTTTATCTTTTAATATCTTTTAATATTTCAAACAAATTTATTGTTTATATATGTATATAATTATATTCTTAAAATATATAAATTTATTAACGTATATATGAACGTACCAATGATAAAATCATATAATTGGAAATCATTAATATCATTAAAAAACCATTGCTTACAAATATCAAAAAGATATACAAAATTAAGATAATTAGAAAATATAAATACAATTAAAGTGGTGATTGTAAAGTGTAGAAACATGAACATTGTAATAACCTAATAAAAATTAAGGTTAAGAATAGAACAAAAATTTTTTTCGATACGATAATAACTTTTCGATGTATAATTTCGAAAAAATGAAATAAATGAACCATTACAAAAAAAGCATAAAAACAACTAAAAAATTACGAAAATATACATAAACATATTATTGATTTATATTTATTTCGTTGTTATTGGAATGTAATGTAATCAAACATCGATAAGAATTACAAGAATAGATGAAATATTATGTATATATTATTATTATACAGAGATATTTAGAATATCAATTAAATATATTTCATTATTTTTCTATCGAAATTACAATCTGTCCATATATCTATCTATATATTTTTATATTTTATATATAAACTATAATTTATATATAAATTTTCTATATTACAAATAAATTACTTTTCCAAAAATGCATATATTTTCAGATATTTTTATTAAAAATATTAATAATTCGATATACATTAATAATAATAAAAAAATATAATACATACATTTTTATAATTACATACATTTGCATGTATCTGTAAATAACTTTGGAATAATATTTTTTATGGAATTTTTTTTGTAAGTCTTTTGTTTTCCTCTCCCATTTTAAGCCATTGTTCTTGTAACTTATTATTTTGTTCCTTGGTACGATAATATCTAAAGAAAAATAAAAATTATTATCTAAAATTAAAGAAAAATTGCTTTTTTTCCAAGATCTACTTACTGCCGGTATTCTGTACGTGCAATTGTCATTAATACTGTCATTACATTACATGTACCCTCAATATCATATACTGGAATTAAATGGGAAACTTCCAACATATTTTCTGATTCTTCCATTTTTAAAGTTCCATATACTTTAAAAACATCATGTTTTTGCTTAAAAAAGAATTTTTTTTTATAATATAAAATATTGATATAATTTTATTATACTATAAAAATAAAAACAAATAAAAGACAAATAATCCTAAGAAATAAAAATCATTTACCCATATTGCATAATAAGCATTATTCGAATCTTTAATATATATATCATTAACATTTAAGTTCTTGAAACTAATAGAAAATTGAGATTTATTTCCAGGTGTTAAAGATTGAAGCATAGCATATGCTTCAGTTTTTGGAATAAGTTTTCCTAAAGTTTGTATTGTTTTAACTCCATTTTTTTCATGATCTTCTAAAGAAAGATATTTGAGAATATTCTCCACTAGTATAGGAACATATGGAATATTATTATGAAATAAATTATTTCGTGTGGCTAAAGAAATTTTCCAATCTTTACATTGATATGATTCATTCATCTTGAATTGTTCTTCTTTAAAAATAATAATACACTAAAAATGCTAACTTTTACATTTGCATAAATTTCACCATCAATTATTTCTAAATTTAATTTTTGCATTCAAATATTATTAGAAAACATAAAAAAATTTCTGCAATTACTGATATTCTAAAATAAAATTTGAATTTAATATAATTATATGAAAAAACATATAAAATTGAATTAACTTAATTCAATTTATTTTTGTGTTACAGAAATTTGAGAGTTATTCAAGACACAATACATATATACCATATTTTGCGAGATTATCATCCAAGATATAAGATTGTAATTATACAGTCGAAAAACAAGTATAAGGAAAGCAAATGGAAAAAGGACAAAGATAAAATAAAAATAATAGAATCAATACTATTTCGAAAATGCTGTAAATATATAATGCTATAAACATACAAACAAAATAGACAAGGATGGTAGAAAGTAAATAGTAGGAAAAAAACAAAAATAAGTAAAAATTGATCTTTAATGCTATCTTTTGAATATCAAAGATATCTTTTCAAAAATAAACAAAACAAAATAGAGTAAGAATTAGAAATCAGTGTCATCTCGTAAATTTATTTTAAAGAAATATCTATTTAAAAGAGATGGCGCGAACAGTTAATTCTTCTTTTGTTTTTATTTTTTTGCAATTTGTTTATATATTATATGTATATTTTTATATATATTTTTTGTTTCATTTATAATACTTTTTAAATGGCATTGATTTCACAATTTTTATTATAACTCTTATTCCCTTTATTTATATTTGTTCTGCAAAATTTATGCACTCAAAAAGCAGTTTTGATATTTAATTAAAACTATATAAATTGATAAACTATTAATTCAAAAAATTATTAAATAATATAATTAAATATCTTCTAATAGTTTTTAGATAAATGATTTAATATTTATAAATTTATAAAAAAAAAAATACAATACATTAATGTATCAAAATACAAAGTTCTACTTAAGAAAAATAATTTGTCTATCATATGATTTATGCATCTATCTATAAAAATATAAATAATATCAGAATATTATCTTAAAATCATTCTAAACTTTTATCTGAAATATATTTCGCTATAAATATTAATATAAATTATGATAATTTTTTTAATGCCAGATAAGACAATTTATATATATTTGTATATACATTTCTATATGTACAAGAAATTGTAGAGGGCGTAAGAAACAGTGTTTTTTTCGAAGTCAGTATTTCAGAACATAGAACATAAAATTTCATAAAATGTCATGTCTATTCTGTACCTCATCTGTGCCTATTTGTGCTATTAATTAATGTCAAAGAAATTTTAACCTTCTTCTCATCTTCAAGTAATTATTATATATTCAACATGAAAGTGATATAGTTATTATAATATTCAACTTGAAAAAATTTTATTTAAAATTTAAAATTTCATCCAAGAAGCGAAATTTTATTATTTAAAACAATGATAAAAAACATTTATTTTATCATTTTCTCTTTTAAAATTTCTTAGTGCAATTCCCATTTTTTTTATATTTATTCTTAAATTTTAATAAAGTATTCATTTCTTTTAATTGTTAATGCAATATATCCACGTGTTTAATAGATTATGTGGAATTCAATGATTAATGAACGTGATGAACCACACATTAGAACTTATGCAGAAATATTAAAACAAAAACAGGATGATGAAGGATACCAAACTACAAGTTCAATACGACAGGTATATTTTTACATATATTATATTTAATAACTTAATTATCTTTATTAAATATTTGACTTTTTATATTAAATATTTTTTTTTATTTTTTTATTAATATTTTTTAAATGTTTTAATTATAGGATCGTGTTGAAAATGATATATTGAAATTATATAAATTAAATAATGAACCTCTTTTAGCAAGACAAAAACATATTCAATTTTTAAAAAAATCTTTATTTCAACTTAGTGAAGCTTATCAGGTAAAAATAAATTTTTAATTATATTTATTAATAATTTATTGTATTTAAAATATTATAATATAGTATATATATATTGTTTTTTAGTGTTTAGATTCTAGTAGACCATGGTTATGTTATTGGAGTCTACATTCTCTTCAAATTTTAGGAGAACGTTTAGAATATGATGAATATTCTAAAATTATTAGTTTTTTAGCCAAATGTCAATCACCAGAAGGAGGTTTTGGAGGAGGTCCAGGACAGCATCCTCATTTAGCCTCTACATATGCAGCAATAAATGCATTATGCACTATTGGTACACCTCAAGCTTATCAAGTAATTAATAGGTATATATATATATATACATGAAAAAGATAAATATAATCTTTAAAATTATTTTTTTAAAAGATTTCCATTTAAAAATACTATTTATATAATCTTGTATATTTGATTTTAGAAAAGGACTTAAACAGTTTTTATCATCTTTACATGGAGAAGATGGTTCTTTTAGTTTGCATAAAGATGGAGAAACAGATATAAGAGGAATATATTGTGCTCTTTCTGTAGCAAAACTAACAAATGTATATACTCCTGAAATATTTAAAGAAAGTGAAAGTTGGATAGCTAAATGTCAAACATGGGAAGGTGGTTTTGGTGGTTCTCCTGGCATGGAAGCTCATGGAGGATATGGATTTTGTGGATTAGCAGCATTAGTGCTTCTTGGGAAACCTCATTTCTGTTGTTTGAAATCATTTTTGGTATTCAATTATTATTATAATAAATATTATATTAAAGAATTCCACTATTTATATATATTTATTTTCAGAGATGGATAGTAAATAAACAAATGCGCTTAGAAGGTGGATTCCAAGGACGCACAGAGAAGTTAGTAGATGGTTGTTATTCATTCTGGCAAGGTGGAGCTTTTCCATTAATTCATACAATTTTAACTATGGAAAACAAAGTGTTCAATTCCGCATATTGGTTGTTTAATCAAGAGGCCTTACAAGAATATTTATTAATTTGCTGTCAACATCCTTATGGTAGTCTTGTGGACAAGCCTGGAAAGTATGAGACCTTGTTATTCATCAATATAATGAATATCATTATAATGTTATTCATTAAAAGCTATTTTATAAATTGTTATAATTATTTCAGAAGTCAAGATGTATATCATACATGTTATGCACTTAGTGGATTATCAATTGCACAAAATTCCCCATGGCCATTGATTATTGGATCATCTAATATAAATTTAGTAAAAATAATTCATCCTTTGTACAATTTAGAAGATTCTTGTGCAGTTAATGCATTAAAATATTTTAATACACTGCCTATACCTGACTGAACATATATTTAATGTTCAAAATATATAAATAAAATAAAATACTTTTATTTCATAGAAAGAAGTTTAAAGACAGATTCTACTTTACTTCACATTAAAATTGACCAACAAAGTGTAAATATAAAATTATTAAATGATAATTAAGTAATAATAATTATGAATTATTGAATTAATATTTGTTTAATTATAATATTAACTAATATATATTTAAAAAATATTGTTTTTTATAAATATTGTTTTAATTCTAACCTAATATGCTTAGTACAAATTTTTCATAAAAATAGATAATACTATATGAAATTTTTAATAAATAAGATATAATAAAAATTTTTGTGACACAATTATAAATATAATTCTTTAAATCAAAAATTCAATTTATATAGATATAATGATTAATATATGTATGTATAGTAAATATATATGAACGATGTGTTCTGAAATGGTGCAATACAAGTGCAAAACGTGTAAGAAATAAGTTATTAAGGAAACTATTGTAAAATTTGAAAACAATAGTATATATATTTGAATATCATAAAAACAAATTTTGTTTGATATAAATATTTTGTAAAAGATAAATTATAAAGAAAAAATTGTATCTAAAATTATTTTGACAACTATTTTCAATAAGAAAAGAGGTTATGGCAAAACACTTAGTACAAATAATAATAATGGGAACGCAAGTCGTGTTTAGAGCATTCGCACGAGCATTGCGAGAAGAAATTGCAGCAAGTCAAGCAGCTGCACGTAAAACAGGCGGTGGGACACGAGGTGCTCAACATGCTGCAACAAATTACAAAACTGGTATTTCTTTAGAAGAAGCATTACAAATTTTAAATGTTGAACGAGTGGACCAAATAGAAGCCATTGAACGTAACTATAAACATCTCATGGAAGTTAATGACAGATCAAAAGGTGGTTCATTTTATATTCAATCAAAAATTGTACGTGCTAAAGAACGCATTGATGAAGAAATAAAAAATGTGAAAGTTCCTCCTCCAAATAGAAATTCCGAACAAAACGCGTCAAGACAACTTTAACATATTTTTATGTAGTCTAAATTTAATTGATATATCTTTGAAGTCTGTATATATGCTTGTAATGATATTTTAATTGCAAATAAAATATAAAAATATAAAAAAATAAATAATTAAATCGGATATTTTCACAAAATTTAACTTATAATAATTAGAACTTATATTTTTTAATTGGTTAAAATATATTGAAATAAATGGAAGTATTATTTACAGTTTTTTTTTATAAATTACAAGTTTTTTTTTTTATAAGTTAATGTATTTGTATGAATTTCAATCAATTAGGTAGAAAATGAAAAACATTATTATTTCTTATGTATATCTGTATATATCTGTACATATCTAAATATATAAATAATATGTATATGCACATGTATATAAATATATGCATATAAAAGATATACAGATTTATATAGCAGTCTTTTAATATAAGTACTCGCTCATATACGAGTCCTCCTATATACACAATATATAAAATTCAGTATGCCAAACCAGCTACCTTTGCATCTTTTGGCTCAATTCTGTTCTGAGATTGACGAATAGTTAATCTTTCTTGATTATGACGAACAGACCATAAATTTGGTAGATATTTTGGCTTCATTGTCAAAAGAAAGTGTTCTCTCCACATGCGCTCCAATTCTACTAATCCCCCTTCCCTTTTTTGGAAATATTGAACTACCTGCAAAATAAAATATTAATATACTAAAGAAACTTTACAAATATTGATTCATTATATAATTTGATTCATTATTTATTCATGATACCTTTAAGCCATGAGGTTGGCATTTAAATTGATCATAATTAGGCAATGAAATTATAACATTTTTTAATTCTTTATTTAATGCATCAAGTAAACTTGGTGTAACTTGTTGTCCATTCGTACATTCAGAAATATAGTGTTCTAAATCTTTGCGTCGTGCATCAGGTAAAGTTGTTCTCTCTTTCAGTGCTTTAACAGCAGAATGTAATTTTCTATAATTATTTACATGTTTGTTACGTATATGTGTTAATGGACCAGCTAAAGGAGCATCGCACATATCTGCTAACTTTCTTCTGAGCTGCAGATCATGACAATTACTTATTTCATGACAGGATGGACATAATAATAATATATCATGAGATTGATGAGCTTTCATTACCACTAAAAAATTGTATTGATTTGTAAATTTGTTAATATTCTATTCTATTATAAATAAATCAAATTAAATTTTAAATATACAACTCACATGGAAAATATTTACGATATTCTCGAGGTACAACATTTTTTCTAATGAATTTATTTGAAGTTCCACAAACTACACATTGATTAATTTTAACTTGTGTATAATATTGTCCAACTTCTCCCAAAGCACGTCCAGAAGGTTCAAATTTCAATCTTACAGTAAATGGTTCGCTTTCAATTATTTCTCCTAATTCTTTTGTAACATACCATTCTGCTTTCTTACGATCACATGTACATAATATTTCTCCATCAGGTGCTTGTAAATAACAATTATGATATAATGGTTTATTTCTTGTAGGTATATTATTTTTATGTACAATGTTTTTTGTCTTTAAATCTTTGGTAATCTTATCAAAATAATTATTTTCAATATTTTTTTGATTAACTGTTACATGTGTTTGTTGAGCTCTGAATCTAAAATATAATTATATAAATAAAATAAAAATATTGAAATAAATTTTTCTGTATTAATAATAACCAATAAATATTACCTTGTATCAATTACATCATTAGGTAAACAATAAAATCGCATATTTAAATTTCTATTACATATTCTTTTTATATAATTTAGTAAGTTTTCCCACAAAGAGTATTTTTCTTTTATTTTTTGCATGATCTATAAAATATAAAATAATTTAGTGTGGATATTTATTTTATATATATATTTTTCATAATAAAATTTTTTCAAATAAATTATAAATTATATTTTACTTGGTCATAAATAAGAACAGATGCAAGTGCATCACAAGCAGCATATGCTACTTGTTCGTCAGTAAGAGTGCCAGCATTCCAGTTGCTACACCTTACTTTTATTAGTTTATCCATTTCTAAACCTAAATATTGCAAACTCATTGCAGCTAAACTTTTTGGACTTGGTAAATTCACACGTTCTGCTAATGTTCTTAAATCAAGTGTATTGCAAACTTTACAACCATAATCTGCTATAATTTTTTGACCATCTTCATATGAAGCAACTCCTACTTTAAGAATACGTTTATTAGCTAGCAGCTCCTAAATAAGAATTTGTTATATTATTAATTTAATGTATATTTAATTTATATATTAATTTAAATTTATAAAATATTACATACTTCTAATTTTTGAGGAATATATCCTATTTTCCCAATACGGAAAAGACCACATACTCCATTAAATGTAGCAAGTTGAAGTAAAGAAACAGGTCCTTCATTTACCCATTCACAATCAAAACCCAATACATCATTAGACAAGTTGCTTTAACAAAAAAATATTTAGTGATAAAAAAAAAATTGCTAATAATATATTTTTATACTTTTCATATATTATTTATAATTTTAAAAAATTCTAATATATATATATGTATATAAGAATTATTAATTTAAAATTCATAAAAAATAAATATATAAAATTAATATATATTTATTAATAATTTCTTAAATAAATGAAATTTATTTAAATAATAAATAGTAACTGAAAAAAAAATATATATGTATATGTATGTATGTATGTATGTATGTATATATGTATATATATATATAAATACATATATATTTCTATTCTTTCTAAATATAACTAATTTCTTAAAAGTCCATAATTAGATATACAACAAAAAAATGTAAACATAACAGTACTATGGATTTAGTACATATTAGATGGGGATATTGATATTGAGGAAAATAATAGTATAACTTATAATTTATAATTATAAAACTTACCAGTGAATACGCTGAATGGCATAATCACATTTCTCTGGAGTATCAGCCAAAATAATTTTATCTAATGTAATTTTAAGATCTTTCTTTTTCTGATCATGTTGTTTATAGCTCTTACTCTTTATACGTTGACAAAGGTGTTTAACACTTTGGAAAACATTCTTGTGATATTTAGAGGCCAAAAGTACAAGGCCCACAGTTACACATACAAGAAACATTTTGCTCTTTACAGGATGCATTAATTGCAACGATAAATTCTTATTTTTAACACAATTAGAATTAAAACTTTTTATATACAATTTATTTTCTGTTTTTTACTACTTAAATATATAAATGTACACATATATATATACATGTATGTATGTATATATGTGTATATACACATATATTTTTTTTTCATTTAAAATATAGATATTTACATTGATAATTAATAATTAAATACATTAAATAAATAAATTAATTAAACTTAACGTTATGTTGAACTATTAGAGTTACAAATCGATCATGATAACCGGTATTTGAAAAGCAATAAAGATAAAAAGTTCCAAGAAATGAATGATCGAATTATTAAATTATTCAAAATATTTAAAGAATCACACAGAAGGTACATCACGATCGTAATTAAGAAAAATAAGTTAACCAAATGCGATTTGAAGAGAATCCGCAGCTACTAAAGGAACGACGCGAACACCAAGTATGTGATCAAATATTATGACTATGATTATTGAAACGTTATCTTCCTTGTTTGTATTTCAATAGGATGTTCTTTATGCTGATTGGTTGGTATACAATTTTTCACATAATTTTGTAATAAATATTTTAATTATATAAATATTGTTCTTTAATATTATTTATTACATAAGTTACAAATAAAATTATATTTTTTTAGAAATTACATTATATTTTTGAAAATATACAATATTTTGTTTTTTTAAATATTTTCAAATTTTCAAAATATAATTTTATTATATACATATATAAGTAAAATGTTATTGTATGAAAAATATAATAGTTATTAAAAATTACATATTTATTTTATAATTATTTATTATATTTGATGTTTACTATGATTTGAAGTAAAACTATATAAGATACAATTATATCCCTCTATTCATACACATTTTGTGGACAAATTTATAAGAGTATTAATGGCGCATAAAATAATTATATGTATTATATAGTTAAATATGCATTTTTTACATAAATGGAAAACTATAATTATGTGTACATATCTATAAGCACAGGAAATAGTATAAAAAAAATTAAGTATGGCGTTAATCCTATCAGCTGATATCGTCTGCTGGAATGATGAACCATAGTTATTAATTAGTTATACAGTGTTCTCTTAAGGATCGTAAACATTAACTCTCAATCCATGGCTATTCTCATAAATTAATAAATTTACAATAATTTAAAGTTATTTAATGACGCAATGATTGCTTTAGACTTTAGATTTTTAATGGTGAAAATATTTGCTAAATACGAATTTGATCGTTTGCATCATTGACAGGTGGAATAAAAATATGGGAAAATAGACAAAATTATTTGTGCAAATAAATTTTTAAGCGATTGAATATTAAAGGAATCTGCCAAATATTGTTATGCAGATTCGATTGTAATGAGTGACTCCGAACAACGGCAATTACACGTGCCTTATCGAGAATATCATAGTCAGAATAATACTAATACTTCTGTCTTAGTAGAAACTGACGCACTGGTAGATCTTTCAATCACATCTAATAATTGTTTACCAATAAACGATTGTTCAGAATTAATACCAGACGTTGAATTTGTTCCCAATCTGAGCAACGAACAAACTATAGCCATTGATTCCCCTGGAATTGACCGGGAGAGCCAGCCTCTCCTTGGTCGGCTGGAACTTGATGTCACCTTCAATCGCTTTCCTGGTTTGTAATTTATTAAATATATATAAAAAGATATTATATAATTTTTTTTTATGTTTAATCACATCAATTGTGCATTATATTTTTTAGATGATCCACAATTTTCTGAATTAGTATGGCAGGCAGAATTGGCAATAGATAATGGAATCTTTCCAGAAAGAATATATCAGGGTTCTAGTGGCAGTTATTTTGTAAAAAATCCCACAGGGGTAAGGTATAATATTTTACATTTAAAAATTAAAATCTTATGTAATAAAGTAAATTGTTTAGACTAATTATGTATTAATAACAGCTTATTTTATTTTATAGAGAATAATAGGTGTTTTTAAACCAAAAGATGAAGAACCATATGGAAGATTAAATCCAAAATGGACAAAATGGATGCACAAGCTTTGTTGTCCTTGTTGCTTTGGGAGAAGTTGTTTAATTCCAAATCAAGGATATCTCAGCGAGGCGGGTGCAAGTTTAGTTGACCGTAAATTAGGTTTGGGCATAGTACCAAACACTAGAGTAGTTAAACTTGTCAGTAAAACATTTAACTACCCACGCTTAGACCGTCAAAAAGCCCGTATGAAGCAAGCAATTATGGACCAGTTTCCAACAGTGGGATCTCACTTCAATCGTATTGGTTTGCCGCCGAAAGTTGGTTCTTTTCAAGTTTTTGTAGATGGTTACAAGGATGCTGATTATTGGTTAAGGCGATGGGAAAACGAACCTCTATCACCTCGACTTAGTAGAGAATTTCAACTTCAATTTGAACGCTTAGTTATTTTGGACTATATAATTAGGAATACTGATAGAAGTAATTAAATTCATAAGATAATTTTAACTTTTATATAGAGAGTTATATGGAATCGCTAAATACAATCTTTTTAAAGGCAATGAAAATTGGTTAATTAAATACGATAACAGTAAGGGAAAAAATGGAATGGAACAAAATGAAGTAAAAATAGCCGCTATAGACAATGGTTTGGCTTTTCCTTTTAAACATCCTGATTCTTGGCGTGCATATCCTTATCATTGGGCATGGTTAAGTCAAGCAAAACAACCATTTAGCGATGTAACTCGAGAGCTTGTATTACCACAACTCTCGGATCAAAATTTTGTACAAGATCTTTGTGACGATTTGTATCAATTATTTAAAGTAAGTTGTATAAATTAATATTACTTTATATTGATAAAGTGACTAGAATTTGATAATAAGAAATATTTATTTTTATAGCAAGATAAAGGTTTCGATCGACATCATTTTGATAAACAAATGAGCGTAATGCGTGGACAGATTTTGAATTTACAACAAGCTTTAAAAGATGCTAAAAGTCCCGTGCAATTGGTTCAAATGCCTGCTGTGATCGTTGAAAAGTATTTATATTAATTATATATAAATTATCAAAAAAATGTGAAGGCATACGCATTCTCTAATTTAAAATGTAATTTTATCAATACTATTTTATAGGGCTAAAGGAAATGGAGCACCAAGACTATTCTCATTCTCCGACACATTTACACAGCGCTTCCAGAACAAAAGTCCTTTCTTCTCTTGGTGTTAGAAAGATCCTTCTTCTAAATGCTTGAAAAACAGCATTAGCTCTCTGTGTTAACTGAAAAGAACTCTTCGGTGCCTCACAGATATACATCTTATTATTTGTTCTGTATTTCTTAATTTTACGCATTACTACCTCTTTTTTCAATGCTAATTTCTAATCTACAGTCTACGTTAGATTTATGTTTAATTTATCTTATGTCTATAGCATTTTCTTTTAATTCGACTATATTAATTCAAACCATAGTATGATTATATTGTATACAGTAAATATATATAATTGTTAAAACATATTTTTCGATATGCTTCGTACATGGAAATGTGAAAAAAAAGTTAAACGAATATAGGCAGTATTTTACAACCACGCATATAAATGACATCCCCTTAAAATGAAACATGGGCAATTAAACATAATCGCATTGTATGTTTCTTGTGTCTTCCATGTATCATTGTTTTGAGAATACATCGATTTACATGCATTTTCGCTAGATGCTATCAAAAAGAAACATCTATCTAATCTTGAAAATTAACTGTGATCTAAAATAGTGAAAAGACATTCTTATTATTTAAAATAAAACATTCTACGTATTCATATTATATTTTTAATCGATACGTACGATATAAGGAAATAAATTTTCTATTAGTAGCTAAGACAAAAATTTCTATTAAAATTATTATCAGTTAAATCATTTATCATTATCGGTTTCCAAATAACAAATTCTCTTATCATAACATATCGTATTTTAAATTATTTAAATATATATTCAATTATTGATATAATCGATTTTATCATTGATTTTATTTTGTTTTCATTAAAATGATTGATTTAATACTAACTTCAAAGCATGATTCGCTAAATTATGTGTTTTACTGAAGTTGCAAAATGTGACGTAGGGGTTGACGTTTGCAACAATCTTATCATTTTATATTATTGTATTTTATATGTTACATATCTTTTGAGAGATTTATTAATCGGAAACGTAAATCTCTATTTTGTTGATTAAAGAACGAAAAAAAATAAGAAAATTATCATTATTATGTAAAATAATATCAAGTACAAAATGGAAGTAATCGAGATTAATACGAAAAAGCAACTTCGAACACCAAGATGCGAGAAATCAGAATGTCCATGTGATATAAAAGTAACAAATTTGTTAATTTTTCTATTATTGAAATGATAAAATCGATTATTATATAATTTTATGATTAATATTATGCATATTTAGTGCAAAAGAAGATATGTTCAACCATCACGAACAAAGTCATTCGCCCCCGTAAGAACATATCATCCACCTTCAAAGTTATTTGAAACTAATACAACCTATCATTTGTCATATTTAAATGTGGATGATGCGGAAATGCGACGCAGCCGATCTCAACCCATCCGACCCAAACCTGCTCTCGTTAAATCGGATGCTCGTTTTCTCGCTGAAACGACTAATCAATTGAGTTACAAACTTATTGAAGCTGTGCCTAAAACAAAACCAATTTTACCCAAACATAGGTAACATAGATTCAGGAAACTATGTCAAATCGAAAAAATTCCTTAATTTTCAATAGTTTTAATGACGAAATTATTTCTTCGATATTAGACCGATGATTGGAACTGGTCCAATGGATTCTGTTACAACGGTTCGTCAAGATTACCCACGTAAATATGTAGAGAAACAAGAACTTATAGTACCATGCGGGAATATTCGTTTGAGTAGAGGCAAATTGGAGGATAGTACTACGGCAAAACTTTCTTATATGAATCCAGGATCCACTGAACCAACGGTTAACTTTAAACCGATATCGGTTTATTGTCCACCTAGTGAACCAATTTTTGACGACACCACGCATAAATTAAGTTATCAGCCTGTTCCTATTCAGGAAAAAGATATATATTCTTGGCAACAAAAACCAATTTACAAGTATATATCATTTTAAAAAACTTCTTATTTGTATCTTCAATTTACAATAGACAAATTAAACAATTCATGAAACGTTTATAGACCTCCAGATATTGCAATGTGTGCAAAAACAACATATTCTGAAAGTTATTTGAAAAACGAAGAGCCATGCATAGAAAAACCTATAGTGCCCTGTCCTGCCAATGTATTTCCTTATGGCGGTGAATTTCATGATAAAACTATTTATAAAGAAAGCTATTTGGAATCGACCATTGATCGCGTGGAACCGATTATTCCTTGCAATGCTATCACGAAAGCTGATGGCAAGATATCAGCAGACACAACGAGCAAAGTACATTGCGATTTACATTCAATATTTTCCATTAACTTTTTCCTTTTCCTCTGCAATTATTTTTCCATTTTTAATTTCTCTTATTTTACACGTATATTTTTTTTTTATTTTGATTTACCAATTAGTTAAGTTATCAACCACTTCAAGCCGAGAAACGTTCCCCGATATTACCTCGAAGTAGAAAGATGTTAGGCGAGGGCCCGATGCGATCTGACACTACCAGCCGTTGTGATTTCGTGGAAAAATCAACGCTACGACCTGATCTTATTGTTCCGTGCGACAATCTTCGAAGCGCTGATACACCGATCGATGATAGAACTACGACGAAACTATCGTACGCGAAACCAGGCCCGGTAGAATTAGTTCAGAGTTTTAAACCTGTCATTCAATACAAAAGGTACATTAGCAATGTCCTTTATTTTAGCCAACATTATGTATTGCAACACATTGTGCTACGATTCTTCGAATTAAATAAGCATTTTTTTCTATATTGTTATCTTTTAGGTTCGCTGAAAAGGTTGAATATGATACTGTAAACAAACTATCCTATCAACCTTGGACTCCTCTTCCTAAAGAATTCATACCTTGGGCATCTAAGGATAAATATCAACGGCCTACGGATCCAATGTGTACTGATACTATTTATCAAGTTAGTTATCCTGCACCTGGACACTACGAAGATACATGTATACCTGAATGCGATTGCTTATATAAAGATAATGATAATCTTTCGGGCGAGGATTGTTCGAAATAAGTAAAATATTAGCAATCTTCCAGATCATGAAACTTTTGTATAACTTTTTTGTTACAAGCTTATGTTACTTATTTCTATCTTATAATATTTATAATAAATATTTAGAGAAAAAGTATTTAATTGTCGAAATTTAAACCGAAACACAATTTAGGAATCGAATTAAAAACCTATTTTATTCTATACGAACACATCTTATATATTTTACATTTATATAATAATTATTGTGTAGATGAATAAAGATAATAATAACGTATATCTTTTACAAACAGTAAGATTGTTCTCGATAATAAAATAAACTCTAATTTTTAGATAAAAGATAATAGACAATAGATTTGAATAATGAACAATGTTAACGTTACAATCAGAAGTTTACTTGCTTTACATACATTCATACATACGCATGTACGTACGCACACGCATGTACATGGTCAGATACATGCGTGCATTCATACATACATAAATTCGTACATACATGAATCCATACGCGGTTACACGCACACCACACATACACACACACACATATATATATATATATTATATAATATTTATATTATATATAGTAAATATAATGATAACGATGTCTTCAAATCTACCCAAAATGAAATCTAATGTACGTCGATGGTTTACATACGCGCAACAATTAATTTTTAATAGATTACACAAAATTACAGGGGAGGGTATACAATTATTAGAAAATGAATAACTATATATTTTTAATTAGCGATAAGAATTTCTTATGTTTAGAAATCTAACATGTTTACCGAAAATTTTATTTCGATAATTGGAAAATACATATTTTTTTTTTTCGTCGCATTAAAAATATTACGCATCAAATAGATTTCGTTTTTTCAAATATCTTTAAACAAGTAACGTTTAAATATATAAAACGTTTAGACGGTAGAAAATACATCATTTCTTTATCATTTCAAATCGAACGATGAATCAAACGAAGAAAAAAATATTCTTACCAAAATACATGCAACTTGTCTTAAGAGTTTGTTAAAAAATATAACAAGCAGAAATTCGAAGATTTTAAGGCACATATTTAGGTCACACGAATTGCATGTTATATATATTCTATATTAACGTTGCACAAGCCCCGTTTCTCATTTCGATATTCTAGATTATTGATAAATTAAAATTCTAATTTTCTGTAAATTCTCTATTTACATAAGTGGACGTGAAAATGATTGTCTGTATTTATATATTCTATGCGATTATTATAACAATTCTACTCTCTGTTGATATCAAGATCTCATCGTTATCCATTCATCATTTTCTCCTTCATATCTTTTTTTTTTTAATAAATAACCAAAAATTTTGCTAGGCCATTATATAATTACAGATAATTATTAGAGACAAAAAGGAGAGCACAATATTTATTTAATGTTTTTACGTTTCTAAAAGAAATATCATTATCTTATAAAAAAATATAATTTTTAAAATTGCAGACTATGCAACAATCAAAGTTAATATACTATATTTTTTTGTATATTATATTTGCACTACTACTATAATAGAATATTATAATGATATTTTTTTTCAAATAAAATCTAAATAATAAAACAAAATCAATTTTTTCAATCATATGTATCAAATATTCGATTCATTCAATTTCATTTAACTGAATACTTAAACATTAAATGACATTATTATTATGTAATAAATATTTTATTCAAACTAAAAATATTCAATTTATAAACCGACACATGAATTACTCATAGTACATATAAATGCTATCGATTGCTATCATTTGTTTGTAAAATTAAATGACTAAATAGTTTTTATAAAAGTTATTTTCATTTACATTATATACACAGAATGGAACAAATAATTGAAATTATTTCAATTATTCTATAAATAATGATTTTAATTTAAAAAATTAACTTTTTCATATATTTCCTTCATAGATAAGGAAATTTAATTATAAAAAATTAATTAATATATATATATATATATATAACATAAATTAATATTATAATATTAAAATAATATTCCCTTAGAAAACACTCAATTCTTATCTGAAGTAATTTTCATTAAGATCATTATTTGTAGAATAATCGTAATTTCCAATTACGTGTTTCACTCTGTACATATATTTATATTGCACTCATAATGAAAGAAGATATGTCAGATTTTTTTTTTTAGAAGCGAATATAATTAATAGATATAGAAGATAATATATTCAAGACAACAAAAACATTTTTACATCCCTCCCCTATAAAAAAGAACAATAATAATAATAACGAATTACAATGTTGAATGATTGAAAATGTATGATTGAAAAAGTGATTTAAAATGAAAAACGAAGACAATTAATAAAAATTTAGACACAAAAAATGATCGCGCCTAAACATACCTATTGTGGTTTAGTGTTGTATGTTTGTATGAATTCGTTGAAGCTAAAATGATCCAAGTTGAGATTTTCGTCGATCGAAGGAAGCTCAGCATGGCCCATCAATTCCACATAGTCCATGTCCGAATTTGTTCGCCCAACACTTGACTGGCCAAGGCCCGGAGCGTAGCTACCACAAATTAAAACACAACTCCAATCACTGGCATAGTAATGAATAAAAAACTCGTAAATCCAAATATATTATACATGGCACGAAACCAATTCAAGTTTTGTTCTTTCCTGTCCTCCTTTTTCCTCTTCTCTTAATTCTAATATTTTAAAATATTTAATTTGTTGCTTGAATCTTTCAAAACGAGTCTATTCATCTGTTTCAAACGAAACGTGTGACCGATTAGCCGGATAGCCGGTACAACACGGCAAAGGAAATACGAACAACCACAAAAAATCCCCAACTAATTGAAATTGATCGGTCACTTAAGAGTCATTTACGATACCTCTTTATTATAAAAAAAAGTACAATCTATTTAGACGAATTTTTATAAAAATTCTAGCCTTGGTCTCGTAATAATTTCGTAATAATGATTAAATATACTCGATTGCCAGTACTAAAATTATAATTATCATGGATTGTGATTGGAGTTGTGTTTATTTATTCAGCAGTTCAGCATTTAAACATTTGATTTTCCGTTGTTGTGGTTGTACCGGCTTGCTCCAGGCCTATGCCTTTGACTTTTTAAAAATTTTCTTACTATATATTCTTTTTACATATGTGTAATACTTTTATTTTCTTCCGTATAAATTTAGTATATGTAAGTAACACACTCACACATATATATACACACACATCATGTGCAATGTATACATGTATATATTCATTATGTGTTTGTATGTATTCATATATATATGCACGCGTATGCCTGTGTAAGAATACATATTTGCACCAATTTTTGATTTTTATTTTTATAATGCCATGGATAAGCCGTTTCTCTTTAGGCAGAGAGACAGAGACAGAGACAGAGACAGAGACAGACAGACAGACAGACAGACAGACAGACAGACAGACAGACAGACAGACAGACAGACAGACAGACAGAGAGAGAGAGAGAGAGAGAGAGAGAGAGAGAGAGAGAGAGAGAGAGAGAGAGAGAGAGAGAGAGAGAGAGAGAGAGAGAGAGAGAGAGAGAGAGAGAGAGAGAGAGAGAGAGAGAGAGAGAGAGAGAGAGAGAGAGAGAGAGAGAGAGAGAGAGAGAGAGAGAGAGAGAGAGAGAGAGAGAGAGAGAGAGAGAGAGAGAGAGAGAGAGAGAGAGAGAGAGAGAGAGAGAGAGAGAGAGAGAGAGAGAGAGAGAGAGAGAGAGAGAGAGAGAGAGAGAGAGAGAGAGAGAGAGAGAGAGAGAGAGAGAGAGAGAGAGAAACAGAGAGAGAATAAAATTTGGCAGTCTGAGAAGAACGTATGAATTATTATTTCTTAATTTGTTTTTTTTTATATCCATTATTAATGCTACAAAAATCATGTATATATTGATAAAAATAATCAAAATATGAAAAAAATATCAAAAATCAATAAAATATTCAAAAGTCCTTGAATCTACTTTATCTACATTATCCGTTGGACGGATTTCATTATAATTTGCTTTACAAGCAATTTTATAAAATTTGAAATATTATTCAACTGCATTATTACTCAATTGTATTAAGTATCGCGTAATTAGAACGAATATGAAATATTCCATTTATCAATTATTCCGTAAAAAACATTTATATTCTTTTCAAATCGTATAAAATTTTTTTTGCAATGAACGTTGGGAATTTCATAACGGCAGTATTGAATTATATTAAGCTTCCTAATATCACTTAATGCTAAACATATGCTTATTAATAAAAAGTTATAATATTACACAATAACATGAAGATTAATTTTAAGCAAAATAAAAAAAACTATATCTTTTATCAAAATTGTCTTCATGCACTCAATATTTTTTAGTATATAATTTCTTAAATCATGAATTAATATTATTTATACATTTCAATACGGTATAATAATAGTATAAAAATTCCAAAAATTTCATTAAAAAAATTTATAAAATGTGAAATTATAGTATCACTGTAAATTATAGCACTTGCTACGTACATTTACTATTAATCATTCACAAAAAGAGAACATAAAAAAACAATACTGAGATTCATCTGCACAAATAGAATATAAAAGACATGCAAAGTATATTATGTAATTGTAGGAATGTCTGTTTTTTTTTTTGTGAATTCATCATTCATTCATTTTTATTAATAAAACTTTAAGTACTCAAACATAAACTTTATATATTATTATATATTATTGACAAATAGTACATGTAATAATTATATAATATTATAAAAATAATTATTTCAATCACCGGAAATGATATGTTATAAAATAAAAAATTACAATCTTGTACGAAACTCAAAAAAAAAATCTTTGCATATCTTATATTTAAATTTCTATGGCAGCTTATATTAATAGAAAAGAGATGATGATACTTAAATCCAGGGGACTGACCTGGAAGCCACTGATGGAGTATCACGAGTTACAGAAGGATCTGGACTATGCGCTTGAAACATAGTAGATGGTGTTGCAGGATAACTACTACCAGGACCACTTTGACCACTACTTCCTACTCCAACTACAGAAGAGTGCGATGGTGTTTGTCCACCGACACCAGGCCCACCCCATCCAGGTACATGTGTTACCAAAAATGGTTTTACATATCCATTCGTTGATGTTGATTGATTTTCTAAGAAAATATATTTAACATTATTAATCTTAATTTAAAATATCATATGAATAAACAAAAAAAAATAAAAATATTGAGAATAAAATTACCTGTAAATGGAGTATAATATTTAGAAAATGCTTGATCCTTTGATATATCAGGGTAAAGATAAAGTAAATGTTGTAAATCAAATACACGATCAGCTAAACTCCGAATGGCGAAATCTTTACTTGTGAACGGTTGTAGCATAAAAACTTCTGTCTGATCTATAAATTGTTTAATAAAATAAAAATAATTAAATTAGATATAAAAAAAACTATAATAATGAATTTAATATGAAATAATAAAACCATTTACCTCCAACCCAAGCAATAGTAACACCACCAAGTTCAGAATCTGAAAAACGCATTAGGAATGTTCCTGATGCACAATTTGCCAACATTTCTTCTGCTTGCCTTTTTCTTACAAATCCTAATATATAACCATCAACCCATGGGTTTTTTAAATGTTCTCTAGTTAATTTCATTACAGCATAAAACCATTCCCAGAATGTGAAATTTCTTTCTGGTAATGGTTCTTTGCAAAACTGTGCCCAACTCAAAAGTAAACTAGAATAATCTTGTCCGCTTGCATTTCCACCGCGAAATGCTTTTTCTGCGAGAAATCGTAGATTATCTTCTGTTAATGCACGACCTGTCGCAGATTTAAATTTAACATTTAATGCTTCAGCTACTTGACCCCATGGAACTTTATCAGGTACTGCAAATGGCACTCTTCCAGGTTCAGCAAATGCATTATCCCATGTAACTGTAGCCCATGCATGTGGTTCTTGATTTCCATGAACAATAACTACAACAGGTAAACTTAATGTCCAGACTGCAAATACCAATTCACCTCCTCCAACACTAAATTGTGATTGAAAAAGAAGTGAAAATTTTTCATCCATCACAGATTCTGTCCCTTTTTTTTCTGCTCTTTTGATTTTTTTTAGCTGCATATTACGGAAGCTTACAGAAAGTTGTCTTGTTGCCTAAAAAATAAAATTATTTTTTAATAATATTTTCAATAGAAATAATTTTAATTATTTTTTTTCTTACTTGATGATACTCCATTGTGCCTGTATTATTTAAAATTTCCCCACTAGCTTCACCATTTTTTGCCATTTTATCACTTTTTAATAAAGCATTTGCTTGAGCTTCACTAATGATGCTCACTTTGACTTGTGGAGGAGTCATATGAACATTCAATTTTCCACCAACAAGTAAACGTACTGTACTTGTAAAGCGAGTATTGGTTTTCATTACTTGTGGTGGTTGTTTTTCTATGATAAATGTACTCGTAACTAATGAACTAAGAAGTTGTGTAATTTGAGAATTTAAAGTAGGAAGAATATCTTGCATTCCTGGTGGTTCAAGTGCAAATTTTTGTTTTAAACGTTCTGCTTCTTTAATTTGTTGTCGATTTAGCCAAATTAATTCAGCTAAACTTTCACACCACTCTTGTATAGAATCCAAATTATTGTTAAATGGTGCACCATTTCCTCCTAATTGTTGATCTCTTTTCCATCTGAAAAATATAAAATAAATACTTTACCTTTAAAAATCATGCAGTTAATTATTTAAAAAAGAAAAAAAGTAAATAATTTTTACCGAATAAGTTCATCATCTAAAACTCTAGATTGCAAGCTATTTAATCTAGTAATGGTGTCTTTCAGTTTGTCAGCTAATGTTAATCGTAATTGCATTAAACCTGCTACTTTGTGGTTCAATAATTGTTCTTGTTGTTCCTTTTGCCTATAAGAATATTTTCAGTTTTCAAAAAAATTATTGAATCATAATTATTAAGAACATTTAAATTACCTTCTAATTTTTTTCTCCATATCTAGATTTTGTTGATTTTGTGGCTGTGTTGCAAAATGTTGAAGATGAGCATTTAACTTAGTACATTCATGATAACTAATAGCAAATGCTTCTTGTTCTTGCTCCATTTTTCGTAAATCTTCTCCAGTTTCTTGGGTTCTACGTCGCAAAGATTCAACATGCTGAGCTATTTCAGCAACAGCATCACTAATCAATCCTACTTTTCCTCCTGCCATATTCATTAAAGTACCTCCAACATTTTCAACTTGTGCTACTAATTTCATTTCTGTTCCTAGACAATGTCTAATTATTCTAAATAAAGCCGCTGGATTATGAGTATATCTTTGCTACATTAAATAAAAAAAGAATAATATAAACATATTATATATTTTAAATAAATTACTAATTTTATTTACAACTTACACGAAAATTTTTGGCAGCTTCCATTAATTTTAATTTTGTTAAAAACATATCATCTGTATTTAATGAAGCTGCTTTAGTTTCTAATTCTTGTATTAAAGATCTTACAAGAGTAGCTATATATTGTTCATATTGTGGATTATCAGGTTCTATATCAGTCCTATAACAAAATATTTTTAATAATTATAACTCAAACTTAATAACTCAAAAAGTTAATATATATCAAGATAAATATTTACCACATTTTTTCTTCTATCCAAGAAGATAAAAAATGACGGACTTCTATTGGAAAATGTTCTCCATATACTGAACGTACTTGTTGTAATGCATCCTGTGGTAATTGTTGTGCTTTTGCCCACAATGACATTTTGACTTTAATTATAAATCCTTTACCTTAAACATAATAATATTTTTCAATAATTGATATTTATATTTTCATAAATGTATATGATACGAAAATGTTTAAATTTAAAAATAATATAATCACAATTTAACATTTTTTATTATAAATTTACTTTTTTATATTTATATATTTAATAAATATATTAAAAATATATTAAAAATTTTTAATTACATTTTTAATAAAACATATGAATTAATATCATTGAAGATATATGATATGATATTATATGATACCATTAAATGATATTTGTTTATTTAGATGATATTATTAGGTATTATTACCATGCTTGCTTTAAAAATGGATATATACATATTTAAGAAATTTAAATAAGAGAAATTATAAACATGTATTTAATATTACATTGAAACAATATTATATTTAATATAATAAATGATATAATTTAAATAAATGAAATAAAATGATTTTATCGATTACTTGAATCTTAATTAAATTCAATAGAAGAATATATCATAAAAACTTAGAAATGAATGTGACGTATTGCAATAATGCGTAAATAGATAAGCGGGAGGGGTAAGGAAAAGTTGTTCATTTTAAGAATTCATTGTACTCACCTGCTCACTAGTCCGAAGACAGAAGCAATTAGGATTTGTATATTTCTATTATTTATTTTTTCTTATTTGAATCAATCTATTGAGAATCTAACCTTTGGACTGATCAAACTCGGTCTACCGCGCAATAATTGTAAACGTAATGATTGCGGGACCGGTCGCACGCGCGAATCGCGTCAATAATTCTCCCCCTTTCGTGTTACTCACATCAGCGCGGACGACGACAGAGTGCCGCGAACAAGAAATTCCGAGAATTTCTTACCGTAAATGGCGTGTATGTCATGTGATCAAGAAAGCACGCATGCGCTTTCTTGAAAAGCATAAATTTTCCAGGGATGTAACAAGTAAAAAAAATATTATGATTCAAATAATTTTTATTACTTATTTACTTTAGTTATATATTTTTTTTAATTTATTATACAAATAATTAGACTTACAACTATATTATTAATTAATTTAAAGATAGTTATTGAATAAAGAAGGATAGAATGCATAATGAAAGATAATTTAAATATTAAAATATATAATTATATAATACTTTTCATCATAATACATAATTGCACAAAAAATTCTTTTTTTATAAGATATTTATATAATACAATTTATAAAATATATAAAAATACTGTAAAAATATAAATATGTAATATTTAAACAAATGTTATTAAATTATATTAAAATGATTTCATCATTTGAAGAATTACAGGTGGAAGTACAAGAAATATAGCACCTATAAGATATGTTGCTTTACTACCAATGCACCAAAAAGCTAAAATAAACATTTTTATTAAAGTTATTTATTAAATTAAATGATTGTATAATTTATTTTTACCTGAAGAAGCTACAATAGGTCCACAAGCTCGTGCTAATGCTCCAAGAGAACGAAAAACACCTGTTATTGCACCTTTTTGATAATCAGGACCAATATGAGTTACAAGAGTCATCATACAAGTAACAACCATAGCAGTGGCTATAATATATGCAAAAATACAGAAACTTTTTTTATAATCAAAGATAAATTTCATAGATTTTTAATATCCTTACAAATTGCAAACAGACATAATCCAATTGACAATGTTAATATATCATTTGCTAAACCTATACAAATAAATGCTGGAATAATCAACCATAAACCCTAAAAATTTGTACAATGAAATCAAAAATAAGAATACAAATTTATTCTAAATATTTGAATTATTTACCAATTCTGCAATAGATTTTGTTTTATTAGATGGAATTGTTCGTATCCAACTTCCTTGTAAGATTGCCATAATTAATCCAATTCCCAAAAACATCCATCCTTGTTGCATGCTTGTAAATTTAAATAAATAATGAGTTAAGAAGGTTAAAGTAAATTCCAAGCCACTATATATAAACAAATATATGAAATATGCACAACCCAGTGTTTTTAAATTTTTTTTGTCTGAAATAATATATATATAATTTTTATTAATTTCTAAAATTTACAACATAAATATTTATTAATAATTTTACCTTGTAAACTTAAACCAAATACTCCATTAAATTGGAATAAATCTATAGGATTAATGTAAGTAATAATTCCAGATATTCCAGATATAAGATTACTGCTTCTATATTTCTGTGGTAAAGATTCCTTTAAATAATAAACAATAAAACATAAATCGCTTGTTGCTAAAAAAAAAGCAAATACAGCAGGTATTATATACCATGCTTCTTTTCTATTATCACTGAAAGTCCATGCAAAAAATGCTCCAATCATTGGACCTACTACAAAACCTATAGAAAAAGCTATACCAATAAGTGCCTGAAAATAAAAAATATTAACCTACTTATTCACTAATTATGTTTATTTATTTTAAATGTTTAATGCTTTTTTTAAATGTTTATTTTAATAAACTTTACCATTGCTTTTCCTCTTGTTTTTGGAGAAGTAACATCACTAATAATAGCCATTGATAAATTAATATTTCCTTTACTAATACCTCCAATAAATCTTGCTAATACAAATATAGCAAAATTACAAGAAAATGCCCATAACAGATAAGACAAAGCAATTCCTATTAAACAACATATCATCAATGGTTTTCTTCCATATATATCTGATAATGCTCCCACTATTGGAGAACTTAAAAATTGTAAAAAGGAATACATAGAACCAAGGAAACCTATAACAAAATTATATGTTAATATAATATAAATTAACATATTAATAACTTAAATAAAATGAAAGAATAAAAATTATTAACCTCCATAAAGCACTGTATTGATCTTATCAGGAGCATCAAAAAATTTTCTTGTATTTTGTACATAATATAAAATTTTAAAATATAAACCTTGATTTTTTTCTATTTCTTTATAATAATCTAATAAGGCTGGTAATAATGGTAATATCATAGTAAATGCCAGAAGATCCAATAGTAAAGAAACAAATACTATTTGAACAGTATTATCTTTTATTTTATTAGTCATTATTTAATGTATTACAATTATGTAATTTTAATGTATTATAAATAATGTAATAAAAATATTTGTTGTAAAAATTTAAAATAATACTGTAATTTAAAATACAAATTATATGATTCATATATATCAAGTGAACCATTAATTAAACAATACCTTATAATTTATTTCTATTAATTCATTATATAATTAATATTTAAATAATTTCACTTTGACATTTCATACAATAATCTTCGTATTATAAATTGATTCTTTCAAAAATATAAAATTTGATTTAACTATTACACTTTCTATTCGTGCCATCGTAAAGACTTTGAGGGATTAATTCTAGCAAGTGAAAGGATTTTGACCTATTTACTTTTTTATACATCATTTTAATAATTCCTTACCGACTGCTCGTACAATCAATAAGAAAGAAATCTGTTTTATTACTTAAATAATAAATTCATAAATGTTTTCTAATGAATGATTCTATATCAAAATAAATTATATAAGAATTAGTAAATTATAAAAATATTTATAAATTATATACAAAATCACTTGCAAAAAAAATTTACAATTTTTATATACTAAAGAATAATTATAAAAATTTCTTTTTCTTATGATCAATGTAAATAATTTTCACAGTCATTGTTATAATAATTTTTATAGCCATTGTTTTATTTAAAATAAAGTCGATAGAAATTAATTATTCGTAATAATATCTCCAACTTCTCTTTAATTTGTAAAAATATTTGTGAGTAAAAAAATAAAATGAAATAAATTTTTTTAAATGTAAGTTAAAATATATTATATTTGCATGAATAATAAATATTATATTCATCAAATCATAATTAATCAGTACTTTGTTTTTATTTGTCAGTGAAGCGAAAAATGGCACAAACAGACGCACCCAGAAACATTATGTATGTTCAACTTCCGGTTGTTATAGACGACATAAAGAGTATTCGTATACACGAACACGTTTGAATTCATCCACGGATTCACTTCCCTGATGCGAACAAAGATCTTTTGAAACTCGTCTCAAAGTATAACGTCGCTTGGAACGGTCGTTTGTTAACACAATATATTATTATGTACATATATTCATATAAAAATTTCTTTTATTAAATGATTATAAAAGAAATAATCTATTTTATTCTTATTCTTAAATTAAAATCATTATATTATATATTTGCATTAAATATAACAATTTTTATGATAAATAATATTAAGAATATGTTAAAATGTTAAATTAAGAATATTAATTAATAATTAAAAATATATTAAAATATATTAAATTATATGTTAATTTACACATATTATATATTTTATATATTTATATATTTATATATAATATATAATATATATAATATATAAGCAATGTATTGAAATATAATTTGAAAAAATTATCAAAAATTATTATATTGATAATTTAATAAAATTTTAGAAATAATTTGAAATACGCATAGAACAGGTGGTCTGGAAAGCAGCAGTGTTATAATGAAAATTTAAGCAAGGGATTCAACGCTTGCCATCTGGGCTCTACGGTGTGAAACACATGCTGCACATCGATGCCATTTTCTGGCATGTGTCGATATGCTTCGAACTTGTCTTATTTAATCTTTAGAGGGCCGACAAATGAAATATTATAAACTATTAGATTCATTGGGAAAACTAATCACACATACACGCGCGCGCGCGCGCACACACACACACACACACACACACACAATAATATACATATGCATAAGTAATATGTCTTACACAAAGTTTTCAAGGCTTAACTATTATAGTGGTTTTCCGGCTTTTAAAGTTTAAGATAAGATAACAGAAATAATATATAATCTAGTACAAAATTTTTTCAACATTAAACAAAAGAAATGATATTTATAATTTAATATTATAAAAAGTAAAATATATCCTTCATTATGTATATATCATCGATGTACCTTATCAATCCATATCAAAATTAAATTATACAAATATGTATCGATAATAAATTCTTATTAATATTTTCTTAAATTTTATAACGATATATAAAAATATATCAATAAAATAAATAAAATCAATAATTTTCAAGAAAAATCTAAGCGAAGCATTGATAACTATCACATCAGTTCATTTCAATGAGAGCAGGTATGCAAACGGACAAAAGAGCTGAACTTAAAATCCTATGGGGGTTTCATGGAGAATGAAGAAGAGAAAGAAAGAAGAGAAAAAATAAGCGTATAACAAGGAAAGCAGATGGAAAAATATCTCAGTAGAGAAAATCGACAATTTTGGAGGGAACGTAGCTATCGTAAACGCATAGTGGAAATTCTTTGAACAATGAGAACAAAGAAAATTTTTGGGTATCGCGGCGGTCTACGTACCGGCTGTGTGGCAAGCTGCATCGTATGCTGTTACATACCGTAGAAAACCCTACTGCTGTGTAGGTATTATGAACTAAGTGTACGAGCCTTTCGAAATCAGACAGCCATCGTATATACCATAAACACGAGTAGACCCTCTCTCCCATGGATTATAAATCCTCGCTCTGGTATTAAAGGGAAGACCGTCAACCCCCAATACAACGAGAAGAAGCGTTTGCTAGAAGGTATATTGAAAACGGGATTTGAATGCTGTGATGTCGCAGTTTGAAGGGTGAGAAAAAAGAAACCAACTGAAATGAACGAAGGACACAGGTAGATAGGAGGGGAAAGAGGAAAGAATGAGAAAAGGGGGGAGCGAATGTTCGGACAAAAATAAGGAAAGAAAGGGAAAAGGAAAGGATTAGCGAAAAAGGACGGAACAACATGGTAGAAATAAGGAGAACAGAGGAGTACCGTATGCGTTCGACCCGTGTGCATCTATATAGAGTGTATAGTACCAACATAGGAATAAGGATATGTAAGCGCGCGTGCCCGCGCAACCGACAGCAGATGCGCTCGCAGCGGCAGCTGTCCTCCTACAAGTGGTTCTCAATCACTTTCAGTCTTCAATTCTCTTTCTTTTTTCGGATATCAATGCATGTCAGTCATCAATAAAAGAATATCATTAAAGTAATATTTTATTTGAAAACTTATAACAATTTGATCAAGCAATTATAATATCAAACTATATAAAATCAAATATACTGTACAATTTTTACGAAATTATTTAATTTTCACATTTTATGATTCTTTATATATATATATATATATATATATATATATATAATATATTTTTGAGATCATTTATATCAGAATAATAAATATTAAATATAATTTAATTTATTAAAAAAATCCAGCTTGTCAACATTCAAAAATTCAAAAAATTTGCTTATTTTTACATTTATATATTTATTTGTTTATATATTATATATATGATAAAAGTTATATTATATATATATTAAGTTTTAAATAATAAAATTTTAATATTATTATTATCATGCATTTAAAATAGCAATGTATTTAACTTTATAATATAAAAAAATTATGTATAAAATATTGTTCAATTTATATATAATAATAATAAACAATTATATTTTTTTAAAAAATAAATCTAAATATCTAACTATTATATTTAAGATTATGTAGATCATATTCAATTCAATGTTTCATATTTGAAAATTTCTAATTTTTATTTTTTATTTTTTAAAATATACATATATACAAAAAGTGAAAATAAATAATGTTTCAAATAAGTAATAACTTATTTTTATCATAAGTCAAATTATAACCGATTTAAACCGATATTTCTAATATGAATTTGAAAATTGTCGTTACATAAATCGTTGGTCTTGTTGTTATAAGATCCGACCGACCCTTTTTTTTTCCCATTGGACATTTGCCTAACAAAAAGATAGAACAAGAATTATATACGTCACGAACTTGACAGGTAGAGCAAAATTGAGGACAGCTGATATAATTTTGGCGGGCTTTATCGATAGATCTGTAGAGTACCACAAAGTAATACAAGAAGAACAAAGAAGAAACATAAGTTAGAAAGAAAAGATAGCCGCACATATAAATAGGTGAAAGAGATGGATTGCAAGAAAGTAGAAAAAGGATGATGGAAACGAAAAGAAAGAGAGAAAGAGAACAAAAGAAGAAAAGGGGAGAAACTTGAAAGAATTGAAAGTAGAAGCTAACGGAAAAAGATAGAGAATAAAAAGAGATCGAGAAAAGGACACGAAGAAAAAAAAGAGGAAAGCTTTAAAGTTGGTTGTTGCTGGTGTTCCTGCTTCGTTGCTGTTAAATAAGAATAAGCCCCCACCATCGGCCCTAAGGGGTACTTATATAGTTGGGGGCTTTCATGTACTTGGGATCCAAAAGGAATAAAGAGAGGAGACACCTGGTCACGGGCAGCAGTTTGTTGGGAACTCTTTGGGTGGGATGTTGTTACGTCTCTCGTGCTTCTCTTCGCTTATTTTCTCGAAAAACAAGTTTAACGAAAGAAGTTTTAAAAGTTTATCATTACGTTGTAGTCATTATTATTATCGTCATCATCGTTGTGATCGTCATCATTATTATTGATATATTGTATATCGTGGTATATATACAATATCTTGACGTAGTGCAGTGGACGAAAAACGCGGATCGTTTGATTTGTTATATTGATTTTATACTATTTACATCATATTTTTTAATTAGATGAGATATACAATGTAGAATAGGATAGGTTAAGGCAAAGGCGAAGGGTAAGGAAGAAAGAAGATAACCATGGCGTGGAATATTGGCAACCGGTGAAAGACGTCATTTGCTTTGATTTGGGGGTTAGGATACATACCGGTAATGTGCTTTGTCGAAATGTGTATTTATTCACTACAATATTGTGATGTTCATAGAATATCAATATAACTTTTGTTTATTTCCGTTTTTTAATATTATGTTTTCAAACATGATCAAGATTGAGGACACGAATTGTTGAAAATTGTATGTACGTGTTAAAAACCATTTGATCAAATGTGCGACGTAGGTATGTGCGCGAAAATTAATTGAAAAATTTATAAGACATTCTGTAAAATAATTTTAATATCGAATTAAAGTGTTATTTATATAATATTTGATATAAAATTATGAAATTTATAATTTGTTAATCATATCAAATTGTATTTATATAAAGTTTGTGTACAAAATAGTAGTGGATTTGAATTCGTGTATGAAATAATATTAGCACACGACATATCATAATTTAAAAAAAAACAATAAAATCAGTAAAAATATTTAATTTTATAAAAATCATAAAATGTTTAATATAAACAAATCAAAATGAATAAAAATCTCTTCGATTTGGAAATAAATTATTTGAAGACCTAATCGAAGAGATCAATACTTGAAAACACGTGTTTACACAAACAAAATTAGATATAAATTTTTATTTTTAATAATTATTTCATAAAAGTTATTTCATAAGATCTTCAATAAGGATTTATAAAATCTCATAAAATTTTTTAAATGAAGAGAAAAGAAATCTATTATTTTGCATGGAAGATAGGCCGAGATTTGTGACAATGTTTCGTGATGATATAATCTTCAATATTGCACTTGTCCCGGCCTATCGGAATGCATTATATTTCATCGATAGAAGACAAACTACAATTGAATACTATCGAAGAACAAAGGATAATCCAGAAGACGATACTAATTACTTTAACTGAATTTGTCGAAGATACTGGCAGGTTGGGATGTGGGCATTATTTGTTGCAAGGTTAGATCAAATTGCACTCGTCCCGGCCTGCTGGATCTAGTCGACCTATCATCTGTTGCGTTTCTAATATCGAAGCAATATATTTTTAAATTTATTATTTCATTGAAATATATTATTAGAAAATATATTATTGTAGAAATATATTATTTATCTATTAATGTATATCAATATCTGTTTTTTGAAATAAAAAAAAAAATATTAAAAAAATAATAAGAATTAAAAAAAATATTTTTTACAATGTATTCATATATAGAATAAAAATTATTGAATAAAAATATTAATTTATTATTAAGTAAATATTATTTTATATATTTCAGATTTTAAAAATATATATTTATATATTTGTATATATTTGTAAAAAAAATATAAATACAAATTGAAAAAATAAAATATATATTTAAAAAAAAGAAAAACAATCAAATTTCTATTATTATTTTATTATTTATTATTAAATTTATTATTATTATTATTTATTATTATTAAATTTATTATTAAATTATCCCAAACTTAATCATAAAAATTAGCAATTTTTTCTAAATTATCAAAATAAATTTTTTAAAAATTAATTTCAAAATAATATATAAAAAATATATTTAATATATAAAATAAATATTTAATATATGTAAAATTAAATTATATATTTAAAATTGAAACAATATATGACGAATAAATATTTACATATTGATATTACATTTTTTCAATGAAATTTTAAACTATCTTGTATTTATCTTTTAAATTATTTTAAATTATAATTTTTAAATATTTTTATTAGATAATATAAAATTTTAAATATGTTTAAAAATTTATTCTTTAAATAATTTTCTTTAAATATGAAAAAATTTTTCTTTTCCAGTTTTGAATTAATTGCAATGTATAATAAAATGAAAGAAGTAGATATTGTTTAGAATCTTAATATTTTTTCAGATACAATACAAATGATATTTATTGTTGCATAATGTTGTTAAATAAATGTAATTGCTGAAATACTATTCAATTTTTTTTGTTATATCAATATAAAAAAAAAAGAAATTGAAAAGAGAAAATAGGAAAAACGAAAAAAAGATTAGGGATTAAATTACGTTCAATCGAATAAGAAAACATAATGAAACTAGTAAAACTAATATCGCTTTTCTTGTTGATCAGTGGAACATGAATTTTATTTTTCATTCATATTCTTCAAGTGAAAGACGTGGTGCAAGCATCCCCTTTTAAGAGTCTCACGGTTTGAAATAAAACACCTGGCTTCTTCCCTATGTGAGCACTATATAGTATATATACATACGTACAATTACATGTTAGCACATTTACGCGCACGCATATTCTCACGGCAGAGGACTGCTTCTCTTCGTGGACTGGTTTTGGCTTCCTTATAAACTTTATTCAATTCTTTGTAATATGCCAAAGGGTATACTTCAATATGTATATGTATATGTATACGCATACATACACCTACTATTCATATGCTAAACAATAAATGTGTTGAAAGAAATGAATCTCTATCTTGCAGATACGGCTGTGCAGCTGCCATATTTATCTATTATATGTATGTATAAGTCCAGTGGCAAAGAATTTTTTAATTATAAGATCAAAAACAAATGATTCGTTGAATCATTTTAATAAAAAGAGCTTATATATATCTCTTTTCTAAGGATATATTTCTTTAATACTATAATTTATTGCAATATTAATTTTACAATCAATTATAAATTGTAATTCTTTATTGATAAAAAACCGTTTAATTATAATTTTGTTAACATTTAAATAATAGCACAAATTTCCCCATATTTTATCGATTTTTTGAGAAAGTTTTTTACAGAATATTTTTTGAAATATTTTAAACTGAAAAAAATAAATGATTAACCATTTTATTTAATATATATAAATATATAAATATTTAATCTTATTTTATATATTATATTTAATTAATTAATTTAATAAAAAAAATTTATAATATAAATTATTACATATGTACATTTTAGATTTTGATTTTATTTTCTAAAAAAAAATAAAAAGAAAAATATATAATTAATGTGATTATTTTTTTTGCTTCACATTTTTTTCAATTTTGCACTCATTCTGATTTATCAAATATTTATTGAAATATTTATATATATAAATTAAATAATAAAATAGAAATAATGTGATATTGAAAATTTTATTTAATATATAATTTAATAATATCATTGAATGAAATACAAATTTATAAAATTATAAAAATTGTTCCATAAAAATTTGTTGTAATATATTTTATACATATAAGTTAATTGATATTTCTTTTTGTGAACAGAAAAATTAAAGTTATAGGAAATTTACTTAAGATAGATATGAGAAAATCTATGAAAACTTTGTATAGTATATGTATATATATATATATATATATATATTTTTTCTGAAAGAATTTTCTTAGGTTAAAGAAATAATATATACAAAATTGTATAGACAAATATATTAGAATTTTTATTTTTACGATTTTCAATAATATTTTAAATAATATTTTAATATAAAGATTTAATATTATAAAGTATTTAGCAAATTATATAGTATTTAAGAAATATTTATTATGAATCACTTCAAATGCATTTTAGATAGGTTAGTTGTATTTAGTACAACAGTTTAAAAGAAAATTTATTTAATTTAAATGAATCAGCGATCATTTATAAAGAATATATATCATTATATATCTTTTCTTCTTTTTGACATTTTTTTAAAATAATTTTTTCATAGGACTTCACGATGTGAGTTAAGAAGATTACAGTCTTCGTTGTCAGTATCAAACTCTAAAATTCAAATACCTGCTAGAATAAAACGTGATCCTACTGATATTTTACATGTAAGTATGCTAAAATTTTTCTAGCATAGAAGAGATTTTAGATTATAAGTATTTATTCAATTTCACTATTTTTTATTTTTTTAAAGGCTCTTGAGAGCACTATAGTTAAAGATTCTAGTTTACATATAATGAAAGATTATTTATATCATGATGATCCTTATTTACTTCCATCAAAAAAATTGGATTATCGTCTTTATGCATTATCATATGAATCAGGTAAAAAAACTGCAATGTGGATTCATAATGAACATAGCAATTTATTTCCAAAACATCTTTCAAATCCAGAAATTGAGGTAAATTTTATTTGTTATAGTAATAATTTTATTTAATAATATAACATGTTATTATATTTTTATGTATATTTTATCATACATATTATTTTTCATTATATATTTTTTAAATATAAATAATTTTTAATATGCATTTTAGACATTTAAACCATTTTATACTGATAAAAATCAAGTATCAGAAGAAATATTATTATCTGCTATATCTCAATGTAAAGTGTCTAATGCTTTACATATCTATAAGTTATTAGATACTAATGTTTCTAATGGAACAAAACAAGCACTTTTAGAATTATTATGTTTTTTTAACAATAAAGAATGGGTAGTTAAAAATTTGAAATTTGAACAATGGTTTTCTTCATCCAAAAAAAATTATATTTGGAAGTAAGTATTAAAAAAGAATCAAGAATTAATTTTATATTTGACATTATTTTCAATAGTTTCATGTTTCAGATATGAATTAGAAATTAATGAATTATTTAATTTTTTAAAAAATCAAGATGATCCAACAGCAGCAGCTGCTTATAATATTATGCTATGTGGTTTAATAAAATATTTAAAAGTAAATCAATTCTTGTAATAAATTCTTGTATCTTTGTTAAAAATTTAATATATTTTTAATTTATATTTTTAGGTAAATGAAGCTTGGGAATTATACGAAGAATGCAAAAAAAAAAATATTCCATTCAATCTTACTACTTGGAATAATATAATAATATTATTTTCAAAAGTTTTTAATAAAAGAAAAGTAAAAATTGAAATGGAACATGTACTTAAAATTCTTGAATCAATGAATGAGGACGAAATTAAACCAAATATTCAAACATTAAATGCTCTTCTTAAAATGATTATTGAATTAAAAATAGACAATTTTAAAGATGTTATTAAATATTTAATTATAGAATTCAAAAATATGAACATAAAATTTTCATTAGGGACATATTATTATATTATGCTAGGATTTACAATTTACGGTAATTATATATTATTTATAATTTATTTGTTTTAATTTTTTATTTATAAAATTATATTTTCTTACAGATCACAATTCATATGATAATTTCATACATATTCTATATACAATAAAAAATAAAAAATTTACCATTCAAGATTCAGCAGATACTAAATTTTTTAAACATGCTATGTATTTAGCTCATAAATATAATAATAAAGAAGCTGGTAATATGATTCATGAAATTCTTCTTAAAGAAGATAATTATAAATTTATTTCTACAGCAATAATAGTACGTTTTATTTAAGAATTTTATAATATATTCAATATTTTCTTTTTACATATTTTTTTTTCATGTAGGAAAGTGATTATTATAATGCATATATATTGTTATTATTATCAACAAGCACAATTGAGGAATTCTTTAACTCTTACGAAAAACTTGTTCCAAATTTATATGTGCCAACAAAACAACTCTTAGTGGATATAATAAATGAAATGCAATACTGTGATCCATCCGTTTTAGTAAAATATATACCGAGATTATGGTCAGATGTAAATACCTTCTGTCATATGGAATTTTCAATAAAACTTATTATAATAAGTTTAATGAAAAATAATATGTTATTAGTTAATTCATCTTTAAAAAAAATTTTTACAAATGCAGCATGGAATTGTTGGAATGATATGAAGGTTATTTATTTATTCAAATTGAATTTAATTATGTTTACAAAAAAAGTACAATAACAAGAATAAAAAATTTGATATTTGCAGAAACAAATCAAGTTAAAAGGAAAAATAAATAGTATAATTAAAACTAACTTGGTAGCTAATTTAGCAATAATATTATTACACAATGATTTTGTGAAAGAAAGCATCGAAATTCTGACATTTATTAATAAATTAGATTTATTTGTTTCAATGATGAATAGAAATCAAATAAATGAATTATTTGATAAATATATTTCAATACAATGTATTAAAGGATGTTTTGTACGTATAATGTTTATATTATATTAATAATTCTTTTTTTTCATTCAAATTTAAAATCAAAAACATAAATTAAAGATATTCTTTTTTATAGCTCATTCTTGAGTACTGTGTAAACTCAGGATTTACAAATATCAACCCAATGATTATGAAATTGCATAATCTTCCAGAATTTACGAACGATGATCGTGACAAATTGATTAATTTAGTGGGAAAGGAAATTTTATACATGTTGGATACAAAACAATTAAATTAATCAATTAAATTAAATTATATATAAAAAGAAAATATTTATAACATTATTTATAACATATTTTTTTTTGCTTCTACAATTAAGTCAAAAAATACCATTATATAAAACTTATAATATTTATTATCATTCTCTATTAAATTTTTATTTCTTTGTATAAAAATTTCAATCAATTTGTCATTCAAAGAATTGAAATTATATGCATGATTGGTATGTATTAATGTCCTTGCCCCCCTAACTAGGGTACTTACGATTAATAAATTAATGTATGTATGTATGTATAGTGGGAGTTACTATTCTCTCGTCCCTCAAATGCTTATTTCCTGCAGCTCGGGTAGCTTAACATCGTAACTCATTCGTTCACATATAAAAGCTAAAACGTAGTGACATCGATTCAAGAATCTTATAATTATATGAAATTTTTCTTTTAAATTTTTTTATTATTTTTAAAATTTTGTCTTTAGAAACAGAATAATGGATGAGAAACATATGCATTTTACATTAGAATCTGTGCGTAAATTGATAATGAAAGATGAACCTAATGTGGAAATTATCAGTTTAGAAGAAGAATTCGGTTCAGGAAGAGGTGACAACTATACATCTATGTTGTATCGTATTCGAGCAAAAGGTCGAAAACAGATAAAAAATAATGAATGGATCAATTATGAATGTGCAATAATTTATAAAGTTTTACCCCAATCAAGAGAACATCGTGAAGCTTTTAAAAGTGAATTACTATTTCAAAATGAAGTAGCATTTTATACGCATGTATGGCCTGCATTAAATAAGTTACAAACAAATGGTAGAAAAGTTTTTAATGGTGTTGCAAAAATATATGCAGCACAAATTGATTTTATCGCTATGGAAGATTTACGAGAAAGAGGTTTTAAAATGGCAGATAGAAGAAAAGGATTGCAACTTGAGCATTTGAAACGAACATTGAAAGCTTTAGCAGGTTTTCATGCACTGAGTTTAACTCTTAGAGAAACAAGGTATGTCTAATAATAATTTCTTTTTCTTTCTTTTCTTGTTTTTTCTATTTTTTTTTATTTATTTTATATTGTATTATTATGTCTATACATATGTTTATATATTAATATATAATGTATTGATATATAAGACCAGAAGAATTTGCAAGACTGACAGATCCAAGTGAAGGTAAAGGTATCCAAGAAGCACTTTTTCGAACAGAAAATGAAAATTGGTACCGTCAATATTATCAAGTTGCTGCTAAGAATGCTATCAGAATGGTGTCTGATGGTCTTCCTTCTCACATGGAATCCAAAAGAATTGAAATAATGAAAAAATTACGAGCATTTCTTAATGATGATGTATTTTTTCGCACTATGAGCGAATTAGTTGCTATGCAAGGGCCCCTTACTGTTTTTTGTCATGGTGATTGTTGGACTAATAATATTTTATTTAAAGACGATTTGACCAAATCAAACGAAGAAGTAAGTATTACATATAAATAATATTTATTATCATTTAGTAGTAAAGTAAAAAAAAGAAAAAAAAAAATAAAAATCTTTTTTATGTATGTCACATTAAAATATAAAATATTTGTTGAACGTGCATGTTATTTAATTTTATATTATATAAGAAAAACCAAGAAATAATGTTTCTTAGTATAATTTTATTATTTATTAATTATTTATTAATTATTAATTTTAAGATGTTTAGTATATTATGGTTTTTCTGTTTTTTATTATATATCTTGTACAAATATTATTTTAATAATATTAAAGAAAAACATTCTTGTAATTCATAAAATTTCTATCAAAATAAAAATTGTTCATATTTAATAAATCACTTAGTTTTATTCAGTTTTCAAGTATTATGCATACTTGATAGTATTAAATAAATTATGTTTTTTTATCATGAAATAGGATATTTTTATAGATTCTATTCCCATATTAATTAAAATTTATTGAAATAAAAAAGAAAAAATAGACACAAGTATAGTGTAAAAATATTTATCTTATCATTTTTTACTTCATTTGCGAAATAAAAGTAATACGAATATGAATATTAAGATATATCAAATTTCAATTATGTTAACTTAGGGAATAGAAATTGGAAATATTACAATGTAATTGGATCAAATCTTAAATTACGATTAACATTATGACTTTACAGGTTGTCTATTTAATTGATTTCCAACTAACTCGAGTTGGTTCACTTGCCCTTGATCTTGCGAATTTGTTGTACTGTTGTGCAAGTGGAGAAATTAGACAAGCACACATGACACAACTTCTTCAACATTATCATTTCCATCTAATGTCTTCATTACATACGCTTAATCCAAAACAGCCACCAAAAGATCCATCTGTGATGTGGGAACTGTAAGTAATATTACATGTAATATGTTCGTAAGAAAAAAAAAATGTAACTGAAAAATTTATTAAACGAATATTTTTAAAGCATTTTTAATCTTACTATTTATCATATAGATTAAATGAAGAAATGCGACGATGTGGCCGATTTGGCGTAGGTCTTGCATTGGATATTTTACCAATTAGTACATGCGAAAGTGAAGAAGCTCCAGATTTGTATGAAAAATCAAAAACCAATAAAGGAAAGGAAAATACACGAGCACCACCACGAGAAGGAGCTGAATGTGCCCGACTTATGACTGATTTAGTTTTGGAACTTGTGCATAATCATGCTTTATAGATTGAATTATAAAAAATCTTTATAAATACTATTTTAAAAAATATCTTTGTTATGTTATCATAAAATAAATTAATTTTAATGTAATGTATTTTAATATAATATTATATATGGGCGTATTAAAAATTATATAAATTTCAATAAAAATTTGGTATTTTATATAATGCAAAATTTCGTCCAAAATAAATTATATGAAAATAAATAAAACAAACATTATTCAATATTGTAAAAATACTTAATATTACAAATTTTACTCATAGTTTTTTCTATGTATATCTTCATATCATATGTTTTATCAATATCTGATGCATTTCGTTATTATTACCTTAATTAATAACTATAATTTATGAATGTAATATAACTCACAAGAAATTTATGCTTGTTGTGGAGGTGTATGTGAGGGTGGTTGCTGGGCTGATGCTTGAGGACTCGGTGGTTGTTGTTGTTGTTGTTGTTGTTGCGCAGTAGGTTGCCATGCAGGATGTTGATTTTGTTGTTGTTGTTGTTGCTCTTGAGCTAAACGCTGATGCGCTTGTTGTCTAGCTCTAAATTCGGCTGCTTTTAATTGTTCCAAATGAAACTGTTGTCTTTCAGTAATAAGTTGTTGTCGTTGATATTCAAGCCCTTCACGTTCTCGTTCCATCGTCGTTTCCAATTCTTCAAAATGACGTAATTTAATTTCTAATTTTTTCATTTGTGTTTCAACAAGCAGCGCTACTAAAGCTTTAATTTTACGTTCTTCTACAGCTGCCAAATGTTTTGCTTTAACGGCAGCTGCTGCTAATGCTGCTGCAGCTGCAGATTGAAGTTGAGCATCTCGCACCACCTATATGATAATGAAAAGAAAAAAAAATATAAATAAATGAAAATATATTTTATATTATAAAAATATTTAACAAATATGAAAATATAAAATAATTATTCACCTTATCTCTTTTTTCTTTTGCTTCCATAGTTTCAGCATCCATGGTTGATTTTGCATCTTCTTCAGTTTCTTTCAATTCATCTTCTTTTTTTGTTATATCCAATTGACTTTGATCTATTTCAGATTCTTTAGGCTTTTCTTGTTCCTCTTTTTTCATTTCCATAGAAGCTGTTGTTGCTGAATGTGGAGATGTAACTGTAGCACCTGTAGTTGAAGGTGGTGCTGTATCATCAGGAGGTTCAGGTGGTCCAGTCCCAGCTATACCTGATTGTGCTAATCCTGCAGCTGGATCAAACTTACCTAAATAATTCGAAAATAATTAATATAATAAAATTTTATTTCAGTTATTAATAAGAAAATTACAAAAAGAAGATTAATTACCATCAGAATTAGCACTAGCTTGAACATTTCTTAAATGTTGATCTAATAAAGCAGCTGGTACTTGATCTTTAATAGCTGCAAATTCTTCCATAGCAGCTTTGGCTGCACTTGCAGCAACTCTAGGATCAACAACTGAAGCCAAAAATGCCACAGTACTCATAACGGGATTACCAGCTTTAGAAAATGGTACTGGTTGATAAGCTAATGGACCCAAACCCTCTGGTCCGCTTTCTTCTAAATAAGGATCTTCTATAGGAAGTCGTAGGAAATGCAAGATACATTCATCCTGTGTTCTCGAACCAACATGTTCACAGACTTTATTCCAATCATCTTTGTGTAATTCTAATCCTTCTAATAGCAAAAGTGTTTCTTGTTCTGTCCAATCACGAGTAGCACCGGCAGCTTGTTTATTCTTCAAAACTGCCGGTTTTCTCGAATATTGATCAATTTTTAGTCCAAAATTTGCCATCACTCCAGCTGAAGTTTTCTCTTCTGTTCCCAAACCGGATGATTTCTTTTCTAAATCAAGTAATGTTTTTGCGGCTGAAGGTTGTGGTGTTTTCGGAGGATTCGGATTAACTGGAGCTAAACCTGATGGAGTATCTGATAATACATGGAAATGTGATGTTGGAGGTGGACCCATGGGTGTTGGTCTTGATTCTGCATCCACTTGGTAATTAATAAGTCCCCATTGTTCCAAAAATGCATGTACGCGCATAATTGCGCATACATCTCCTGCTAAATTACGCCTACAAGCAGTCGATGTAATATATTCTGTAGGATTTAATCTATAGGTATCGATCATAAAATTTCTGTATGCAAGATAAATTTCTGGCGTTTTAGATTTATTTTTACCATTAAAAAATTCAGATAAAGCTCTTTTTTCAATAGTATGAATCGAATTATAATCAAACCAAGCAGAATAACTAGGAACAACAATATGATGTGTTTGTTCAGTGACATTATCTTCTGGTTCATCTCCTTTACTCCCTTCTCCTCTTTCTTTACTTGCATCTCGTTCTTCTCTATCTTGAGTACTTTGAGAACTTCCTTTATCTCCTTCCATAGGTTCATCCAAATCCGCCATATTACCAGATTTAAGTGGTTGAAGTTCGTTATCTTGTTTCTTACTACCTGTTGTCGTTAAAGTACTGCCACTTGCTGGAATATTACCTTGACCAGTCACCGGCGGATTCGTAGGAGTAGCAACTACTTCTACAATTCGAGGTTCTGCTGGTGGATCTTCCATTCCTTGAGTGAGATCGTCTTCTTCTTCTCCACCACCGCGGGATTTCTTCGGAGTCGCAAGTGATGATGAAGATGAAGTTTGAACACTTGATGGTGCTCTTGCGCTTTTACGTTTTCCTGGTTTCGGCGATGGACTAGGAGATCGTTTTCTTTTTGGTTTTTTCGCTGAAGGAGGAGGATGAGATGGCTGAGCCATTAAATCTTCTACCGAAAGTCGGTATTTATGTATTTTCTTTTGACCATTTTCATCTATTTCATAGTCTTCTTCATTCATCCATTCGTTATATTGATCTAAATCTAATGCCCATGTTGCAGCTACTTTGTATACTGATTTCATGTTTGTATTTGTAAGTGTACCTTCTGGGAAGTCCCAAGGAAGATCTAATGTAGTCCAAGAATCGTAACTATCGGGAAAATAGTACCAATGAAGAAGAACAGATCTTTCTCGTCTCATACAAGGTCGCGCGTATTCTTCTTCCATAGGATCAACTGGAGGATAAATTATATGTGTAGCATCTGTTTCATTTTCAGAAATACTACCTTGATGTCGACGAACTGCTTCTTTCACTTTTGCAGCTGTTGATTTATCTACATCAGGTCTCACATATACACTTGGTATAATCATACATCGATTCTGTACCAAAGCTCTTTCAGCAGCCATTAACATTTCTACTGTTCTGTCCATACGAGATCCTGACTAAAAAAAAATTTTTGTATTATTGTTAAATTATGTTTATAATATTATACTTACTTTTCCAACAGGGAAATCAAATCGACGCCATCCTTGTTCTTGTTTAAAACGATATGCAGTTGCAAGAATATGACATAAACCACCTCCTGGTTTAAAATCTAAGAAACATTTCATCTAAAAAGTTTATAAATAATTTAATTATTTTTTAAAATAATATTTAATTGCATAAATCAATAAATACATACAGGAAGTCTTGTCATTGGTGGTTTTGAAACATTTTTTCCTAAATTATCTTCTTGAAATTGCAATAATTGCACTATCAATGTAGCTAAACTTTTATTAGTTGGAGGATCCGTTTGGACATACTAAATATTATAAAAAATAAAAAATATTATATGAAGAAAATATTTTAAATTATTAAAATATAACATATTATATATTTTTTATACATACATTATATTAAATAAAATTGAATTAATTATATGAGTATCATGTATATATTATTTATGTAATTTTATATATATATAAAAAAAGATAAAATAAATTATTCTTTGCAGTAACTTAAAAATAAATGAAATTATAAAATTTTTTAAGAAATAGATAAAAACTAATTCATATTAAGAAATGCTATCATTATACAAACTAGTAAATTGATTGTATTATTGGACGCCGGGCATTTAGATATACCTTTTTGCAGTTTTTCAAAAGCCATTGTTTAACTGCATCAAGTTGTGTAAGAATTTCCTGGGACTCAAAAAATTTTGTATTGGGTCCACCGTCCTTTTTAGGTCCTAATGCGAGCATCCTTTATAAAATTAGCTTTAAAAATTATTGGATATGCTACAAGAAAGAACACCGCGTTTCTTGCAAACATGACACACCTCTGAAGTTGCTTCGAGCCATATTATTCTAATACAAAAATATTTTGATTTAATCATAAATTTCTTTCTTCTAAAAAATTTAAAAATCTTTTATAACTTATAAATAAATATTTTTTAATAAAAAAACAAAAACATATTTTTATTTTTCATATATAACCTTAACTGATAATATTTACTGCTAACCACGAATGAAGCAGATAGTGGTTTCTCAATTGGCAAACATGATTTTAAATACGATGACTCGAAATTATTTAATAATCTAACTTCCTTACTGTTTCTTCACAGTATTAATTATATTATAGGTTATAAATCGAATAAGATTATTATATTGAATAAATTATGTCTGATAAAGAAGATGTTGATATCAATAAAAAGTTCGAAGATTTATTATTTGCCGAAGAAAATGCTCAATACATAGGTTACAAAGAAGGTTTTGAGGTTGGCAAAAAGCAGTTGGTAAATGGATTTCATTTTGGATATCACAAAGCTAGTTTATTGGGTGCACAATTAGGATATTATAGCGGTATTTTGGAACAATATTTAAGTGCAAATAAATGTAATTTAGAAAAAGGTGTTTGGATTGCAAAAGAACTTTTACAAGATATTTATAATTTTCCTAAATACAATGATGGGACAATAGATATATCAAAAGATATAGATAATATTAAATTTAAATATGCCAAGTTTTGTGCATTAACAAAAATATATGCGCCATATCCAGAAACAGATAAACTTGATTTTTAATTATGCAGAATTATGGTTGAATAAATATAAAATCAAATAATATTTTTTAATATTTTGACTTTTTATTATTTTTCATTTCTGATGATATAATATAAAATATAATATAAATGATAATATAAAATATATCATTTCTAAGAAAAATACATATTAATTTATATAATATTAAATTAAATGTAATATTATATGTATATATGTATACATATACATATAATTATGTATGATAAACATTTTGATAAAATTTTATATTTTATTAATACTTATCAAAAATTAATAAATTGTCATATAGTTGATTTTATTACTGAAAACTTATGGATGACATGTTTACCAGAAACATTAAGATTAGAATTAGAAAAGAGTGAATTGAATTGGATTACTTGGGCAGAAAATGACAATTTTCCTATGCTAAATAATTTTATAAAGTTAACAAAATCTTTATCTTTGCAATCATGTTCTATAGAAATAAATTCAGAAGATTTTACAAACACTTTACCTTATATTAATAATTCAAATAAATGTATATATAAAAATATTAAGATAGAATTTATAAATGCAAAGAAATTACATGAAGTTGTATCCCTTGGAAACATTATTGGGGAAATTGCAGCAAAAACAAATAATTTAGTAATAGATGCTGGCGCTGGCAAAGCATATTTGTCAACATTTTTAGCAGAAAATCATAAAGTACCTGTACTTGCAATAGATTCTTCACAATTATGTAGCAATGGAGCAATCTGTAGACAAAAAAAGTTACAAAAAAAGTTGATGCTTTCTCCAATGCTGGTATTAATAATATTTAAATATACATTCAATTTTTGTGAAAAAGTAATATTTAAATATATACAAATTATAGATAAAACAAAATTATATTTTGTTTTAGGTACGTTATGTAGTTGAAGAAATAAATGATAATACTGATTATATAAAAATGATAAAACAAAATTTTTGTAGTTGGAATATAAATAAAAATCTTATATTAACTGGTTTACATACTTGTGGTTCTCTTACTGATTCAATTATTAGAACATTCTTAAGTACAAAAGATATTAATATTTTGTGTATAGTACCTTGTTGTTATCATTTGACAAATGAAACATTTAATAAAAAGATTAGTTTTTCTAAAAATGCTAGGATGTTAGCTCAACAATCTGTTGAAAAAACTATAAAGAATGAATTTGTACCTTCATCATTATTCTACAGAGCAATTTTACAAGTGATTTTTCATTCCTTAGGTATATTTATTTTTATATTGACTTAATATATTATACATTATTATTCTTTTTTAATATAATACACTTCATTTTTCTTTTTTTAATAGGTATTTATAATGCTAAAGTAGGCCGTGGAGGACCTTTACATGATTTTCCAAGTTATGCTTTATGGGCATTCTCAAAAATTGAAATAGATTTAGAAAAAGTAATAAAATTTTTATATAATAGATGAATATTTTTTTTTAAATAGAATTTTTATATTTTTAGATACCATCACGAGAAAAATTAATGGATACATTTCAACTTTATGCACATTTAATAAAAAAGTTTAACATATTTCAAATGTTAAGAATACACATTGGTCTTGTATTAGAGGCAGCTATCATGTTGGATAGAATGATATTTTTACAAAAGAGCAATCAATGTTCTAAATTTGCGATATTACGTTTATTTGATCCTATGTTATCTCCAAGACGTTATGGTATCATTGCAGTAAAATAATAATGAAAAAGAAGATTTAAGAATGAAGAAACAATATCAATATAGGAAGAATAATTTTAATATGCTTATAAAAAAACTTCATATACAATTAATAATGTAAGTAATTTAAATGTTATTCATTTCCTAATAAAAAATATTTATTAAGAGTGAACTTTATTATCTTCTAGATGTAAATTTCTTAATAATGAAGTTAAGTATCATTGATTTCAGCAGATTGAAGATAATCCATAACAGACGAATATCCTTCTTCTTGTGCCAGAGGAGCTAAAATTCCAGTAGGTGGTAAACCATTTCTTGTTCTACAAATACTGCAATTACATAAACCACGACAAGGTGGACAAGCCCAATTCTGTAAATTTTTTGCAATAAAGTAATTATTAAAAAGTAATAATTATAGAAATAAATATATGCATATAAAAATATAAAACATACAGGATCCTTCAATGCGTCAACAGCATTTTCACCATATCGTCCTTTTAAACAAGGTCCACAAAATTGGCCTCTTAGTCCTACACATTCTCCTGAACGACATACCGTTTTTGTATCCAATGTTTTTTGTCTACATTGATGACAACAAGTTCCATTTATTTTACAATATTGTTTCGAAGAACTTTTTTCCGCAATATTATTTAACATTTCATCCGTAATTTCATCAACGGATGGTATATTGTCAGGATCATATGGACTTTTATTTACATTATAAACTCGTTTTTTAGTTATGTCATATAAATCATCACTATTATACTGTTCTTCCTCTTCGTCTACATCACAAACTCCTATTTTCATTAAATCAATCGATCGTTGAAAAGGTTTTGCCCATGGAAATAAAACTTGCAATTTAGGTTTATTGTTTCTGGATTTAATTAAATCTTCCTCATATTCTGAAATATCGTGTTTAATTTGATTCCTTGTTCTACTTCTGGTGTTATATCTTTTACGAAATTCAAGTTTTACATTCTTAATTCTAACAGTATTATCAATTGAATTAGAAATAGTTTTACGTCTTTTTTTAGGTGGTTCATTCTCTGAATTTTCTACATCTTTATATTTTTTATCCAATTCTCTTACTTCGTCTTTTTGTTTTTTAAGATCTTTAAAAAATTCTGCAAACTATTTAGTTAAATATTAGCAAAAACATTGATTAGTAATAGGTTAGAAATTTAAATTATATACAAAAGTACTTACGACAGCATTTCTTTCGGCTATATTTCTTTTACGTAATTCATCATAATCATTTTCACTCATGTTAAAAATTTAATTGATAAATCAATTTTTCATACAAAGTAAATATGTACATTTGAAGTATTAGAAACGAATAAAACTCGTTTGAATCATACCAATGCTACGAACTTTTATGGCGTGTTGATAAATTTGGCGGGAAAAATTAGTTGGTAATTTATATAGATTATTATAGATATAATTTTGAGAAAAATCATAAATATATATATTTTCAATTATTTATTATTTATTATTATTATTAGTTTATATTTACTAGAGAATCACTGAATTGTTTTAACATTATAAATTTACAAATAAATATTTACAATATAAATTTTAAAATAATTTTTTTTATATGAAGAGATTATAGATTGTAATAATTAAAATATATAATATTTTTATAATACTTTGATAATGTTTTTATATTTAATAATATTAAACTACAGAATTTATATATAAACGTGTTTTTTATTTTAATATAATTATTATGTAATTGAAACTGAAAAAAGAAAAGAATATAAATATGTTCAATATATCCAATTTATTATGATTCATTCAATATTTTGAAAAATATAAATGATACAATAATTAATTAATGCATTCAATATTTAAAAAATGTTTTAAAAAATTGTTTGATATATTATTATATAATATTAGTAATATTTCACATATATAGAAACTATATGAATATATAAAATTATATAGAAATTATATGAAAGTCAATTTTAATATTTTAAATAGAATTATAACATAATATAATATAATACAAAAAAATAATAATTGTACTTATCAATATAGTTTATTTTTTAAAAAAGTACTATTTATTTATATTGAAAAATTTTTAGTTTGGAAAATATTGAAATTAAATAAAATTTATAATATAAAAATCAAAAAATATGCGAAACCATGTTATTATGCTCTTCTTTCATATAGGAAATTTTTTTAGAATGAACTTCAAGTTACAATATCTTATAATTTTAATATCTTATCAAAATATATATATTATTTTATGTTTATTATACAGAATATGAATATTTTTTTGAAATATATAGGAAAAGAATAATAAAATAGATAGAAATTATATTCATATCGTAAAATCTATTATGATTTATAATATGTTTGATATAAATAATTATTAGCAATGAATATTTTTTAATATTTTATAATATATTATAATATAATTAAAAAATTTTTGAAATTTGTATTGAAATAAATCGAGGTTACTCGATGTACTTGATATAGAATATCTATCTATACTTATCATATTTATTTTCAAATACAAATAACCTGGAATTTTGGACTCAAATAGACGAGTAACTTTCACTGTTGATAAGCTGATATAATAATATCATTTTTTATCTTCAATATGAAAAGTGTGTGATATATATATATATATATATATATATATATATATATATATATATATATATATATATATATATATATATATATATATGAATGAATAGAATAAGATTAAAGAGTAAGGTTATTAATTATGTATGATGCATCTATGTATACATCATATCATATCGTACTTTTTATTTGACAACTGTTGAAAAAAATCTAATATAAAATAATTATTAGAAGAGTGAGAAGAATAGAAAAAGAATTGATTCAGATTCTAGAGAAGAGAAAGAAAAATAGTTTCAAATAATCGATTATCGTATATCGATTATTGGTAACATAGATTTCATTAATACAATCGATCACCATTTCCACAAAGATAAGGTCTATCTATAATTCAAATAAATGTGAAGCACCGTATTGATGATAGTCTGTTTTCTTATATCGATAACACAATACAATCGTGATAATTTTTCTAGTAAATGTTAATATTCTTTTTGATAATGTTATTTTTTTTAAATTCTTATGTATTCAAAGGAAAAAAAAAATATATAGATTTGGAACAATTTCTCAAGTAGATAAGAATAATAATATACATGAATCCGTATCTATTGTCGGATAATACATTGATATTGCGAGCACACGAGTTCAATATTGTCCCACATTAATTTGCAATAATGACCTAATGTTAAATTGAATTCTGGAAATAACTATTTAATTTTAATCATTTATTATAGCCAAACAAATTTTTTTATCTTTGAAAAGGGAAGCGCATATATGGAAAAATGATATATAGAAAAATTAATATGATATCTAAAAAGAAGAAATATCTTTTCAATTTGCTGTATCAGGTAATAAAAATTATTGAATCTGATAAATAAATCGTAAATTACGATAACGATTACGTAATTACGATACGAAAAAAAAGCAAAATAATTTTCCATCGAATATATTATCTATATTTGAATTCTGATCATAGGGTCATCGAACTTTAACATCGAAACAAGTTTTCGAACGCGAATTAAAATATGGCGCTCATAATTATGACCCAATTCCTGTCGCTTTATGCAGAGGGGAAGGCCCTTTTGTCTGGGACGTTGAGGGCAAGCGTTACTATGATTTTCTGAGCGGTTTCTCCGCAGTTAATCAAGGTCACTGTCATCTAAGAATTTACAAAGCTTTGACAAATCAAGCGAAACTCTTAACATTATGTTCAAGAGCACTTTATTCGAACACATTGGGAGAATTAGAAGAATATATTACAAGAATTTTCGGGTAAATGAAAATCTCTGTTCATATTCCAGCTATTCTTACGTGTTTACACGTGATATCTTTTAAGATTCGAGTAGATTTGGAAATAATCTATTCTTGAAATTCGAAAATACATAATTAAATCAAGTATCAAATTTTTAGATATGATAAATGGCTTCCTACGAATACGGGAGTGGAGGGTGGTGAAACAGCTTGTAAGTTGGCACGGAGATGGGGTTATGATCGCAAAGGTATACCACATTATAAGGCGAAAATTATTTTCTCAGAAGGTAATTTTTGGGGAAGAACAATGAACTCGATATCTTCTGGCTCGAATCCGACTTCTTTTCGTGGATTCGGTCCTTTTATGCCTTTCGAAATCATTCCATATAACAATCTCTCGAGTCTTCAAAAAACTTTAACAGATCCTAACGTTTGCGCTTTTATGGTAGAACCTATTCAAGGAGAAGCTGGTGTTATCATACCAAAGGTATACAAATATTATGATTGTATAGAGTTATAATCATTATAATAAAATTTTGCGTATTTATTTCATAAGGATGGATATTTAAGAGGAATTAGAGAATTATGTACAAGATATAACGTGTTGTGGATAGCTGACGAAGTGCAAACTGGTTTAGGGAGAACGGGGAAAATGTTAGCTGTGGATTATGAAAACGTGAAACCGGATATTTTGATTTTGGGTAAATCTCTGTCGGGTGGTTTCTATCCAATATCGGGTGTATTGGCCAATGATTCTGTGATGTTGACTATAAAGTCTGGAGAACACGGCTCGACTTTTAGTGGCAATCCTTTAGCGAGCAAAATCGCTATTGAAGCGCTTCGTGTGATTTTAGATGAGAAATTAGCAGAAAATGCTGATAGACTTGGACATATTGTCAGATCTGAACTTAAGAAACTTCCAACAAACGTGGTTAATGAAGTTCGTGGAAAAGGTTTACTTAACGGTATAGTTATCAATGATAAAATCGATATTATAAACGTATGCTTAAAATTAAAAGATGAAGGTTTAATCGCGAAACCGACACAGAATCACGTAATCAGATTAATGCCTCCGCTGATTATAACTGAATCGCAAATACGAGAATCTATGGATATTATTTCCCGAGTAATTAATCAATTCTCTAAATGATACATATATACATATATGTATATATGTGTATAGTATACGTATGTTTTAAATTTATATATATATTTAGTAAATAATTATATATATGCTTTAAATTTTAATAAATCGTTTTGATGGACATTATTAATGTTACATTTTATCTTTTTCTTTTTTTCTTTCAAACCTGTTTCATCATACAAATAGATGTAGATCTTTGTAAAAATTGATCAGATTGAGGCAATACGACACGAAACCGAAATCAAATTGAATTTGAACAGAAACAGGTTTGAAGAGAAAAATACCGTTAAAAGCTGTTGAAGTTATTATCTACCATGTGCATATTGAAGACAGAAAAATTGCTCGATTATAAGTTACATACATGTTATTAATAGCTTGGTATGATACGGTTTTATCCTGTATTCTGTAATTGTTTATTCAGACGTTTGTCAGATGTCTTAAACTCGTAATCACATTATAAATAGACAAAAAGTTAAAAATTTAAATAATGAGAATCGTTTCGTTTAACATGCATATCATATATAATGTTTTTTCATCATCAAATGTTGAGAAAGAACTATTCGCTTAAAAAGAATAAAGAATGGACAAATAAAAATAGAAACAAAAAAAAAATATTTTGTATTTGATAATTTCTTTTGATGTTGATAATATTACTTTAGTTTTCTTTTTAAATTTTAAAAAAATTCAATGATATTTTTACTAAGTAGATAGAAAATTACTTTATTATTAAATAATCTTGAATCCGTTTAAATTTCATAATTAACTTTATCCTATTATAATAGCATAAATTATGATTATAAATTTTTATATTCTTGTGAGAAAAATAATAAAACGAATAAGAAAAATAAATGATGCTTGTAATGTTTCAGATCAGATTATTATGATATAACTGTTTGTAGTTTTTCGTTTGATTTAATATGTTGGTGCTGTAATAAACAATGTTTCCCATTACTTTATTATCAGATACAAGATTCTTCAGCTATATCATCGGCACTTATTTTAAATCCAAAAGACAATATCAAATTATATCTTGTATAGATAACAAGTATACAATTCCCCTACTTTTTCTCTTCAACTTGATATAAATGCAAGATGGACTTCGAAATTGAATGCAGTGAGAATAGAATCTCTATCTTAACGAGTCTTTATGAATCATTTGAATATTGTCAAAATGAACTCGTCTATGAGATTACGAATCTTCGGTTTAACCAAAGAGGTGAACTTTAAAAGATCTTTGAATACGCAAGAGTTGATCGAACGTGACAATAAATATGGCGGTGTACATTTCAAACCACTTCCAGTAGTTCTCAGTAAAGGTGAAGGTGTTCATTTGTGGGATGTCGAAGGAAAACGGTACCTCGATTTTCTGGCAGGTTTTTCAACTGTTAGTCAAGGTCACTGTCATCCACGCTTAGTAAAAATAATGAAAGAACAAGTGGAAAAGCTTACTCATACATCCAGAGCTTTTTATTCGGAACCTCATGGTGCATTAGGAGAATATTTGACCAAACTTTTAGGATGGGATAGATTTTTGCCGATGAATACCGGTATGAAATAAAAAAGAAAAGATTAATAACAAAAAAAAGATAAAAAAGATGAAAATATATGGATTTATGTTTTCAGGAGTTGAAGCAGGAGATACCGCTATCAAAGTAGCTAGACGTTGGGCTTACAGAGTTAAAAAGATACCTACGGATCAGGCAACCGTTGTCTTTGCGAAAGGCAATTTTTGGGGTCGTTCAATAGCTGCGTTGTCCGCATCCACAGATCCAAATTGTTACACCGACTTTGGACCTTACGTTCCTCGTTTTGATAAAGTACCATACAACGATCTTGACGCTTTAGAGAAAAAATTCCAGCAAGATCAAACAGTTTGCGCGTTCATGATGGAACCAATTCAAGGAGAAGCTGGCGTCATAATACCTGATGTGAGTTATTTTCATATTTTATGAAACGCATGTATATATATAAAATAATAAAAGTTTTTCAAAATATTATTATTATTTGTTAGGATGGTTATTTGAAAGGTGTACGAAAATTGTGCACTAAATACAATATATTATGGATCGCAGACGAAATTCAAACTGGTTTATGTAGGACAGGTAAACGATTAGCAGTAGATCATGAAAATGAAAGACCAGATATTCTCATATTGGGAAAAGCATTGTCTGGAGGAATGTATCCTGTTTCTGGTATTTTGGCGGATGATCACGTAAGAATAATCATGTATTAGCATAATTATTATAAATATATTAATCTAACTGAAAATAAAAATTTTTAATTTTATTTATTTCGATTATTTTAGATAATGTTATGCTTGGAAACTGGCACTCACGGTAGTACATTCGGTGGAAGTCCACTTGGTAATAGAGTGGCCGTAGAGGCAGTTAAGATTTTGGAAGAAGAAAATCTTGCAGAAAATGCGAGAAAACTTGGTGAAATTGTTCGTAAAACATTAGAAAAACTTCCGAAAGATATAGCGACAGAATTTCGAGGTCGTGGTTTATTGGGTGGCTTGGTAATTAACAAAGGTATTTAATTTATTAAATCTATATATTTAAAATATTATATATCTATTTTACTATTTTCTTTTTCAAATATATTTTGCAGACTTTGCTAAAGGCTGGGATATTTGTTTGAAATTGAAAGAAGCAGGTTTATTAACGAGACCCGCTCATGGACAAATATTAAGGATATCACCTCCGCTCATAATAACAAAAGAACAACTCGAAGAAGGTCTCAATATAATGACTACCGTCCTTAGAAATTATAAATGAACTTACCTTTATTTTTAGAGTATAAATATCAAACTTCTTGAAACTTTAAAAATTCTTATTCGAAAATCTATGAAGAAAATTAACGATTAAAAGATTATAAAAATATATTTATGCAGAATTATATATTTATAAGGTGATATACATACATATAAATCATATTTACATGTAATTAACCGTGAGAATCGTGTCTTTTCAAATGTCTCGTAAGACTAAATGCTTGTGAAAACAATTGATTACATTGATGACATTTGTATGACTTTGCACCATTATGTAAAATCAAATGTCTCTTCAAATGATTAGCTAATTTAAATCGTTTTCCACACAATCGACATTGATGTTGCCTAACAGTTGTATGGGAAGCCTCGTGACTTTTCAAGTGACTCGACTGTGAGAAATGCTTCCCACATATTTTACATTCAAAAGGTTTTACTTTTGTATGAATTCTTATGTGTTCCGCAAGGTTACCTTTCTGAACGAAACATTTATTGCAATATTCACACTTATGCGGTCTCGTCGTTTTGTGCGTTCGTAAATGGATCTTTAAGTTGTAATTACGACTAAACGTTTTATCACATATTTCACATCGCATCAAATCTTTGCCAGTATGAAGTCGTTCGTGAGCTTTAAGATTTTTCAATAGACGGAATTTCTTCTTACAACTGATACATTCAAAAGTTTTATTTTCTTCGATTCTCATATCGCTATTGCTAGTCTCTTTATGTGTTTTTAAATGTTCCTGTAAATAAGATGGATACGAAAATATTTTATCACATATTTTACATGGATGTACATTAATTTTCGTGTGTAATCGCATATGCGCATTTAATTTACTCTTCGACGAATATCCTTTCTCGCAATTAGAACATTTGAAAGGTTGCTGACCAGAGTGTGATAATTGATGCGTTAACAATTTCGATTTTTGCGAAAAATATTTAGAGCAAACTTCGCATTTGTATTTTTTTATTTGTATATGTTGTAAATTTTCTGAATGTTGCTCGTTTTCGATTTGTTGTTTATTATAATTCAAATTTGAAGAGCATGATTGATATCTATTGATATTTTCCCTATTGTCAATACGTTCGAGACTTTTCGCAAATCTTATTGCACGATAATCAGTTATATTATAACTTTCTGAATCAGGAATTGCGGCATTTCGTATCCGTTGCGGGCTACCCTCTCGAACCTCGTCTCCTAAATCCATATTTTCGGGAAAACCTAAATTTTGCATTTCGTTGTTATCATTCGTTGTAGACCTGTGATAAGATAAATTCTGAATAGAATTTCCAACGGAATTAATTGATCTTTCGTAACTTAAATTTTGCGGAATTTGATTAGAATTTTCACAGATATCTATATTTTCATTATCACAAGGTACTTCTATATTTTCCGAGTTGTGAGTAATACTATGACTTATTAATTGAGTTCTATTAGTAAATGTGCGATTACATAAGGAACAATGTAGAGCACAAGCTGCACGACTAGGATTTTCATTTATTGGAATCATTTGCATCATATTTGATCTAATCAATGAAGATGATTGTGTATGCTGAAGATTTTCATTAGTTAAACAATTGGAACTCAGATGACCAAAGTTAAAATTTAAATATGAATTTTGCGATTCTACTATATGCATATGTTGCATAGGTATATCGTCTTGAACAAAGGGCAAATGTGATCTACTATGAGCACAGAATTCCTGATAATTTGTATATATTGCTCCACAGTCTATACATTTCAAAGTTTTATGGGAATTTTGAATAGATGCAAAATTTTGATTATGTTGATATAATTTATAACTAGATACTGTTGCATACGAAGTCAAACCAGAAACCTATAAGTATTCATAATATATTTATATTTCAAAAATTAAAATTTCTTTTTAAAATTCAATAATATATATACATATATTATTACCTTTAAAAGAGCTTGTCTTAATGCTCTATCTGCTGCACGACATTGTTCTCTATATAATAGGGCAGATTCTGCTCTTGTTACACAACGATTACACATTTTTTCTGGAAGGCCATCTCCCTGCCAAACCTAATAAAATACAAATTTTAATGATGAAAAATAATTCTTCTTTTAATGATGAAAAAAATTATGAATTCGATAAAAATATTTGTTACTTCGAGACATGAAAGAGACCGTAATTTCGCAGCAAGGGATGATTCAGCCGGTCCCACGAATAAACAAACCATTTTGTCACCATCTTCTCTTAAACATGTACGGCATAATTTACCGATGTTTTCGCTGTCAATTTCTTTCGTAACGATAAACATTGTTATAATTTGACAAGTAACCTCAAAAGTTGACACAAAACTGTCTCGATTGATAGGTTAACATTTTGTTTTGACATTTACAAGTTGCGCCATCTTTTTGTTAATTCAATAAATCATAGATGTCGCCATAATCAAACTTGTTTTCATTAAATTTCTTTATAATAAATATTACTAATAATAGATGTCGCTAAACGATCAAAGTCATCAATTTCCTTCTATTTTTTTCGGTTTTCATCTTTGATCCATCTTGTGATTATCTTACGAATTGCGAATTTTAAATTGATGCAACTTGGAAAATATAGATACCGGTTACAAATGAAAAAGAAAATAAAAACGAAAGAAAATAAAATAATAAAAATAATAAATATAACATAAAGATACAATTTTTTAATAATATTTATTTATTTATTTTATAAGATTTATATTATTTATTTACAATCAATAGTTTCTTATACAAGAAATAAATAGTAAATATGCAGATAAATGTATACATATACGATGATGCAATTGCATGGAAACTCAAGTAGACAGTCGTCTAAAAAGTTGATAGAAAAGAAAATGACGCACGATCGATTGTACACACTGTGTACAATTTCCATTCAAAACTGTCTAAAACGATCAATGAAATATATCAATAGTGAATGCACAACTAGTAAACTATATTCAACATTGTCGTTGTTGTACAAAAATCTAATATTTCATTTTTATATTTATTCATTCATTCGTAAAGCTATGTATATGTTTTATAAAATAAAAGAATTTTTATAGATTAATCATAATCTATAATATAGACATATATAGACATAATATAACATAATCTATAATATATAGATTAATCATAATCATCTGTTGTTTGTGCTCATAAAAAATTCTTTTAATGAATTTGCTACATGATTTTAACTACATTTATTATATCTTTACAAAACAATATTGTCATGAAAAAGTACATTAACAGATTTAACAATTAGATTCAACAATTAGAATTGTTACAAATATTTCTGTAATTTGCTTTCTGGATTATCCTTTCTCTGTTCCCCTTTCCCCTTCTGGGATGATTTCAATCCTCGTCCATTAATTCTATCGTTAATGAAACGCGCGATTTAATTACCTATATTGGCGTGATAGAAATTCGATAAATAATATTACCATCGATAAAATATGGGCGATTAAATAAATAGCAGACTGTCGCCATGCAATATGATCAGAGAAATTTTATGATACAGTCAAATGCAACTCGACATATAATCATCTATTTTATATTTTACTTATACATATATATAGATATATATAATAAAAGTTAGTTTTAATCTTGAATCAAATTTGAATCTGTATGTGAAATTCTTCTTTGAGAATCTATATTATTATGAAATAGAAAAGAAATTAAAAAAAAGAACTAGATTCGACGAAAAAGAAACTAGATACAAATTAAAGTAAAACAAATTGATATAGTTCTTATAATTAATTTATTACGGCCGTAATGGCAACAGGATTTATTAATGATTACTTTTTCTAATTCTTTATATTTGAATTTTTTTACAAGAAATAAAATTCGAAATTTTATCAAGAAACAAATGTAACCAGAGAACAAAGTATTTCGAATTGAACAAGTTTGTATAGATAGATGGGAAACAGGATCGGGAACAGTCCAATTAGCAACTATAATTATAGATTCCAGAATTTCATGACAGCCCTATGTCCGAATTCGATTAATTTGAATCTTTGGTTGATCTAGTATTACAAATTATTTTTTTTTTTTCGCCGATTTAAAAAAATAACCTGTACAACACAATGTGCAACTGAAGAACTTTCATGGTATTTCATTTAAAAAAAGAAAAATTTTCTTTTATTTTAATTATTTCTTTGAATATACGATTAACAATAGGTTTTACGTTATTATGCTTGATAACATTTGTATATAGTACTTATGCAATATTTAATGTTTTTCGATTAATTGAAAAATAATCTATATTATTAATAAATCGCACATATTAAGTATTACGCGAATGATCATGATCTATTAATCTTTCAAATATAAAAGAGATATATATTTTTCAAAGATTTAAATTTAAAATTCTATATTTCTCTGTAGATATATAAATCAATATTGTCATCTATTCCGAATATAACAAGAATTAAACTAAACTGATTATCATCAAATTATTCTTTGATAACAGATGCGAAATATATCTCAACAAAAGTTGTGTTCTTTTTCACCTTCAAATACGTTATTCATAAGCAAAGATGTATAGTTGATCGTTATACGTGAGTTAAATATCTATATGCGTTTGTATAATGTATTATACTTACATTAAGTTCAATTTATTTTCAGGTTAGAATCGAATGAATTCTTCCAGTTTATTTTATTGCTCATAATGCGAAAAGGTGTGGCTTTATAATAGATACATTCGAGAATACTCTTAAAATTTTTTTAAAAATTATTTTTTGTGATCCGAAATATTGATTAGATATTGTAAAATATAAATAGCTAACAATTAATAGAGATTAAAAGATAATAATTATGTAAGTATTTATGCATTATAGAGACATTATAAAGAACAAGAAAAAAAACTTATTATTGATATTCGAACGATGATTCAGGTCATTCTCATATTATTCAATCAAAAACACAATTATTTTTTTCAGATTGTAATAATTGATATTATTATATCAGAAGAAAATAAATTATATTCGCGACAAGTTTGTACTTAAATATTTTAAATTTTTAATTGTTTTCGTAATTTTATATAATATTGAAATATATATAAAATAAAAATATTTTGGATGTCATATTTTTACAATAATCCGCAAAAATCAACATTGCAACTATTATCGGTATAATGTATATTACAAAACAGATAAAAAAAATATCGATTATATTAAGCTCTTCGTTAAAACTTCATTGCACAATTAATTTCATTTTTATATCTAAAATATAAGAATAATTTAAAATATAAAAGAAACAAAATTAAACATTGCAATGTAAATATTTGAAAAAATATAAAAATAATAAATTTTTGCGTTAAATTTTTTCAAAACTTAATGAAACTGAAATTTTTAATATATTCTCGAAAACCTACAATTTTCATTATGCTCATATTCGAAAATATTTATAATGATTTAACTATTATATACTATTATATATTAAATATTTATAATGATATAACTATTATAATGATTTATCTATTATAGTGATTTCATTTAATATTGTCTATTTTTTATCGATTTTTATTTTTGTTTCTTGTTGTTTTATATTGCAGAATGTCTATTAGTAGCTACGCTTGCGGCAACAGGTAGATAACTGTAGAACTACTTTATATATGATTTCACTTTATAGTTTTTTCTACATATTCAATTATTGATCAATCACATTAATTTAGACAGAAAATAACGTGATAATTCTATGGTATAATTGTTAAATATATTATTTTAAATTTCTAAAAATCTAATTTTCATCAAAAGAATGCGAAGAGCACATAAAAAATAACAAAACTAAAATTAGAAATGAAAGAAAAAAAATGTAAAAGAGATAAAGAAAATAAACATTCACAAAACATGAATATTCTTACATATATCGAATATAATTCATATGAAAAGCTTGTAATTTATATAACATACAATACAAATTATAAAAAAAGTTATACTCTTCCCGTGAATAATTAAATTTTTCATAATAAGAATGATTTAGGAAATAATAATTTTAATAAATATATATAAATAAAAATGAATCATTAGATAAAATAATGGAAGTTAAAACCCGAGGCTCAATATATTAACTATCCGTCCCTGAAACGGATAAGCAACAAGTAGTAGTAGTAGTGGGGGAATACTGTTTGATGCTGGTGACGGGATTGGTAATGTGGGGCTAGAGGAGCGGGGAGAACATGGAGAAGGGAAGAATAGCGTGAGGAGAGAGACGGTAGGGAGGGTATTCGGGACAGGCGAACAGGCAAGCAAGTAAGCAAGGCAGGCAAGCACGCAGGCAACGAGAAAGCACAGGGTACCGCGAACGAATCGCGCGTCCTCGTCGTTCAGTCGGGTAGGCGCGTTTCTGTGGCGTCGGTCTTTCGAGGGTAGCGTTTGCTTCGTCCTCGGTTCTAAGGAATAGTCCTTTTAAGTGCAGTGTGTAACGGGTGTTTTATTTATCGTGTTAAACAAAAAAATTTGAAGAAGAAAAAGAGAAAAGAAATCATGAGAACCATGTGCACTGGTGATGATGTACTTTAACAATCGTTGAAAGTTGGTATTTGGATTGATCCAAGAAAAGAAATTCAGGCGAACCTGCGAAATAATATAAGGAAAAAGAAGCAACAACGTGGTTGCTTCGGTTAGAACATCCAGCCGGAAAGAAAAGAATAACAAGGGCAAGAAAAGAAACATGTCGCGAAAACTTACTAGCAACCACATTATACGGACCTGGGCGAGGCCTCAGTATTTTTTGCTGTCGTTTCTGCTTCTTTGTGGAACTCTCGGTGAGTGGATCGTGTCTTTCAAAGGCTATTATCGTGATGCTTTTCTACCTGTGTATACATGCATGTGTACTTATACGTTTGTAGTGTAGTACTCGCGTGTGCGAGAGAATGAGAACGATGCGTATGTTTATAACGTTTTGTTCTGCCGCGCATGCGCGATTGTTCGTAGTACGTCGCGAAGCCAACTATGCAACGATGGTGGGATAAACTGGGGCCTTAGGCCGCGTTCATAAGTATAGTCTCGAAAGATTTTCCAACATTATACGAATCGAATGTAATTTATCATACAAAAATTTTTTTGTTTTTTCTTGTTCTTTTTCTTTCAGTTATTAATTTGCTAATATATCGATTGATAATTTTGAAGCATAAAACAAAAATTGATTGAATATATGTAGATATATATATTTCTATTTTGTCTATTTTTTTAGTTCCTTAAACGTATTAGCAAATTCAGTCAACGAAGAAATAACTTGAGAATCCGATAAAATGGTCATTGGTTTGCATTGATCACACAAACCATGTCTTCTTTCTACTTTCGTAACGCAAAACCAGTAGCGGGGCTCTGTTTTTCTTGGTAGGAGATATCGGATAGCAAGGTATCGTGTCGTGCGATACGAAATGCGTACCCTGAGAAAATCGAGAGAACGAAGTTACATTCGAAACAATAATTCGATAAAGAGGTGGTTGACCAGAAAGTACTTTTAAATATAGAAATTTTTATATATTCATTCCTTTTTCTTTTCTTTCATTTTAATTAATGGATATGATTATTAATAGATGAATATTATTTGTCTTAAAAAATATATTATAATTTAAAAATTAATCATTTAATAAATTGAATAATTGCGATAAATAACAGGAAGTAGAATTTAAAGGAAAAAATAGTTTTTGAACTTAAATTTATATCGATATTATCGCACATCTTAACAGAGTGGAGAAATATAATTGAAAAAAGAAGAAATAAAACAGAATGAAAATCCTTTTTGTTGATGATCAACAGATTGAAAGAAACATGTTATTTTTTTAGATTTAATTGAGGTGAATTTCGTTTAGATATAAATATGGAGTTGCAATCAGGGTCGCGTTCCATTTCGCCGAGTCGGCCGCATAAGGATTCGGTTTGAGGAGAGATTCGAGAGAGGCCTTCGAGGAACCTTACTCGGCGTAATCTTAAACCACTGGCAACCGATTTCAAAGTGCTCTCTTGGTACATTCCTCGGATTTTTCCCTCCCTTACTCTTTCTTCTCCTCTTAACTTCCTCTCGTTCTCGTCTCCTTCCCCTTTCGTCAATTCCCTTCTTCTCCTCCCCCACACTTTCTCATTCTAACGTTTCTGTTCTTTTCCTTCTCACATAAGAATGCAGCTTTAGCTGTACAACAGAAACATCAGTATCGTCGTGCGAGCTATGCAGTATGGCTTCTCTTTTCTTTTTTTTCCCCTTTCCTTTTTTTTTCCTTTTTCTTTTTTCTTCTTGTTATTCGAGATTTTCAAATCAAAAAAAAATTTTTATGAATCGTAAACCAATGTAAACAAATTGATTCAAATTATATAAAATGTCGACTCAGCAATCGATTCGTAGATTATTGATATAAACTATTTATATATACATGATTTTCGTATTTTTATGTTTGAAACATGGATTTTTATTTATTTTTGCGTTTATTTATTATTATTGTTATTATATTATGATTATTATGATTGCAATTCTGTCGAAACAATACAATTTTCATTTGAAAAAAGTATATACAAAAGTAAAATTTATTATACATGTATATATTCCATTCAATCCTATTTATTTCCCTCCCAAGGAAGTCTACGTAAAAAAGAGTATTTCGAAGAACGTAGTTTCCTTATTTTGTTTTCATAGGAATCCTCTGAAGTGGGTCAATATTATATAACAAAAAGCTCGCGTTCAACTATCGCTCCTTTATAAGCTTGTCTGATAAATTAAATGAATTTTGAATATGTTGTGTATTTGTATTCTTGTTTAGAAATTCATTGAAAATTAACGATCCTCGAAAGGAAAAGAAAGGAGGCGAAATATATTCAGCAATATATATTGGCAAAGAATTTGACTCAATATAACGATTCGATTTTTTCAACGATGAGCCTATCGGTGACAATCTGTCGTGCATCGGGATTATATTTCTAAAGATTTCTTTGTCCTGATTCGATTACTTAAATTGGACGATTCCGTTTTCGGTCGCCAAATACATAAGAGGATCTAGATTTTTTGGAAATATATATAGAGTAAAGGAAAAACGAAGAATGAAAGAAAAATAAGTTGGAAGGACGTGGAACGTGATTGACGAAGAAAAGACCGGTACGCCGTGTGGCATACGAGGAACAATAAAGATATAGGGAGGAACAAGGAGGTTCGTGAGAGATAGAAAGAAGCAGGATCATGGTTAGAAGGAAAGAGAGAGAATCGGGAGGACAAAGAGCGATGGTGTCGGGGTCGCCGGCCGTTTACTCGTAGGTGTGCACAGCTTGTACAAAGAACCAACGTGCTTAAACGATCATCCTTTGCAGCTTTTCGACGAATCTTTGAATCATGAATTTACAAGGAATTTTTTTGTTAAATGATTTCCGTATCTTGTTTTTCTCACTCTATTCGATATACTCTATAAAAAATTATTAAATTAATTACTTGGAACAGTTACTAATTGAACTAAATATCAACCATCTTTCGATAAGATATCGATAGAAAATCTGCGATAAAATTGAAACAAATCATGGAAATTATTTCATTTTATCGTCATTTGGTTAAAAAATTTATGCGAAACGATATTCGATGGTAGCTAAAGTAAAAAAAAGATTCGAAAAATTCGTAAATTCGGTATCGGAGTTTCGAGTTTTCTCGAAAAGTTTCGTTTCCTATTTCATCGTTTTGCTCTTCGTCATTCTTCAAACTTTCTTTCTGGTGCGTCTTCTCCATTTGAGTGTCGATCCAACAAGTCTCGAGGCATGATATGCTTGAAAATGGCGGGCACGCCGCGTTGCTTTACAAAGATGAGGATAAACGTTCGATTCCTGATCGATATGTCGACAATTTGATCTTATTTTTTTCGCGCTAATTACATTGCAATTAATCAAGGATCAATTAATTTAATAGAACAGAATAAAATGATAGAACGATCGTGGCGAGAAGATTATATTAATTCACGCGTCACCCGATATTATTATTGGTGAATTTATTCTAATTGGGTGGATTTAGCGGTATGGGCTATCATGTTTAGAATCGTGGTGGATGGGTGGCGACCGTCCGTCAGGACCGCTCTAAAATGATGGTGACGTTCATTCGTGAAGCGAAATACATTTGCATTTGAAAATCGTTCGGACATCGACTGACAGTTGTCCGTGATGAGCGTGATTCGTGACACGCGCATGCAAGCAAGATGTGATTCGCGTGCAGATTTTCGGCCCGCGTGCCTCGTTTTCATTTCTCCATTTGAATGATCGATCCTTTTCAGTTTCTCGTCTTCAGTTTATCGACGAAACAATATTATATCGCCGTTATCATTCGTCTGATTTCTCTCTCGCTTCTCTTCTCCACGAAGCAAAGTTGGAAAAGAAAAGAAATATATTAAATCCACTCGCGATATTCTACACTCGTAAATTCGTTTCGATCGATACGAGCTTATCGATATCACACACATAGTTGGATAATTGATCTCTATTTGCGAGATAACTAAAGCCGTAGCGATAGCCAAGTTACAATTAAAATCGCGAATTTTTTTTTCTTCTTTTGATTTAGATTTATTTTGGAAAATTGTCTCCAACAAAATTTTGTCTTCGTTATCAATTGTTTTTCTATCATTCAAATATTAATTCGAGATAAAATTATCTTTTTTCCGTTATTTATTATTATTATTGTTAGCGAGGAAAGAAAATAAAAAGTTGCAAAAAAAAAAATTGATCGCGTTGACTCGACTTAATCGACTTAATAACTCGACTTAATAACTTGTATCGGTTCGCAGTAAAAAATTTCAATTAAATTCGAAGGAAAGATTACGATCAGAGAATTTGTAAAACGAATAGTTGGCAATGACGTTGAATCATCTCGTTTCTTTTTTTCGTTTTCACGTTTCAGAAATTCGTCCAAGGAAATGCATATCAAGTGATTTTGATTAAAAGCTATTCACAAATTCGAGTTACTTTTACTATACCCGCGATATAAATTACGATTCGAAAAATGTTACATCGTCGCTTTATATCTCTCTTTCTTTAGAAATCTTGGAAAAAATTACGAATCAGAAATATAGATAATTCGTTTATTATTTTTAATTTTTCTGTATCCCGATTGATTAGATATTGACCATATACGGGTGACGATTGAGTGAGTGTATGTTGCACCGCTACTGAACGTGTCGAGCATCGTAATTCTGGCTAACGTTTTCGTGTCGTGTCTAGAGCGCTGCATCAGGTTCCTCTCTGCTTACAATTAGCAGATCCATTACTCGGCTCGCTTAGATGACCTTTTGTATTCTGGTATAGTGAGTTTTCCGCGATATATTGTATAACCCTGTATCTTGCGTTTAATGAGTAGGAAAACCAAATTCCAGTTGCTAATTTATCGTATCAGAAAGTACATCTAGCGGCATCTTATTATGTAGCTTATTATATTTAGCCACGAGTTGATGGTCGTAAATATAAAAGGAGTGAGGTAAAAGTTTCGTAACAAGAAAGAGAAAAAATTGCAATGAGATAAGAAAGTTTTTTTTTTATATGAAAACACTCCGAGATTTGAAGAGTGCTTTGTGCTTTTAATGCGATACGATCTCTCTTCTGTTTAGAATTTTGCGTTCGCTTTCAAATCACACGGATTAATCGCGATTAAAAAAGATGAAAAACATCATAGCAAAAGCGGCAGATTCCCAATATCAAGAACGTTGCACTCGCTATAACGTAACGATTCGCCGTCGTAGGAGTATTCGATGAGGCCCACTCGACGTTCTCGTCTTACTCGATGCCTAACCATGAGTATCGCTTGCCTATGCAGAATTCCCACATCTTACGCTCTTGCGCTTCCTCTTGTTCGTTTTCAACTTTTTTCTCTCCTTTTCTTTTGAGGCCGTTCAGAAAATTTAAATCTTTTTTACCAGAGGTGTCATCCTCATTTTGTAATATATAGCACAACGAATAGCGTAATAAAAAAGCTTTAATGTATAATAAATACATCGTAGATTGCAAGAAGAAAAGTATTTTGAATGTTATTTGTTATCGTATTTTTAATAGGTGCACTCGTAACCAAACGAAGTAAATAATCTAAACGAAATAAAAAGGACATCGACGTTTGATTGTTGATTATATTATAAATAGATTGATGAAAGCAGATTTAGAAAATGGCGAGCATTATGTCCTACTCGAGATACGCTATATATATATATATATATTGGTGCGTTCGAAAGTAAGCGGAAGGTCAGCTCGCGATGACGTAGATTCGTAGTACGCTCGCGGACCAAGTGGGCATCGTGTAGTATTCTGTCAAGTCAAAGAGCAGAGAGAACGGTGCAAGTAGAAATGTAAGGTGACGCGGCCGAAGTGAACGGTGAGCAACGTTGCCACTATCTTTCTCCTTCTCCCATCGCCTTACACGCGCCTTCCAATTTTTCTTCGTCCATTTGCATACTCTTCTATTGTCTTTGATTCCTCTTATTTCATTTCAATTAGTTTCAAAGCTCGCCTGTATTATTTTGATACCTTTGTACGTATAGAGAAATCAAGCGTGCATCGTTTCCACGCGTTTACCACTGATGGTTTGTTCCGTTCGTCCCCGTGAACCATTTTACGTTCGTTCGAAAGACGTTCGTTGAGAACGAACGAGTCCCTGTGCTGGCAACAGCGGAGAGAATTATACGGTTCTCTACGAGGAAGGCATGTTTGTATCGCGCGGATAGTAAGTGTCGCATGCAGAGAGAAGAAGAAAAGGAGATGATGAAAAAGCCGGTTGTACAGGATATGCGGTTACCGTAGAATGTAACTCGCTTGGGATGAAATCTTCACGGGCGAATTTATCCGTTGTTTTATATATGTCAGCAAGTGAGAAGGGTTCCCCCTTTTCCCGTATTTTCGCTTCCGACGAATCAATATTTACGCGTTACCCCTCGAATAAATCGAAATCGAACATTGGACTTAAATGAATTATCGTTCGGAAACGAACTCTTCTTGGACTCGAATTATCGATCGAGTAAAAATTCCCTAGTATATATCAATCTTGATATCGTTTCGTTGTGAAACATATTTCGATGAAACATTAAAAAGCAAATGATGCGTGCGTTTTTTTTCGATAAAATGTTGAATATGTGTTTCGTAAACAACCGTGGTAACATTGCTTTGACTCGTCTTTCTTATATGCTTGGTACTTCGTGAGACTATTATTCTGGTCGTTTCTGTATACAAAGCGAAAGGGACGATTATAAGCTGTCGTAGTATGATGTTCGTGAGTCGCGCTTTTCGAGGTCTCATTTCTTTTCGACAGTCAAGGCGAACGAATTTCCTGTCCTCTCGATTGCAGGATGACTAATCCAGGAAAGCGAATACGATTCATCGATGCGTTTGAAATTGCTCTTGTCGCTGATGATGGCGCCATCGCGTTTGCGTCATCATTCGATTTCCGTGGAAAAACCGCGTGTTTCATTTTGCGATATCATTTAAAAAGAACTAATCTATTCGTCGAAACGATGTGAATTCTATCTGACACTGTCAGATAATGTATACATAATACACAATAACGTATATATTAAATTAATTTCGAACGATTTGAATTATATTATAAAATAAATAAATGCTTTTTATCAATCAAATAAAGTATCGTGTTGCGTATATCAAACCTCGAGTATGTAAAGATTAAAAGTATACAATATGTGTGGCAAATAGAAGCTATAAAAATTTTAAATAAGATTCGTGTTGGCGACAGGATATGCAAGTTATTTTTCTCGCGTTTTCCAAGCAATTTTAAAAAAGAGAGGAGATAGGATTTAGCGGGTGGAAAAGACATCGAATTTTTTTTATCGTCGCTATAACATCGTAGCGACGGTTAACAGGTGTCACGAATTTTTTCAAACTTATATTTGTTTCTCTTGATCAAATGTAATTTTTCCGATCTTTGTTTCTTCTTTTTCTTCTTCTCTTTCTCTCTCTCCTCATAATCATCATATGAACATTATTATCGAAGTAAACTTGTTTCGAACTGAAAGCTATTTCGGCTTTTCTAAAAAAATATATAAAAATGCCACGATTAAGCAAAAAAAAATCTTAAAATCTTATTGTAATTTCGTATCGTGAAAGAAATAATTTTTTGGTCGTCTTTCGCATCGGCGCTTTTTTTCTCCTTTTGGTCGCGAGCGTGCAAACTCACGCCGGTATCGTTGTTCGTTTCTCCAAATGTTTCTGTTCGTACGTGCAAGCACGTACCTCGTGTTTAGAACGTAGACGTGGCTCGCACCTCTAACGAACTTGCTCCATGGCTATTCAATATTTTCTCTGGCACTTTTTAATGCGACGTTCCTCCAAGCTTAAATCTCCTCTCTTATTTCTTTCGGTTTACTTACTGCTATAGTTTGCAACTCGTTGTACGAATAAAACCCAAAGAAGAAGGGGAGATAGGTTAAAAAGGAAGGTTACGATACGGAAGGATTTAATCTCCGAAAGCTATTTAAAGTGGATGGAAAAAAGAAACAGGCGTCGGATTATTTTTAGATGTCTCGTTTAAAATAAGTATTCACGAAGGAGGAAGGAACCAGATGTCCATTCAGTAACAATGATGCGTGTATGTGAATGTACGTAGAATAAAGGAGGGAAAGATTGGATAAAGAAAGGTAAATTAAATAAAACCATTCGTTAAATGTATCTCTTTGACATATGTGCGCGTTGACGAGTCGTCCAAGAATGTTGAGAAAAAAATCGGAGCATCGTTGGCCTTCTGATCTGCGCACGCAGAACAGGGAAGAGTATAATTTGTGGCCCTTTTCAAGTGGCTACAAGCTTTCTCTTTTTTACAATCCTTGGTAACAGTAGCCGTTCGTCTGCAGTTCGAAGCTCTACATTTCTTAACACATGTCTTTGCTCGAGATGCTAATGGTAAATCGATATTCGTGGCAACGGTTTCAGCTAACAATCGTGTATAGACATGTCCGAGTCGCGATCAAGGTAGGGAGAAAAGCAAGGCAGAGTTCCGTTAGATATTCGTTGTTGCTCGCTAACCGATCCGGTAAAATACTTTCTCGAACGTTATCGGTTCAATGACTGCGTTTCCTATATGTAAAAATGTTTCACCGTTATTATCGAGAATTTCGCGCGTTATCACTGATCACGATGTTGACGTTCGTAGAAAGATAATTTCCAAAGTTTATCGGATTTTACCAGATAATTTATCAGTATTTGGATTCACATGTGTAATCTACATGTCTTTGATAATAGATTTATTATTATTATCACCGTTTATCTCTAAGTAAATAAGATATTTTCAACATTTTTTGAAACTTCTTAATGCGTATTTTTATATGAACGTACGAGTATTCGAATTTCAGATCGAAACATCGAAACTTCGTATTATTTAATGTTCGGGATATGCGACTTCGCGATCCAAGTCGATCCGACCCGATTCATCCCGAAGTGATCCGAATCAACCCGATCTAATCCGAAACTCGAGTATGACCATAATTTCGGCTATCTGCGCATCTTTGTAGTTTCCTACATATGGCGTCAGAGAACGATCGAACATAATTAACCAAAAATGCGTCAATATTGCATAATTTTCATTACTGAGCGTATTCATACGTCATAAATCTTCCGAATCAGGTAATATTATTCAATCTTTATCGTGTTTCGAGTTTACCTATAAAATAAACCGTCTTCATTCTTATCTATTTATCCGTTATTCGTAGTTCGGTCGATTCGACCGTATTTATTAATAGATTACTCGGATATAGCTTTACCATGTACACCGAAGCGCGCGTTGGTGAAAGATAGACGGATAACGAAACAGCGAGAGCAATATGGATGCGTAATAGATCGATTCGTGGAAGTTAGCTTCGGAGGTTGACTCACGCTTAGTATACTCGCGTAGTATACCTGCGGCGGGCCGATGACGTCACCGACATTCTTGTCGGTCTTGTCACGCGTACGATCGTTAAGCTCTTGTACGAGTTCCTTCTCTGGCCTCTCTCGAGTACTATGCATACGGATTCTCGAATGCGCCTCGATGCTCGCGCTGCTGCTCCATCATTCTCCGTCCGAACGAATAAAGAAAATGAACCTCTTCCCACCTGTCTTTCCTTCGCTCGACGTTTCCATGCGAAACGAGGGGCATAGATTATCGACTTTAAGCGACTTCTCATCCCACGAAATACGCGGCCCCTCCTCCCCGTTCGAAAGAATCGATTCGGATAACGAATGAAATCGAGATAGGGATAAAGCGATCCGAACGAAACTACTTTGGTTACAGAGATATCTGAACCAGACATCTTTATTTTTTAACGAGGGATAAGAGAAAGTCGAAAATCGAACGAGTTTCGCTTCAAAAATTTATCGAGAATCGTCTCCGAATTCGTCTGTTCGAAAAAAAGAAAGAAAGAAAAAAAACAGTCGAAGGTTATGCATCGAGTCGATTCGGTAACGGATATCGATCGTCAAACAGAGCCCTCGTATCGCGTTAAAATACTGCCTGAAAAAACATTCGCTTCGCATCACGTCAACGTCACCGACGCTTTTCCATCGTTTATCGGGGCTTAATCGCGTTAGCGTCGAACGATCAAGATCGAACGATCGATAGTAATACATCGGGAGTAAAGGAAAATCGTGAGCGGATGTGTTTGGCGCGCGGTTGTGGCGTGCATCAAGTTCGACAGGATTCGAGCGATGAAAATGAAAAGTCGAGGGAGGTGTGCATCGCTCGAGTATCCTATCCTCGCGACTCCTACAAGGGGAGTTGTTACGCTTAATTGTCCCTTGGTCCCTCGCCGCAACGTGAGAACGAAGTACACAAAGGGCTCGGGGCATTTGTTCGTGAGAAACGCATCGTTCGATGCATCGCTTTTGTTGGCTTCGAGCCGTGTACTGCTTCGAGCCATCCTCCTCATTCGTGACCTCGTTAATATCGCCGTAGAGATTATATTATATCCAATTCTCAAACTTGTAATCGAAAAGAGTACATCCTCTCATCGATTCCTTTTCTGATTTTAAGAGATTTTAAGGAAAGGAAAGGAAAATCGAAGAGAAGTCGCAAAAAAATCCGGTTAAAATTCGCAGGTTGAAAAAAAACTCTTTCGTATTTTTCTTCTCATTATAAATCGTAAGAAAAATCGAGATACATGAATGAAACGCAGAGAAGATATACGAGGGGGGAGGAGGTAGCAGAGCAGGGTAACGAGGTAAAGTAATGGAGATTGGTGTGGACCGTGAGTTCGAGCAAAAGGGGTTGGCCGTTTCTCCCGTGTCTAGTAGCTGTCGCGCTCGCGCTATCTAAGACGCGACGGAAACCGCGACTGCTCTCGCTAGCCAACGTTGGCTGCCGACTCATTAACCTAAGTAGCTAGCGGAGAAGAGGAGGGAGTGGAGGAGGTAGCGAGCAACAGTCAGCTCCACTGTTCGAAGAACATGGGTGGACGTGGAGCTGACGCGATCACCGGAAACCAGGGCCTAGGCCATTGTGAATCGCGAGGTAACTCCATTACCTTGAGAACAGGACTAAGAGTCGCGCGCGTTACACTTTGCCTTGCCACGCGTCCACCTCGATCAATTTACCCGTTTCCATTCGAACCGAGACGATCCCCTCGATACGTCGCTGTCGAAACGAGCGCGTATTTCACGAAAACGTGTAGATTTCATCGTTACGCCTTAGCGCGTCGAGCAATTCCCCCTCCTCCGTCCTTAATTGAATTTCATTCAATCCGTTTTCCAATTGGCACCCGCTCCCGCTTTTTACATATTACTTTCTTTGTTTACCGAGGGAATTCGTCACTTGCCGTTATTCCTTCCATTATCACGTTACTACTCACCGTTTCAATTCCGTTTGAATCCCCGTCTGGATCAGCAACACTCTTTCTTCGCAATTTTTCGAGATGCATTCGATTGTCAATATGTAAAATTATTTTTTAGAGAACGTTCGTATTGATAATTTGCAAAGTACTGATAAACCCCCTGCTTTAAATATATTTATATTCTATCATATCTATTTAAAATATCTCTTTATCGTATCTATTTAAAATATCTTATCTCGATTTTTTTCTCATCCCGAGAAGATACGTGTCGCGATATTTGAGGTTCACAGTTGCTTTTCGTTTCGAATAAAGTTAGAAAACTCGTTCAAACTTTGACAGATTTTGAAACAGTTTAATTTATTTATCGTAAGAAAAACGGTATCGAGAAAGTGATAAAGTTTCGGACTTCTCGGACGTTTCGAAATATTAGTTAAGTTATTTGAACCAAGGAGGGCAGCACTAGGGCAGCGCTAGTGTTTGTTGTTCATTGCTAAGAATTCGAGTAATAATTTCGTTTCTCATTTTCTCGAACGAATTTAACGGTAAAGCTGTCGATTTTAAAAGGAAGAAAAAAAAAATACTATTGGTTTTTTTCGATATCGTGATCTCGAAAGCGAGGTCACGGGAACAGTGACGGGTGAACGAGCACAGCTGATCGCGTGGTTGGTGTCGGTGACATGGTGAACGTGAACACGAACCCGATGTATCGTGTGTGCGTCTCAATCATGGACGTCGTCTATTCCCCTCGATTCAGCATAAATAAATGACTACTTACTATTTTTCCGTCGTGTTCTAATTTTTCACGAGCCGTTCGACGAGCGTTCGAGCTTTATCGCAAACATTAATTATGTTTCGTTTGTAATGGTAATCATTGTATGTTTTTAGAGGAGGGTTGTGCGTAGTTGAACGGAGGCAACGAACGCGCGATAATTGTGTATACACCGTCGTTTTGATTTCAAGGAGGACGCGAGATTTTCAACTAACCGAGTGTGCTCTTGCGTCTCTTTAATTGGATCCGTCTTAGTCTGGGTTTCTTTCGTTTTTACGGAAAATTCTTCAATCTCCAAGATCTTCGGACATTTTTCCGCGGATAAAATGGAAAATTCATTTTTGAAAAATATTTTTATCTCTGCGGAGATTGTAAATGCGTTATCTATCTGCGTTATCGATCTATTATCGAGCGATAATTCGTGATGCATTGCGACAGTTTGGTAAAAAAAAAAACGAGCAGTTAAAAATATACGTATCGGAGCAAACGATGACGGAATGTCACGAGGATGGAAATGTCGTGGAAAAGTCGTTCCTTTCCGTTCTGAATCAAGGACGCCCCTTCTTGCCATTTAACTCGAATATAGTTCTGATTTTAATCCTATAATTTCTACGTTTTCGATTAAACTTCGAGCAAGGGGAGCAATCAACTCAAACCGTACATACTCTCTTCCCCTCGCTTTGATCTTTCCGTTCGAACAATCCATCCCCGACGCATCGCCGAAAATAACGCGGGTCTATGTTTTTCTCCCTACGTGAACACGGGGCTGAAAGCTATTAAGCACAGCTGTTGCGCGATAACCGAAACACAATGCATTTCGAATCCTGTCTTACATTCTATTTTTTCTTTTTTTTTTGCCGCGATTAGCTTCTCATGAATTTACAGTATTTATTCGTTAGAAGTTCACAACTCGGAACCAAGCACGAATACGTGTCCGTTAGAGACACGAAACTTGATCCGTTTCGTTTTTTCCAGCAACCACGCGACAGTCATAGAGAAAGACAAGTTGCGAAAGACGAAGAGGGATTGAGCCCAAGCATTTGAAGAAGTGGGGATTTCTAGAAGTGGTGGGGATGACTCCCGATATTACCGCGAGAAATGTCCGAGCGTATAACGAGTAAATATGAGTATATATTCTTCCGTATCGATTTTTTGCTTTTAGATTCGAATCGAAAATTTGAGCAACAACGGTGCATTACTGTGTCTAAAAATATCTTTCGCGTGCGAAGGTGGTTCGATACCTCCTTTCCTTCCTATATTACACGCATCCGTGCAAAGCATCGCGATATATCCGACCACGTTTTCGTGCGCTAAAATTTTTCTCGCGATTATCGATTTGGTTGTTTCTTGTACGTACGGTAGAACTTTCGGCTTTCGGTCAGTCGTTGAACGCGTTAATTTAATTCGTGCGAAGAGCATGAATGATTCTTTGGTGAATGGGATAAACACCCGATAGATCGGTGCCTGGGGGAGAAAGATAAGTTCCGTGTGATCCCTGGCCCCTTTTGATATCTGGTCGATGTTGAAATAGCGGAGAGAAAAAGCAATAGATTGGTATATAGCCGACAAAAGCAACGACAGACACGGGAGGCGCTCTGCTGCAGGGGCTGGTGCAGGGACAAGGGATTCGAGCAATAGAACAAAGTGGATTCTTGGTCTATGAATCATCGGTGCATCGAGAGGTGCGTGCGCGCACGCGTATACGCATGATCGCCGGGCAAGCGCGAGAACCGAACACCCAGCTGTACTTTCGTTCTTCGTATCTTTTTCTCTCTCCCTGTTTCTCTCCTCTTCTGCCATCATTGACTGTCTAATTGAATCCGAAGAAGCCGAATGCGCGGAATAAAGTCGAAGCTCCCTCTCGTCTCTCTTACGAGGGTAAACGACGATGCTCGAACTTTGTGTAGGGAGAGAAGGGCAAAACTCCCTTCCGCACAAGTCACGTTCTCGCGTACTCTTAGGAAAAGAAAAGGCAGGAAACAAGGGAATGTTGCTCGATTCCTATCGACCGGATCTTTCTTTTTCTTCTTCTGTATATAGTTTCTTTGTTTTCTTTTTACCAAACCATATTTGAACTGCGGCAAGGAAATTATATATATGTACACAACAATGCTCGTTTTCATTTTTTAAAAATAGAACAGGATGAAAATTTGTGTCGAATAAGATAAATGGAAAAAATTATCGGATAAATTGTTCGTATTTAAAAAGCCTGAGTACGCTAAAATCAGAGAATTACCGCATTTCGAGATTCAAAGCCATTTGAAGTTTCGCGTCGATCGAATGACCGCCGAGAGGGAAAAGTGGCTTGTTCGCGAATTATCTCGAGTCAACGAGAAGAGATCACGCCCCGTTGTTTTCTCGTGACGCGTAAACGAGCAACGTGCCATGAACCTCGCGAGTCACCGGCGAGTTACCCTAGGCGTTTTGCCGCCGCTGCCGATCTTGCTCCCGCCCTGTTCGTTCCCCTCGCTCGGCGCCAGCTAAAAATAAACCCACCTCGATCCTCTTCTCTCTTCTTTCTTCTCCGGCTTCGTTTCGTTCTTCCTCCTTTTTTTTCAGCTTGTCTTAAAGCATCGTGCGTATAATACGCGTAACCGTCTTCCGTTTCCGGCTAAACAATATTCTCAAAGGGGGAAAAAGTGCAGTGTGAAATTAGCCACGAAGTGTAAAGTAGAAAAATAAAAATGGAAAATAAAGATGGACAAATTCTTTATAATTTAGACAAATAATAATAAATTCTTTACGAAAAGTGTATACATCACGTATCTTCAATGGATATTAACAATATCTTATTAATATTTTAGTTACCTAACCTCAAATTTGGTTATTTTTACTTTTTGGCTCACTGACCGATGTTTTTGTGTACAGTTGATTTATTCACAATCGATTCTCTTCGTGAATATTTATAGTCTATTTATATCACAAATTACTTCTAATTTCGTGGTAATTTCGTCGTGCTAGATTCGTTTCGCGGGTTGGATCGACATCATCAAAAATGAATTAGCACGCGAAATTAACATTACGTAAAAAAAAATTCTCATTTTCTGTATAATGCATCTATACTTGGAAAATAATTCGAAATATAGACTTACCAACGCACAAAATCACTTCATCGGTCGAATCGAGTCGAATCGTAGCTTCCAGGGAGACGCTACGAAGTAAGGTTAGGTTTTTCCTCTGTTTATGCTCGGTAAACCGGTCGCGGTTATACGGTGGGTTCGCAGCCGGTTTTTTATTTTACAACCACGTAGCGTAGTTATCGGGTATCGTTACGAGCGCCACGTTATGCCGTCCGATCAAACTTTACGTTTATTGCGACGCGATATGTTGGAAGAAAAGCAGCCTCGATCTTTTTCTTCTTCGCGAAAGGATTCACAACGGACCCATTTCAAATGCTCGTTTCATCATCATCAGTTTGGGGACCCTGCTGCGTCTTTCCTCGTCGTGATCGATCGTCCCAGGCAACGAGGCCGTCTATCGCCGCCGGTTCGAGTCGCCCCGTGACCACCGCTAACCCGTGCGTCTCACGCTTCATTATTTTCGTTTCGCTTTTCTTTAAGCTTCGTATCGGCCGTTCGACAACCCTAGAGCAAAAGTGACGGGAAATTAACTGGGAAAGCGATGCTCGTGGTAATGTATGATGCGATTGACGTAACGGGAACGCAAGTTGGTTCGAGGCAAGGTTGCTTCGGGTCGATCGATCCTGCGATCGGTGTGTATATTCTCGCGCGATATATTCCCTCGCGACCACGCCAACTGTGCATTATCAACTCCGCATTAGAACCGGCCGTTGCGACGCGTTCCAGTCCTGCTAAAAGAACGATTAACGCTACTGGCACGTTGCACGCCAATCACGCGTTATCTTTTTCCCCAATCTTGGCGAAACACTTGTTCCATTCCAGATTGGAAAGATTCTTTTTCCACGTTGCAACCTTTGACCGAGAATACGACCCAGTTAGGAGGATCGATCGCCGGACGCTCCTCGTCCCTTATTTTCGAGTGCCAAACGATATTTCAACGAGTTGCGTTTATGGTTGATCGAATAGCCGATTGGAAACTAACGCCGAGGTTAAAATTAATGGTTTTTTTTTTTTCACTTTGATTCGTTAAAGAACACGCGCGAAATGAAACACGGGTTATCGACCGAGCAATAAATTCCTTTCAATCAATTCGAACAGGTTATTGTTGTTATTACTACGTGTTGCAAATTTATTTTGTGACGTTGAATCTAGAGTAAGAAAATCTTCGATCGGAATTATATTTTGTTTCGATCGGTACATTGTCGCGAGTCTACTACGGTTGACTAGCGATGCACGTAACGAGATACGTTTGCCCAGAGGCCGATTTCAAAATATGGAATAGATTCGAAATTCGCTAGACACGCAATTTCTCCCGTCAACTTACGATAATTTATGTCCGTGAAAATTCCCACGAGTATCTAGGCTCGTTGCCAGCGGACCGAGACGACGACCGATACGCATCACCTGCCCGTGAAAAATCGGCTATTAAACGGAAATACGATTTCTCTCTCGATTCGCGTGATTCGTTCGTAAACGCTTTCACCGAAAAGAGAAGCATAGTGGTAGCGAGTAACCTTCAAAGGGAGCTCTATAGTCGTTTTTCATCGATACAGCGATAGTGATTTGCAAGCTTGGAAGGCAAGGGTGGCAACGGGAAGCACAGGAATTTAATTTCGGCAAATGTTCCGCTAGCTTCAGGGGAGACACTGCGAGGCGAGGAATAAAACAGTCGGAGCAAAAATATTTCAACTAACGAAAAATAATATTCGTACATCGATACGAGTATACGAAAGAAAAATAAAAATTCAGTAATAAATTGTACGAGTCAATGAACTTGTTATTTGTCCCACTACTGGTCGTCTGATCTTGCAGATTTAGTTGTGTCGAGCACTTGGATGACGAAACGTTTTTACCGACTCGAAAAGAAACGCCGCGCAGCACTGTACCGTAGTTGGCCAAATAACTACCCGCATGTTGTATCTGCAGTATATCGCGCAGTCGGTTTTAACGAAGCTTTGCAGACGCAAAACTTGTCGACGTTCCAAAAGGATGCCCGCGTTATATCGTAAACTCTGTAACTTTGTCGCGCGTACAATTATAGCGCGACAATTATGAGGATAACGTTTGCGATATTCGGCGCGTCCAGTGTTCCGATACGATCACGTTTCGCTTTAACCAACTGTACCGGTAAAGAGCTCTCTTGCGGAAAGTGGGGGAAGGAGCGATTAGCGATACGTTGCCAATGGCGGAAAGAAGTTGAGGTGAATTCTAGGAAACGGTAGGTAGAAATTAGGACGACCCTTCGTCATTTCCTTCTGCCATTCAATTCGTGCTCAACGATATTCGTAATACAATACGCGACGGTTCTTTCGATGAAAAAGAAGGAGCGTAGAGGGGGTAAGTAACGAGGTACGGGGGATTGGTTCCTTCTCGCTCTTTAGCTCTTTCTTTCTCTCTTTCGCTCTCTCGTTTAAAACTGTGAAATCCATGCCGAATCTAGACTTCGGTTTTCTATCTAATACGTAATATTATACGTATATATAAATTGTAAATTCTACGATTTTTTTTTCTTTCTTTCGAAACGAAGATCAATGAACAAATACGATACTTCGATAATTTTATTTCGTAAACAGGAGAATCATGTTGTTTCGCGTCGATTGGATTTGTCGGTTACGAAGATTAAATCTAAATGCGACGATACGTGTGCGACGGTACATATCGTGTCACGCTGCGCGTACCACCTATGAAACGGAACAAAATTCCATTTCCATTTTGCGACAAAGATTCGTCCCGGAATATCGCGATCTCGTAAACCGACCACGCGCGCGTACCGCGACAACATTGCACCCATAATTCAAAGAGATGCCGAACGATAAACTCCCTTTTTCCGACTCAGAGTCCTTTCCTATATGCGCGTATATACGTGTGACTTTCGCCAATGCTCCATCGAATATAAATTGTCTCGTTTTTTTACTATTTGTTCCGTCTCTCCGGAATATATATTATAAACGAACCAAAAAAAAAAATAAAAAAAGGAAAAAAAACTAACCATGTTTAACTGGCATTTCTCGTAGTACATATATACTATTGGAACATAAGCTTGGAGGTGTATAATACAGAATGACGCGAATGCGACGCTGGTCGTCGCGACGCGTTGCGTCACGACCTTTGTAACAGGCGTACGCTATGCAAATGGAATCAATTTGCGAGTCAGTGGGCGTCGCTGGTTCGTGAATAGGATATAACCGACCACACGACCACTATCCTTCGAATTTGGCCTCGTACCCCATGATTCCCGTCCTATCTCGCGGCTTCGAGAAATGAGGATAATCTGACGATGTACTGTTTTACCGACGAAGCTTTTCGCTAATCGTGCGCTGACCGATTCTTGCCGATGACGTTCGGGTTTTTTCGGCAACATTCGTCGAGACATCGTCGTTAAAAAACGACGCCATTCATTACCCATTGTCGGTAATAATTCTAACTGCAATAAACAAGCGTAAATTAAAGATACAATCGGATATTCATTTTCATCGTGCGCTTTATTCTATCGTTACGACCTTTCATAAATTTACGATTATTTCTGTCTACTACAGAGGGGGAGGGGGAAAGAGAGGGAAGGTTGAGAAATGTCGGAAAATAATAACGGCGGTAGGGTGGTGCGATTTAATATCGTAACACGAACTGTAACACGTTGTTACTCCCCGCAGAATCTCGATTCGGCTTTCGTTCGCGAGCACGACGAGGGGGAAGAACCCCTGCTGTTTCCCGTGGGGTGTTCTCGCCATCAGTTCGTTCAAATACGAGCCAGTTCCACTCCAGCAGCGGAGGAGATGCACGCGCAACCCTCTTCCCTTCGTGCCCTCCCCCTCCATACATGCCACCGATAATCCCATCTGCTTTTCCTTCCACAGGATGCGTCCCGTCTCCCTCGATTGAGATCGAAAATTCGCGCATGGAGGAGACTATCTCGCCAAACACCTTTACCCGCCCGCCCTAGTTGCGGAACCGACGAAAAACAATTTCAATCTGGCCAAGTAGAAAGTTTCACCGATGCGCGCTTTACCGCGACTCTACGAACTCGTTTCGTTCCGTTCCGTTTTCTTCCCTTTTCTTTCGTTATCTCCTTATACTTTATTGTTTCCTAGCACAACGAGAAATTGCCGCGAGTACTCGAACTTTCAAACTCGAGCAATCCGCTTCCTTTCCCACGGTTTGCATCTATTAACGCCTCGCGTCCTGATTTTTCCTTTTTAAGCCGGCGGTGGCGGCCACTTTTCCTTAATCTTCGGTGCACTCTCGTTTTGGGGCGGATACGGTATTTGCGAAAGGAGCCGCGGCAGAACCTTGGCCCGCGCAGGGAATACGTATCGGGAAATTGGTCGGAATTGCGATATTGTAGCGGAAATTGCGCGGTGCATTGGCGCGCGAGCCTCGATCCGTATACGCCACCGGTATAAAAGTCGGCCAATTCTAGGTTGTCACCGATCGATCGCGTGATTAGGATTTCGAAATTAAAGGCGTTCTCTGAAAAAAGGGAAACAGACGGCTATCGCTATTCGTCGTTGGTCAGCTGCGTGATTTTTTTTTTTTCCTTACTCCATATTCGTAAAAAAAATCGTATTTCGTTCTCTTCGATTTCATACATTTTCTCGAATACGTTAATTCGAAAGAGATGGAAAATCGGTTATAAAATTTCGAAAAGGCGATTATAATATTGGGATTTTGTTAACAAGAACCTCTAAGAAGGGAGAATTGAGATTTTGAAAGGGTTGCCTGGCCTGCACCCATGCAATGCCAACCGCATGGCATATGGCCAGATACCTTTGTATCCGGGTTTTATACTTGCGAACGAGAACGGTTGGAAAAGTAGAGAGGACCCGTGTAACGCTGCTCTGTAATTATTCGCCAACTCTCGGTCGGACGCGTGACCGTCCTGTTATTCGGTGTCGCCTTTCGTCTACCGCACCACCACACCGTCACTAACGGCCACATCTATTTTCATCCTCGCCTTTCCTATAACCTTCGACTTCTGCGAATTCGAAAGGAAAAAAAAAGAAAAAAAATTTTCTTCCATCCACGTCCACGGGCGAGTCATTATCCATCCGATTACGATCGAAATTATCGTTCTATTACTAACCGTCGTTCAGACGCGAATGACGCGTTTTTTTTAATGCCGTATCCACACACTGCTCATAACTAGTGTTCTAGACATCGGTAGACCAATATTATTCTTACCATCGGTCGGTACCTATTAACCGGAGGGTAAGAAGTTATTGAACGGCCAACGAAAGATGGACGTAATCGTTAAGAAAAAAAAAAAAAAAAAGAAAAAGAAACAGTTTCCGATAACTCATCGTTTATAGTTTAATCTCGGTGGCTAAAAGTCACGTAGCATCTCGCTCAATGAGAGGAACAACGTGTCCTCTCGGTTCTCAAACGGGAATGGGAAAAAGTAATACAATATGCAACGAGCGACGGTAAAAGCTTGATGAAAATGTTAGCTCGAACGTGGGTTGGCGATCTTGGTTGGCCAGCAACGAAAAATACAAAAGGAATGCACTATGCCGCGTTATTAAACCTTTGTTGCAAACCATTTACCTTTTCTTTTCCCACCGTTGACAAGGATTAAACTGTCGTTTTGCTACGTGCCCACGTTTTTTTCGATCTAACTCGTCTTCTCTCTCTCTCTCTCTCTCTCGCTCGCTCTAGTTTCGTTTCTATCTCTGTTTTCGCGATCGCATCCCACTCTGCCTGGACAATGATACGTACAATGATCGAGTCGGTCGAGCGTCGGCACATACCTACGCGATATTCCTCGATTCGCCGGATTAACCGCAATTCCGTTGCGTCGCGGCTTTAACGAGTCGGGGAATTTCAACGAAGCTAGCGAAGATGTTACGCTCTATTAGTAAGATCGCGCCACGACCCCTTTAATCTCCTCGCTCGCGTTTTTGCCCGCGTTCTCTTCACGCCGCCGCGTAAATTGTGTGCACAAGGGGTGCTCGAAAAGTTTATCTCTCGATGAAACTGTCGGAAGAAATTTTATCTTTATCGCCGTTATTAACTGGCTTATCGTATTATATTTAATTATCGATTAATGATCAAAAAAAAAAAAGGCAAACGGATCACCTTTTCTTTCACGATTACACGAAAAATCTTTATATTATCTCTCTCGATTCTAAAATCGTTTATCATTATTCCCAATAAAATTTATCAATCGCGAGCAAAAGTTTTTAAAGCTCGCGAGATATCGAATTTTTTCCCACCACACCTTGCATTCATCACTCGCGATATTCATTACGATTATGCAAAATCGTAGTGGGCGATCGCACTGCTCTCAGGATCATCCTGAAATACTCGAGCGGCGGCAAGAGAGCGGATTAAACGTCGACGATTCAGCAGGTTTCCTCCTCGACGGGCGGACAAACGAAAAGGCCGATCTTTTTTCCCCCTCGAGAAATGAGAAAAAATCTGCCCGATATTTATTTCGATAGGAACGATCGATCGATGTCACGGTCGATGTATCGGATCCAATCTCTCTCTCTCTCTCTCTCTCTCTCTCTCTCTCTCTCTCTCTCTCGGATACGTGTTCGGCCGCCGCGATAGGAAAGGGCAACGGGATGAAGAATCTAAGCTACTTAACGCGAGTTAAATCCACATGGTAATCCCTGGTCGGTGAATCCGAATGGAGAGGGTTCGTTGGCCGTAAACTGGGTGAAATCGGAGGAAAATCGGCGGCGGGCGGAGGACGTCGCGACTCGGTCGGAAGAAAAGGGTGTGTATCCTCCACTCCGTTGGAGGATTAGTGGATGGAGGGTAGGCGCGGTCCTTCTAACGACCGAACGGAACGCGACCACCCTATATATATTAGGGACACGCGACGTTCGAATGAAAAAAAATTACCTCAGGATGAAGCGCTTTTAACTTCTAACCGGAAGTCGTAGACTCTCGAGGCAAGACCTCTTTCGAATAGAGCTCTTAACGTTGCCCGGGATCTATGCCCACCTAAATAATAATAAATTGAACCAGATTAAGATCAACATCTAAGCATAGAGGATTTCAATCTTTCTCTTCTTTTTAATTTAGAAAGAATTTAGAAAAATTTAGAATAATAGAGAAATGTCTGGAAAGATGTAAAGTTATAGTGTATATATAGGGGATAGGAGAAGTATTCTATTAATTCTTCAGAAGGGGTGAGAAGATATCTTCGATATCCGGATGTTAAGAAAAAAAAAAAAAAGAAAAAGTTTAACGGAAAAAGAGAGCTTGGTTCGGTCCGTTGACGCTTTATCGGCAACGATAAAAAACATTCCTTCGTGAAAAAGGTTCGTTGTTCGCTATCGTTCTTATTTCGATTTCGCTCCAGGTGCCCCCCTCCCCTTTCCTTTCCGGATTCGTTCCTCTTCTGGAAAAGGTAAATGGTAGATATTTCTTTGACGTAACGAGTAGTTTACGCGAACTGACGTTAGATCTCGTAGCGGAATCGCGGTGAAATATTGTTGTTGGCAAAGTTTCTCACCTCTACGTCTCATTTCCGGTAATATTTCTCGACTGAAAGTTCACTGTTCATCGAGTTTCTGCAATTTCTACCTGCCTCTGTCGGTAAATACCGCGTGAAACTGATACATATTGTTATTGCAGGGACAGTTTCGAAACATTTTTCGATTCGAGATAAGATCGAGCGGAAATATCGATCTTTCGAATACCGTCGTTCGATTGGTCGGTTTCGTTCGATTGGCCAACGAAGAGTCGGAATATGGCGTCACGAGAATATTATCGCGGCGATTGTGCGTGTACATATAGCAAATCAACGACAAAAGCTGTGTAAAGCTGACTAAGGCGTGCGGGGAAAAGTCACGTTTCGATTTCGATAATGGAAATTGCTTTCGATCGATTCACCATGCCAGCCAACACCGTTGCGTCAATAGGGAAGATCCACGAAATTGGAAATCGTCTAGAACGTTCCTTTTAAAATATTCTTTTCGCGAATTGTTGTCTGGTTTGAACGAATCCATTTTTACAGCGTTCCGAGGGCAAGAAACGTGATGAAATGTGAGCCGTGACGGGACAACAGAATAAAGGACCGAGACGTCGGATTGCCTTATAAAAATACGATTACAAAACGACATTATAAAAATCTCGCTTGTATTGGTTCAAATTAATTGAATTCTTGAAATCTTCTTCAATTTAATCAAATGTTGTTTATATCCGATTCAATTAATGAATATAAAATCGTAGAAAATATGACATATCGATATTTCGATATGTCAAATAGAAGAATCGTGATTATATTTTTAAAGAAATTCGTAATTTTAGAATGAAAAGCGTTCGAATAACTAACCTCTGGTGAGTTTTGTTTTTTGAATGGCTTTGATAGTTTCAAATTGACGAATTTGGAATTCAATGTCAAGTATTTCTTGAATTGAAATAATCGACTAATCGAAACGAATCTTACGATACTTTACGATTACGATGAATCGAAATGGGCAAACGATGCGATATTATTCTCTTCGATATCAAACAATATTATTCGGTTCCATTCGGATTGTTTCGGAATGACTCGGGCGTTGAATCGAGCAACTACTCGGTCGATAAACGAATCGATAGTGCGTCGCACGAGCGATACGTCCGTGTTCCCAAAGTGATCCGCGATGAAACCGAATGAAACCGTTATCGACGTCGAGCTAAAACTGGCCGTCACGACAATGGAGGCTCTTTGATGCATTTGTTCGCCTTTGAACGCGTTCGATATCGTTCAATAGGGTGCGTCTGCGTGCGCGCGCTTCACGCACGATAATCCACGATGCATACGACCTCGCGAAACACCAGATAATTAGCAGCTTCGCGGTATGGAAATCGCTCTACGAGCGCGGTTGAATCGAACCATTACGATCGATTGAATTGCTCTCGCGCGAATAGTTCACTCGCGATTCTATCCAAGTTCTATCGAAAGAATTAGTTCGAAAAGAAATGGACAGGAAGAAGGTGAAACTTGCAAACGACGTCGTTGAATGGCCGTTTCTTTCGGCAACAGGTGTCCCGTTTTTCTCAATTCCCGATTGGGTTGCACATTTTTGGCCGCGAGTTCAATATCGCGATGTCGTTTTTCGTTATCATTGCATCGTTCGTAAAGCTGAACGCTTTGTCTGGGAAATCTATCGTTTTTTTTTTTTTTTTTTTTAAATCCTTTCATCTATCTATCCGTTTGACGATTGACAACCTGTCAAGAGAGCGTCATCCGATTTTACGAAATAATTTTAAAATTCGATTTTTTCTTTTCTTTTTCGAATAATTGAAAAAAAAAGTAGCAACAAATATTTGTTTATTTATGAGCGAAGCTCCATAACATCGAAAGCAAATATAAAAAAAAAGACGGATCAAATTTAACAAGTTGCTAGGTAATCGAATAATCAATCATTCGATTTAAAATTTTGAACAAACAGTTTCGAATTAATATCGTCGCAGAGTTGTTTCGACGTTATATCGAGCACGTTTCTTTTTCCTCCATCCCTGTCGATGCAAATAAAAAAAAAAAAAAAAACAGCACAGATACGCGCGTCGCATTTTTCGAAAAGCCTAGTCCTATGTATTTTGCGTTTTCGTTTCCATTCGTGTTTCGCCTGGAAAACGAATAGGGTCGCGTCGAGACCGCGTTTGGTTAATGAAAATTTAATCGACAAGCACGATGATCGGTAGCACACTCCGTTAATCTAGAAAATGAAATCATCGACAGACTATAGCGCGCACCGCGCTTCGGTAATTATCCTAATAGAAAATGCATTCGCGGTAGAACCGGTTGTCGTGCTTCGGGTCCCTCCCGAATACCGACGATCTTTGCCGAACAGTCTTGGTACTTCTTATCGTGGATGAAAACGGAAGAAAGGTGGCCAGCGAGATAATCGGAAGTCGTCGGATCGATTCGAAGCAATTAAACTTCCTTGCTTGATTTCGTTTCGATGCGTTCCACCACCGGGAAAATCAGGGAAGTGGAAAATTGAAAAATCTCGCTGATCGATGACAAACCCTTCGTCTCTTTCTACCTAACCTCTCTTTTCCTCGCAGCAAGCATACAATAGTTGGTTTTTTATCAACGATGCTAACTCGAACCAACGTTTTCTCAATTAGTTGGAGCTGGAAAACGGTTATACTCTCCAAGATTGTAGACTGTATCGACGTTCTCGTTCCTCTCGGTTATCGCGACGTTCGAAAGACGCGACCGATTACGTGCTTCGAGCGTATCTTGCGTACGATGGAAGCGGACTGGTAATTGAATCAAGTACTTACATTATAACGTGCAAAATCAGGAGGCGTTTGAAACGGTGGGATTTCGAGTACTGGAAAACGGTCTCGACGGATCTCGTCCTCCTTGAACAACGCCCGCTTGATAATCGTTCGTTACGAAGGAAACGCTTTGATTTTAGAAACTGTCGTGCGTCATGGATCGATAATTAATCGAACCACGGAAAGTTGCGGGCCGCGAACGAGAACTCGATCGAAATCTAGGTTAGCACGATGCTTGTAGAGTATCGCGACCCATTACATTATCCTCCTTAATTAAAATTTTTTTATCTAGCGTTACGTCGAAAACCTACGTGAAAAGTTTTTATTATTATTTTTTTTTTCTTTTTCGGTGACATCCTTGAGCGGCAAAGACACTTGATTTTAATTCTTTTTAAAAGCACCCGAAGAACCTTTTAATTTTGCTCGAAAATAGAAATTAAAATTTTGAAACTTGAAACTTGTTTCAATATATAATGACAAAAAATAAAAAAGTAGCGGATAGAGCCACTTTAATCGAGGTCAAACTTCGATCTGTGCTAAAGTTGTATGTAATATGTATGAAATTTTACTTCTCTTTCTCTCTCTTTTTTTATTTTTCAGCTTTTATTTTTTTTGCTACTTCAATCAAATTGAAAAATAAAACTTTATTTCATAACGTGGATCGTGTAATTTCGATAAATGATTTTCGATATCCCTTGGAATCTGTTTCTGCTCGAAATTCGAAAATCTATTGGGCCGCGAAATCAAAGGCTTGGAAACGAAAAATTGGGAGGAAAATGCTTTCAATCAGATTCTCGCAGAATCTCCGTTATTTGCCTTCGTTCGGTTTTCGCTTTTATCAACGACAATTCGAAAAGGATTTCGATCGTAAATCCCTTTTCGACGAAAAAGTGTTTAACGTGATTTCTCGAAAGTGGTAGCGATAAAGTCGTGTTCCTCGCTCGTGCGAAAAACAAAAACGAAGAAAAAAGGAAAAAAAAAAAAATAAAAAAAGAAGAAAGAAGGAGAGAAGAGAAAAGATCGATATATATGATAAGAGAGCAAGCTTGAAATAATTATTAGACAATTTTGAGGCAAGGCACGATTCAGTTTCCATGCCCGGTTTTCCCTCCATTATTTATTTCTCCCCCTTTTTATACCTGATGGCCGAAGTGGCGCGTGTTATCGCGTAAAATCGAAAGCTTTTACGAGTGCCGTGTTTCCAGTCTTCTGCTGCAACAGGAGGGAGAGGGGGAAGGGAGTACCGCGCGCGCACACGTACACGCATACACATCTCGCAAACAGTCGAAATAACACGCGACTGTTCTCGATTCTCGCGAGAGGGATTCTCTTCTCCGCGCGTGTCTAATCCATCAAGAAGAGAGATTCCAATCCGAATTTTCTATTTACCCGTTTCCCTGTTGCATGTTTCAGCCAACGCGACCAGATTGAGGCATTCGAGACACCTGGATTTAAGATCTCAATTCTCCAACGACGAAGAATTTGCGGTGAGTGCATTTCGATTACTCCGCTTCATTCGATTTATCATCTCTTTCTTCTTCTTCCTTTTATCTTTTACGTAATAAAAAGAAGGGAGTCAAGTATTCGTTCGTTGTTTTCACAGATGCAGCAAGATGAAAATCACAATCACAAGCCTGTGTTCTCGAATTGTTCGAATTACGCGCCAGTGGTGAAGGAGGAGGAACCGGTGGGCACAGTTGTGATCCAAGTACACGCCAAGGACAGGGACAATCCGGACAACGGAGGTTTTTAATTATTTATTATTTATTAACGGGGAGGGGAAAAATGCGCGTATTAATAATATACATGCTCTTCTCGCAGGTACCATTACTTACAGTTTCGTGACTGCGCCGGGCGAGAAGCTGAAATTCGAGATCAACAATAGAACCGGGTTGATCAGGACGACGCAGGTGTTGGATAGGGATGAACCAGCTCGTGAAAAGGAGGCCTACCTGACCGTCCTCGCGACCGACAATGGAAGACCGCAGCTCGACGATGTGTGCACGTTCAAAGTCACCATCGAGGACGTCAACGACAATTCCCCTGTTTTTGACAAAGTGGTACGCGCCTACCTCGTTTAACGAGAGAACAAATGTAATTTAATTCGAGCCCTCTTACATGGGTCAATCGATTCGTCCATATCATTGATTGTACGCAATCTTTATCGTCACTGTTTGTCGTGGCCACGTTTTCATCCTTACCTACGAAAATCGTCGTGTCTTTTTTTTCATATATATGTATGTATATGAAAAATATACGTTTCAAGGACCAATCGAATCTCCCGTAACTTCATCGTATCTTTTTTTTATTCCATCAATTAACGCAGCAGCGTATCTTCTCTCTTATGCTTTATACGATACGATTGTGCTACACTAACCACCTCTTGCTTCGACTTCTTTCTTTTTCTTTTTTTTTTTTTCTCAAACCCAGGTCTTTCGTGGATACGTATGGAAGGTATTGGTCTTGAATTATCCCGGTGTATACATGTGTATATCTCGTTGTTTTGTTTTTCTTTCTCTTTTTCATTGTACGTTATTGTTACATTCCTTCTATCTTTCTTTTTTTTTCTTGGGAATGCGAGTGAAAAACGTCCCACGTTTTTTTTGTTACGCAGTGGATTGTTATTAACGCTTGAGCGTCTCGAACGTTAGTTAAGATCGTTCGAAAAAGCGAGATCTTAACCTCATCTGTATCGCGGCTTGTTTCATCGAGTTTTAATTTTTTTTCATCTCTGGACGCATGCATACGTATGTTTAGAGAGTTTGCTTAGTGATACGGAGGATGATGAGAGAGGAGGTAGAGAGATGAACTCGAGAATTTTAAGAGAACACGAATTCGAAGCGCGATTGTTTGTTCCCGGTGTTCGTTCTCGAAACGTAGGCGTACACCGAATCAGTGCCGCAAGACTTGCCTCTTAGCCGAGAGGTTATGAGAGTATCCGCCACGGACATCGACGATGGGAACAACTCCGTCGTATATTACAGCCTGTCGCCTAAGAAGCCCGAGGACGGTGTATACTTTCGAATAGATCGCAACACGGGTGTGATATTTCTCAACAAAACCATCGACGTGAGTATCGTGAAAAATTATTAATTACACGTTGACTGCCACGCTGTTTCTAACGAAATCTTCAGGCCACGCGCGCCATCTGTATCAAGTGTACTTCTACCGATACTTTACTAAAGCGAGTCGCGCTGGTGGTTGCAAGAATATCTCGCATCATTTATTTCCATCATTACTCTTCTCATACGCGATAGAAATATCGACAATAGTAATTGTATTGACAATAGTTTCTTATGCTAGTGCAATTAAAAAAGGGATCAAATGGTATCGAAAACTTGATATTCAACTTCTTCTAGGGATTTGTAAATGCTTTGATAGTTTACAAAATTGCAACAAAAAAAATATAAAAAAGATAGAAGATTTTAGAGAATTATTAGCTGCAAAATACAACAAGATCTTGTCAAAACCTTCAACGGAGACAACATAATATCACCGTTTAGAAAAATAATTCTGGTATAAGTAGATGTGCATGCAAATTATATTATTCAGATAAAAGACGCCAAAGACGGATCGATCAAACGCACGAAGGAATTTAAAAAAGATGACAGCTTTGTATAGAATATTTTAAAATTTTTCATTCAAAATAATTTTTTTAATAAATTATTTTTTATTATTTTTATAATAGTTTTAATACATCTTATGGAATATCTTTCCAAATCCCTACGAAGATTCTTTAATAATCTTTAGACTCTAAGTATTCAAATAAGCATCATCCGAATGACGCGGCAGTCAACGTGTCGAAGTATTTTCCGAGTGAAACTATTCTCGAGCGATAACAAGAGTGGAAAAATAAATTTTTGTCGAATCTTTGCAGAAAGTTCCGGATTACAAGTTCAGCATGACCGCGACAGCCCAGGATCAGGGAGAGAATCCAAAGTCGAACGTGATTGATCTGGATATACGAGTGGTCGAGTCCCACAAGAAAGCACCTGTGTTTCTGCCGAGACCTGCCGAGCCGATCCGATTGCAGGAAAATTTCAGCGACTTCGATGCGAGTATCGTGCAATTAAAAGCTGTATTGAACAGCGGCGATAAACTTCTGTTCGAGCTGGTCCCGGGTACAACGGAGCAAACCAATAAAGGGAATACCTTCAGGTAAATGAAAAGTTTCCAACGCGCTTTTTACATCGCCACGGCACGTTCGTTCACTTTCCACGCTTCCAGGTTGGAATCGAACAAGGACGTAGCCGACATAAAGCTCTCTCAACACCTCGACTACGAGAGCAACACGCAGTACACGTTGATCGTGCGCGTGCAGAATAAATATCAATTGGCCGCCGAGACAACGGTCGTCATAGAAGTGTTAGACGTCAACGACAATATACCGGTCTTTCGTGAGATGAAGAAGGGCAGCGTGCTCGAGAACGAACCGCCAGGAGTTCCTGTGATGCAAGTGCGCGCCATAGACGCCGACGGGACTTCGGCTCACAATCAGGTTCCATACAAATCATCTCCACTTTATTCTTCTCTAAAAGAGTATATTCCAGAGCATATTCTATATCTTGTCTTGTCTTTTTAGGTTACGTACGAGTTGGACAACTTCAGAGATCTTTTCGCCATCGACAAATACACCGGCAACATTACCACGTTGACCACGTTTGACAGAGAAGACGAGGATACGTATAACGTGAAGGTTATCGCGGTGGACAACTCCCCCAGCGCCCTTTTCAAGACGGGGGAGCACAACAAGGGCCAGCAAGTGTTCAGGATCGAGATCGCGGACAAAAACGACAATGCCCCTCACTTCACGCAAGCTGTATACACCGCGAATTCGATCCTCGAGAATGCGAACATAAACGAGGCTGTTACAGAGGTGAAGGCTCTCGACTCCGACACTGCCAGTCCAGTAACGTACAGTATTATATTCGGTAACACCGACGATAGTTTTTATATCGAAGACACAACTGGTAAGATTCGCGTGAAGAAACCTTTGGATTACGAGAAAATCACGGAATACAACTTAACCGTCAGAGCGTTCGACGGGTTGTACAATGACACTGCGCAGGTAAAGATTTTCATAGAGAACGTGAACGATAATCCGCCAGTTTTCGAAGACTTTAACAAGAATCCTACTATAGAGGAGGAAAAATTGGTCGAAGGTGAGTGAAATTTTCGAGTTGTTCGAGTAATAACGAATTCGTGATAAACAAATTCTTCGTTACAGGTTGTATCACCACTGTGGTCGCTTACGATCCCGACATCACGGACAGAAATGCCGATCAGCACATTGCTTACGCTATTGTAAAAGAGGACCAGCAACCTCTGATCGGTATTGATAAATCTGGGTGTATAACGTTGAAGAAACCCCTCGATCGCGACCCGCCCTTAGGATATCCTATGTGGACGGTAAATTTTTTCCCCCCTCCCGTTTGACAGAAATGACGAATGAGTACATTGCTATTCGATACGGTTTCAGGTGATCGTAATGGCTCGAGACGAGGATGGATCTCCGACTGCGTTACGAGAACTGGTAATGGTGAACATCACACTGATCGATATAAACGACAACGCACCGTTCCTCGATATGCCATACCCGGTGGTTTGGGACGAGAACAAGCCCCCCGGAAAGATAACGGAACTGAAAGCTCGGGATTGGGACTCAGAAGAGAACGGCCCGCCATTTCACTTCCAAATAGACAAGAATACCGCCGACGACGAGATCCAGGCGAAATTCGCTATTCGAGATGCCGACCTGTTTGCACGGGTCGAGTTTAATCGAGAGGAACGAAAGAGTTACGATATCCCGATCGCTATCACGGATAGCGGTACACCACCGATGACGGGAACATCGACTTTAACCGTGATAATAGGGGATGAGAACGACAATCCTATGTCGGAAGGCTCGAGCTCGATATTCGTTTATAATTACAAGGGCGAGGCGCCGAAAACGGAGATCGGCCGAGTGTACGTGAACGATCCGGATGACTGGGATTTGCCTGATAAACATTTTGCCTGGGCCTCGACCCACGAGGGATTTTACTTAAATCAAGACACCGGGATGATCACGCTTCTCCCGGGTATCTCGAACGACACGTTCGTTCTCAAGTTCATAGTGACCGAGCACAGCACGTATATTCCACGGCATCAAGTGAACGCGTACGTGAACGTCACCGTGAAAGAATTGCCCGAAGAAGCGGTGGAGAGATCGGGCTCCGTGCGTTTCTTTGGGATGACCGCCCATGATTTTGTCGCGCCCGACGAAGAAAGCGGTGTCAGTAAAAAGGAAATATTTCAAGAAAGAATCGCCGACATGCTTAACACTTCGGTGGAGAACGTGGATGTATTCACGGTGCTTCACTCGCCGCATCACAATAACGAGAGCTTGTTAGACGTGCGTTTCTCGGCACACGGAAGTCCCTATTACGCTCCCGAGAAATTGAACACGATTTTGGCCCAACACGCGAAAGAAATTGAGCGAGAACTAAAGACCGATATTCTTCTTGTGAACATTGACGAGTGTCTGTTCGAGAAACAATATTGCAACAATAGTTGTCGTAGCTATCTGAATGCCAGCACAGTTCCATATCCAGTTTATACGAATACGAGTACATTCGTTGGTGTACGAGCGATCGTAGATCCACAGTGCACTTGTCACGTGTACGAACCGATAGTTTGTCTGAATGGAGGCACACCATTGGCTGACCGATGCGAGTGCCCTCCTGGTCTCGAAGGACCAAGATGCGAGCTTCTCGGCATTGGATTTCACGGAGATGGCTGGGTCATAATGCCGCCGCCTGGTCAAGCTTGCGACGACTCTCACCTGGGTTGGTAAATTGTTTCCTCTTCGCGCTCTTTTATTTATATATTTCAACATCGAACTATTCATCACGTGAATTCGTTTCTATTCCAGGTCTTGAGATAACGCCTCATATGGACAACGGTCTTGTGTTTTATTTTGGTCCTATGACGTATAGCCCGAAGATGAAAATTCAAGACTTTATGGCTTTGGAACTACAACAAGGATATGCTGTTCTTTACATGGATTATGGAACTGGCACTGTGCGACTCGATCAACGGCATATCAAACTCACCGATGGCAAAAGCCACAAGATAGATATTTATTTTACGAAGAATGTAAATACTTCCTATTTTTTGTCGTTATTTATTGTGTTATTGTTTTATCAATCATCTTTTTTAACATCCATTTCTTATGTGTTTTAGGCGATTGAGATGAAAGTAGACAATTGCGGAATTTCAGCTTGCATTAGTTTAACCCCACCGCAAGGACCAAACGAGCTCTTGAATGTAAATAGTCCAATGCAAGTCGGTGGAACTTTAACTAATTTTGCACAACTATCCTCGCAATTAGGATGGGATTTTAAACCTACTAATAAGGGATTCGTTGGATGTATACGCAACATGACTTTCAATGGAAATGTAATATCTTATAAAAAAAGGATGATTAAAAAATGGCCAAATTTTGAGTTTAAAATATAAATATCAATATTTTGCGTTAAAGTAATATTTGAATTTTTATTTAGAAAAGTTAATATTTTACTCTAAATTTGGAGATTTTTGATCATTCTCGTTTTTTTAGTCTCGTTTGAGTCCATTAAATTGTTCTTACTTATCGATTTTACATATTTCAGACGTATAACTTAGGAATGCCATCGTTATCTAGAAATGCGGATCCTGGTTGCGATCACGGAATGGCAAAAGCCGTTTCCTTCGGAATCGACACCAATTTTCTTGTCGCAATTTTAGTTTGCATCGCGATTTTGTTGATATTGTTGCTGGCAGTAGTGGTACACAGACGGAAAACTGATGATCTTTACAAGGATATGGACGACATAAGAGAGAATATAATCAATTATGAGGACGAAGGAGGCGGTGAGGTAGACACAGGTTACGATTTAAACGTTCTTCGAACGATTTACGATGCTCCGCCTATCGATTCAAAAATACCACCGGTTGGCATGAAAACGAGAGGTAAGATATCGGTGTTTTCGTTATCTAAATATTCCTGTAATATATATTTAATAAGAATGAAAAGAATAATTGTTTAAAAAAGAAAATATATGAAAATAAAAAATAAAATATGTTCACATTCGTATTTTCTTCTTAATTTCAAGGGTCTGACGAAGTACCAGACATTTGCGGTTTCCTAGATGGCAAGAAAGAAAGCTGTGACAAGGATCCCGATACAAATCCATTCGACGATGTCAGGCATTATGCTTATGAAGGCGAAGGCAATTCAGAGGGTTCCTTGTCGTCTTTGGCTTCTTGTATGTACATAAATATAATATATCATGTTATGATCATCGATAATCATTCTTTTGCGATGTTTCTTCTTGCAGGCACTGACGATGGAGATCTCAAGTTCAATTATTTATCGAATTTTGGACCGAGATTCCGAAAATTAGCCGACATGTATGGAGAAGAACCTAGCGACGAGGAGAGTGACGGTGTCGGAGAACGAGAAAGCGAGAGCTGGTGTTGAGACTTACATCGAACATTAACTCGAACCGTTCATATCAATATCGATTCAGTTAGTTTCAGCTCTCTGATGAAGTTATATTACTTCGTCATTTCGTGTACTTAATTCGGATTCGAGAATACCTGATGTTCTCTGCTCCCGATACAAGAACACAGTGCTGATTCGTGACAACGATGGTCACATATTATTTAAACATAATCGAATCATCGTATCTTTTTCCTTTATTTTGTTTTTTTTTATTTGTTAAATTTTTCTTCTATTTTTCTCTTTTATTGGAGCAGATCGCTCTCGACTTACAACATGTAGAAAACAAAATTTGCTCGGTGTTTTTGAAGACTTATTGAACGATAACTTGCAACACTGTGAGAGATAATGAATATGATTTTAGATACACACCGAGTTGCAACGAGAGCTTAAGAAAATAGGAAATAAAGATGATGATATTCTTTCTTATTGGCACGAAAAGAAAGAAAGAAAAAATAATGGCAATGAAAATCAATGCATCAGTGAGGATGACTATCGCGAATATTTATTCGCGTTGGACGATGGACACGCGCAATTTGTTCATTGCAACTGTTATTCCGTGCGTGCATTCCACTAGTAACGAATGAATTTTCAGTGTAAAACAATCGCGAAGATCTCTTTTTTCAGAGAACGAAAATGCATAAGAACTTGTAATTTCTTTAAGCAATCATTCAAGTTACGAGGTCTGGACTTATTTTTTTATACATATGTAATAGGAACGAATAAATATATATATATATATATGTATGTATGTGCGCGCGTATATGTATGTGTGTATGTATGTATGTATGAATGCATATTTACCTTGTTCCATGTACCATGTTCATGAGAATATTGTGAACAGAAGTACGTAAAGTATCGACGAAAAATGAAACGAATGAAATGTAACGATACTTGAAAGAAAAAACGAAGAAAAAGACGAAACAAAGATAGCGAGAGTGATGTCGCTCTGCTATATGTATATTTAACTTATAGACTATTTTATTAACCGGTTAATTAACGTGCGCGCGAGTGCGATGAGAAATCGTATATGCGAAACTTTATATGCGAATACACGTATAAATAAATATCGAATATATGCTGTGTGCGTGTACATAAGCCAACTTAATTGGTATAGAATGACGTGTGCGTGCGATATATGTTCTAAAACATGAATGTTCGAGACATAAAATCGAAAAAATCAGCAAGAAGAGAGCCGAGTGCCATATCGTGCATCCAATGACCAAGATTTATCCACCGAATAATCGTACTCGAATACATGGTCGCAACGTTACCGGCGGCAAACGGTTCACAAAGCAAAAATTGTTTGTCATTCTCTTCTTTTCGATTGTTGACAAATGCGTATTTGATTGTCAAATCTCTCGTCATTTATTTCGTTTCATTCGCGAAAATAACTTTTCATGCGTGCGCGCGCTTACGAATATTTCTATGTATATATATATATAAAAATATATATATATATATGTATATATATATATGTATATATATATCCGTGTACCTATGTAGGCGTTCGCGCACGTACGTACACGTATATATGTGATAATAATTTGTAAGCTTTTTTTACGATAAATCAACCGCGATGTATATGTATAATAATAATGATAATAGTAACAACAACAACAATAATTAAAAAAGATACACAAATCGTATCGATAGTGGAACTGGAATAAGTGTGCATGTGTCTTGGATTTGCGCTTCCCGAGTCGGTCTCAGTGCAACCTTGAAAAATTTTACGTGTAATTTATACGATAAGGTAGAATGCAGCTTATATAAAAGTGTGTGATCTCAAGGATCCGTAAGGATAAATTCTTACGTATCATATCATGAATGGATGCTACTTAGAGGATTTTTTGCCATCGAACAATTATAATTATAATTCGGAAAGAAACATTTTATCGGAATATTAAAATATGCATCAATGAATATGGACTATGTTGAACAGGAAAGACGGGCGCGGTTTTTTTTAACGATACACTCCATCTCAGTACAAAGAACGCCTCCGTCGACGAGCGGTAAATAAGAAATGCGATTTATCGACGCAATGTTATCGAATTAAATGGCGAAATTTAGTTCGATTTCATATGAAACTTATTTATCGTATGTATCGCCGATACCAAGAGCGGACTTATTCGCGATATATTACGTTATTATACTCGAACACTGCCCTTATGTACAATTAAAGAAAAAAGAGGGAAAAGAAAAGTAAAATACGATTTTGTTCCGCAACTGACACAAGGATTATGAATAGGTAGGCCAGAGATAAACGCATATACAGGCTTATTATAAATTATAAGTAAGATTCGCGAGACCAAAACGGTTCTTCGCGCGACCTATTTGACATGTGATAGTTGATCGCAAAATATACACGCAGCACATCTTCTTTACTCGCAAAATCCATCTATCGTCGTCGGAGATACATGTAACTTCGTGTTCTTCTTTCTTTTGTAGCAATAATAAAAGACGATGACATTGAAAGAAAATTATAAATTGGAAATTTCCCAAATCATTGAACACCAGTTAATTAATGAAATTCACAGCAGGCTTCATAGTGACGTTTACTGAACGAGAAAGAAACCTTTGGATCGTTTGATTGCGACATGCTGCCTTTGAAGATCTATCCTTTGACATCGAGCGAGAAGAATTTCTTGAGAAGGGGATGCGGATAACCTATAAAACGAGCTTCGGTCTCGTTACCCTGTCATATGTGTTCACGTTGCACGCACGTAGAGTATCAAATACGAGGACAACTTTTACGAATCGCGTTGCTTGTTCTATTCGCGATTCTAATTGACGACATGTAAGTGATTATTATATATGGACGTGATCGATCATGCTTTATCGATTCTTATGTATCTCGATCTTTAATTTATCTATATTATATATTTCATTTTCGCTAAATTTCATAGGCATCGTAAGCTTCAACTGGGTTTTTTCGCTTTCTCGATTATATTGCTACTATGTTTGATTTTGAATACTGGAGTTGAAGCTCAATTGAATTTTTCGACTGGTTGGGGAAAAAGAAGTCAAAGGATCGGAGTTGTCGAATGGGGTGTTAGAACCGAGTGTGCTACGCAAGCTAAACCTACAGTGGAACAATTGCTAAGTGTTTACCATTTGATACAGGTATGCGTTTCTCAACTTGTACCTTACATTCTTAATAGATCGAATGAGAAAAAAGAACAATTATTGACCAAAAGTGGTTTGTATTGTATTTAATTTACAGATAGAAGCGCGAAAAATGTTGGATTGTCGGAAATTGAACGAATGAATTTGAGAGTAATTCGATTAATATTAGAGGAAACATCGTAGATTAAACGTTGGATTGTTTGAGAAAGTCATTTAAATTGTACGATTTTAACAATCATTGGCTGATTTGTTTGAAAGCATCGGATAATTAGCTTCACATATCCGGTTCTAGCAAACGAAGAATTGCTTGAAATGTTTTTAGTCGCACGAATGTGCCTTATAAAATTATCGATACGAATGATAATATAATAATAATAAAGAAAAAATATAATTTCTTTTTATGTCTTTTATATTGTCTTCCTTTAATCATTTATTTATTAAATTCGATTTTTTATATTATATTAAGTTGGTCGACATCAAATAATCAATCAAATATTATCAATATTATTGTGCTTTTATAGCATTTTTATCATTATTTGATAGATTTGTATAAATTTTGTGCCATAAATAATTTATTTATTTGTAAAAGAAATAATAACGATATGATTATTTTTTTTTATATTGATAGTTATCAAATTATCGAGAATATGAATTATTATTTTTTTAATAATTGTGTTCTAATTGCATTTAATTGAAAGTTGATTATAATGTATCACAGGTAAGTAAAAATTGATTTGTTCAGAGAAATTTATTATATATCAAGTAATGGATATTGTTAAGATTTTATAATTTATTTTTTTATCTTAAATTCAAAAAATTATTTATAAAATTTAAATTTTATCTGTAATTTTTTATTTGTTATAATGATATTAAAATTTAAAAATAGCTATGTTTTAATATGATAATTTTTACAATTTTTATTCTATTACAAATGTTTTTAAAATTAATTACATATGAATTATAATAATGTGATAACATGATCAAACGAGATTTAATATATCGAACACTTTTTAAATCGATTAATTGTAATCGATTTTTTATACATTCGATATATTCAAGTGTTAGATATCGATATATTCATGAATCTAAATACATCAGTATTATATGATTCTGAGTAGCAACACATATTATCATGTTTTACAACTTTCACAAGTAATTTCTAGTTCTTTTTTTAAATAAAAATGCGATGAATACGTTATTGTAACGAAATCAATATAAAGAATAATGTCTCTTGATTAATTTTGTAACAATTATAACTTTAAGCTTGAAATAACCTATAAAACATTTCCCGAGATAATTCAAGTTTATAGAAAAAAAGAAACAATAACCGGCATCTTTGTATTTTACTTGAAAAAACTTCTCCAAGGATTATCAAAAGGAAAACTAACGATGTATGTGATGCAATATTCGGGTTTGTTATCAAAGCAGTTAAGTACGAGTTACATTCGAAACGGAACAAGGTTAGCTTCTTTTGGACAATACAAAAATTATGGAAGATTTCTTCAGTATCGCGATAGAGTAGCATTTTGGTTGAAAGCACAACGTGTTCAAGTAACCAGAGCTTGTGCAAGGCAATTTGAATTTATCGCTGCACAACGTATTAGGAGGAGCTTGCAAATATTTCATTTATATACACGAATATGGGATGAAGTAGCGCTTAAAGAATTTATAAAAACTTGGAAGCATCGTACATTAAAAAATGCTAAACATTTTCTAACGAGTAGTATCGGTGTAACGATATATAATTGGGATCGTGAAAGAATATCTGAAGAAGAATTAAATAGGTAAAGTCATTTTTATATTTTTTTTTAAAGATTAAAATTTGTCATAATATTTTTATTATATTGATTATTTTGTTCATTCATACTTTACCCTTCTTTTTTATTAGTTGTACACAGGAAATTGAAGGAATTTATAAGTTAAGAGATACTACGGTTATTTGTCAAAAATGTAACCAAAGAATTCTGATAGATAATCCACAACCAGGAATAAAATATTGTACATGTTATGGTGAAAAATTTAGCGCCACTTCTAATGTAGATCGTACGTAAATATTTTCTTCTTTGATTTTTATTGTTTTTATAATGAACATATTTATATATAATTAACATATAGCTACTTTGATTTCAGCGGACGGTTGGAGACCATATATAGAACGACAAGATATGCTTATTTGGAGAAGAGAAGAACCAAATTTCGGAGGATTATTTTCATATAAAGTTTATGGTACATTTTCGGATGTTACAGCTGAAGATTTTCTGCGTACTCAAATAGATCTTGAATATCGAAAAAAGTGGGATGTAACTGCTCGAGAATTACAAGTTATAGATACTGATCCATCATTAAAAAAATCTGATAACAATGGTATTGATATTATATATTGGGAAACAATATGGCCGGTATGTTATAATTCATGTAATGTAACGATTATTTATTTTTAATTTTATTATTTATTGTATATTTATTGCAATTTTAGAGATTATTTATGAACAGAGATTATGTATATCAACGACGATGGGTTATCGATAAAGAAAAACAATTAATTATAATTATAAGTAAAGTAACGGAACATCCCAATGTGCCTAATAAACCTGGAATATACAGGTATCCTAAGTCCTTTTGAGAATTTTTTCCCATTCTTATACAACGCGAAATTTATTCAATATATGTATAATAAATATGTAAATATATATATTTATTGTGTGTGCATGTATGTGTGTACGCACGCGGGTGTATATAAATATATGCATTTTTGCATTGTATATATTGAATTAGTCAATTAGTATTTTTTAGTTTTATATTCTATTATGTAAAAATACTTGAATTGTAAACTAAATGTAAAAGTAGGAAGAGAACTTTAAAAGATTTTCTGTTAACATTAAATAGAGTCACAACATATTGGTCATATATGGTGATAAGACCTTATACAGAACTTCATCAGCCAGGTATTGAATTTGGCTTAACTTATTTTGATGATCCTGGTGTAAATGTTCCATCTACGATTACTTCATGGGTCACAATGACAGGTATATCTTATATATTTTTAAAAAAATTACATAAATATTTTTTTTATAATATGTATAACTTTATATTTATATATTTTATATATTATTATATTTTAGGATTGCCAGATTTTCTACTTCGTATGAGACATGCATCGAAAAATTATCAAAATTATAAACTTACAAAAGATGCAAATATTTCGACTGCTAATCGCATTTTTGCAAACGATGATATTATTTCTGAACATAGTGTGGATGATGAAAGTGATAAAGAGAGTGAAATATTGGATGCTAGAGATACGCAGGAAACTGATCTTATTGAGGAAATCGAAACTTTAACGTTTACAGAATTGGAACAAAGTGATACATGTGACGTGAGTGACATGAGTGATGAAGATATAGATATAGAAGACTCAACCGACGAAGGCAGGGGTTTATTACGTTATTTTTTTCTTACAAAACTATTTGTTTGACCAATAATTGCAATATATTTGAAATAATGAAATTGGTTTTGGCCAATAGAAAGTCTTTAACATGATGTTGTACGAGCAGAGTGGTAATGTAATCCGTGATCACGATACAAAGATACAGGTAGAAATGGATACATTGGATCACCGGCGTTACATCAGCGATGATATCATACATGAAATATACAATTTCGATGAAATCAGCATGAAGAATTTTTAAAAATAATATTTTATTTTTATGATATTCTATAAGATAACAAATGAGACTGATTATATTTGTAATTAGTTTCTTTTATACTATTCATTGTATCATAAAAAAGGAAAACATGTGAAAAAATGTTCAATTATAAAAAATTGTCAGGTAAAGAGATGGAATTTATACGAACTTTTTTGCTACATGTCCATATAACACAATCAAAATGCCATGTTGTATCTATGTACATTCAGGGTAGTGCAAATATAAATAATTGCATAGAATATGAAAAATTAATTTTCTACACGCACATATATTCAAATTTCTTATATACAATTACATATATATGTCTGTATACATGAATTGATCTATTTTGACTATTTATAAAAATTGTAAATAATCTGTGTAATGTAATATATATCTTAATATAATACACATAATAATCTACATAATGATTATAAAATGTTTGCAATATTAAACATGATATTGCATAATTATTTTGCATTTATACTGTACTATATATACTTTGCATTTACAAATAGTTTGAAAGCATGTAAATGTTTTATATTCTAACATTACAATATTTGTATCAATTTCAAAAAAAAATATCATAGAAAGAAAGATGTATATTATATACCTGATTGTACAATAACTTTGTTCCCATTTATGTGTTGTTTTCATTTAATGATATTGTCTTTCAGATGTCTCTACCTCAATAAAAACTTTTGATATCAAAAAGATGCTATGCTATATTCTCTATAGCAGAAGTCAAAAATGTATCACCTTCTTCATCAATTTGAAAACAAATTTCCTCTGGTAATTGTTTTGGTTTAGATTTAAAACCAAAACAATCTTGATCATGACATTTTTGATAAATTGTTTTATTTTTTAAATTTACAACCCAAAATATATTATTACTTTTATGCCATCTGTCAATATTTTCGCAATACCTATTAACAAAAAAAATAATGCTAATTCTACTACTAATTTTATAATTTTATTATTATATATAAAAAATTATATATACCTATATCCCAAAATTTCATATACTAATATTTTTACATCTTCGAAATATTTACATAAACGTATTTTTCCAGGATATATCATACTGTGAATATATTTATCCAACATTGGGTATTTTGAGCAAACATTATTTTTTTCTTCATAATTATATTGGTGTACTTCTTCTTTGAAACATTTTGTATTTACAGCCCCACTTTGTAAACATTCTAATAATATTAAATCTTTTTTCATAACAAAATAGGATATTAAAGAATCTAAAAATATATTTAATTCTTTGTCATTGGTTGTATTGAATGGAATATATTGACAATCATTGGCGATTGTTAGATTTGATTGTTTTCCCCATTTGGTAGATTTATATATCCTAAAATGCCTATTTTTAGTGTAAACTGAGGTATCAATAAATAATTTTTTATCTTTTTTCGTTTTAACAATCAGTTGTTCAATTAGCGATCTATCGAAACGACTTAAAATATTATGTTCTTTTTCCTTAAACATTATATAATGCAATATATCATTACATATTAATTTTATTAATTTACCGACATGGTAATTATCTTTAAAAGCTATATTTTTAACATTAAATATAACGTGTCTGCTGAATTTTTCGTTAGTACTTGAATCTAAATTAATTACATTATATCTATTGCAAGGTACACGCCAATATTCAAGTAGATACGCACAAAAAATATCGATTAATATATTTGTCATAAAAGGACCATTTTTTTCCGAGTTTATTTCGATCGAATATTCTAAATCCAAATATAATCGGCAAGGATGATTTTCAGGAATTACCTGGATTAAATTTATTGCATTATTTCCGTGTATACTTTCTCTAAATACACAATGAAACATACATTACCTCATAAGAGCATCGCCTTTCTTCTGATCGATGCTTGTAATACCACCAATATATTTCAGGATGAGCTACTACGAATTTACGACAACCATTATCTTTCTGATAAACAAAAGTACAAAACATATCATAATCATTACTCTCTTTTGAAGCTATATTAAGTGCATCCACTTGTTTTTTAAATTCCATCCAGAACATAGATGGTTTTAAAATGCTCAATGGCATTTTTGGAGATTTTTTCAGTAATTCATTATTGGATTTTCGTTTTTTAATATCCTGTAGTTTCGTAATCGTTTCGACGTTGTAAAATTTATTCGTATTGATAACGCTCATATTTAATTTCTTTTTGAAAACTTGAATAAACAAAATTTAACCTAAGTATTGAATAATACATTGTTTTGCCATAAAATATGTTCATGAACTAGGCAGTTTAAATGAGATGAAACCGCATATAATTTTTCGGAACGTGTCTATTTGTCCGTTACTGACAAAGAAAAATAAATTATTATATATTTTTAAGGAAGATTTCAAGATTTTTTAAAGATTTTATTAATAAAATTAATAAAAAATTAATTTTATTCAAATTTGTATTTTTTTTACATCTTTTTTCAAAATAATACAATTACAATACGACTTAAATTCATGAAAATTGTACTTAAAATATTTGAAATATATATTAAGATATTTATTGTTTTAATTGTAGAATAACAAAATGAGTATTAATTAGAATTTAAATTCATAGCATTCAAAATATCGAGAATAAATATTTTCTGAACAATTCGTACATCAATTCATCGATCAGAATCGAATTGATTGGAATCGAAGAGTTTTCTTTTTTTAATAAATACGTCGTTTATGTGAATTCATTTATAATAATAACTTTATAAAATTTATAAAAAAAGATATAAAATAACTTTTTTGTTAAGGATTTTTTAAAACTGAAATTTATTTTTATTTTTATTTTTTCATTTGCAGCACCTTCAAAGATTAATTAAATATTTAAAAATTAAAAGGTTTAGATTAGTTTTCGATATATAATATATATACGCCATGCACAATGTGGGGTTAACATGCTATCAGAATGAATTGCTATAAGATTCATCGATATGATATAAAATAAAAAAACTAATTAACAAATAAAAAAAATGTGATATGTAAGTACAAAAAAGCAGATTTTTCAATATGATGTCTAAATCCATGGTTCTTTTTCAAGATAAGAATGATGAAAGAATGAATATTTAAGGCGGAGATGTATCCGCCTAAAATGAACGATATTAAGTAATTAATCAAAGTTGTCGAAGAAAATGTGAGAAGAGGTGAGCGAATAGCTTTCGATAGCTATTATCAATCGACGCGATAGAAAATCAGCGATAACACGACACGAGCGAGAACGAGAAGTGGGTGTTTGCGACTGGCTAATGCGATTTAAGATCATCGAACGGAATTGTCAGTAGTTTTCTTTTCGTTCTTAGGAATTTGTTTCGAATTCTCGGGTCAGTCTTGCGCCACTTCACCGACAAAGTGAAACAAAGGATGCAATAGTAAAGCGAGCCAAATTCACATTCGCAACAATTGTTGCTACTCCGATCGATGAAACTGGAAATTTGGATCGGCCCGTATCATTTCTGATGATCTTATAGTAAGTGCGGAAAAGGCTCGTGACATCTATTCGAAATATTCAAACAGGAAAAGTTTGAAAATAATTAGAGAGTGAATAATTAGAAAAATAAATCGCATCGCGATTTCTTCAGGATTGAAATGCTTCGAATCGTCGAGTTGTCCGGATAATTGGCTCATCCTGATCGACGGCGTAACGATCGAAAAAAGAAACTAGAGGGCGGAGATTCACGAAGAAAAGGATGGACTCGAAAAGAGGAATCGTTGGTCGTATAATTCGGCCCAGTAGCGAAACAGTGATGAACGAGGTTTCGTCGTTTTCGTTCAAGTGTTCGGAATAGTATAACGATCCTGTTCAAAAAAGAAAAGTATTCGAAACGTGAATAAAGGAAGAAGAGTCGTATAGAGAGACGTATCACATACATGGATATCAATTGGATCATCGCATTGACGATCGCCTGGCTAACGTGTCCGGTGAATGGGAAAATGACTTGTCGTGAGGTACAACTGGCTCGTGAGTGCGAAGCTCTTTGTAAAAAAAATCGTCACGGCGGGATTTCCTGTGAATTGAGAGTAGCTCTCCTCTTACCAGCTGATCCAAGCTTTGATATAGCGTTGCCGAAAGTTCTTCCGGTTCTCGGTAAGTTTTCTTCGGATCGTCATTATATTTTTTATGCATAGTAATAGTAGCAACGATACTCATTGTCTCAGAGACTTGTCATTGGTTCAATTTATAGATTTGGCCGTCTATGAAGCCAAATTACGAGGTCTTTTACCTTCTTGGTTGAAATTAAAGTTTCTTTCGCAAGACGATCATTGCGATGCAACGTACGCCCAAATTGGCGCGATCGATAGCTTCTCGAATTGCGTACATTTGTTCCTCGGCCCTGCTTGCGATTATTGCGTAGGTAAGTATTGTATACCGCGGATCTATCAACAGTTTCATATGTTCAAAAGGAAGTACGATTTTTTTAATTCAGCGGCCGTTGGTAGAGTGGTAAAATTCTTCGGTGCGCCGTTAATTACTACCGGTGGATTCACTTTCGATTTTACGCAAAAGAAAACAGAATGCAAGGACGAGTACTTTATGACAACCCGAGTTGGAAATTTGGCCTTCAGAGATCTCGCCAATTTCTTCATCGCTTTGATGAATCGGTAAATGGGAGAAGAATTAGCTGGCGAATCAGCTGGAGAATCAGCTGGGGAGCTATCAGCTAGAGAGAATCATTTTGAAACCGATTCACAAGCTTTTGCGTTAGCTTCAGCTTCGGTAATTTGTAACGTTACCGCAGATACGAGTGGCGGAAGGTGCATCTGGTCTACGCGACTAACGGACAGAGTCAGCTCGCCGGCAGACACACTTGTCAGCTAATGATGAAGTCCATGGTAGAGTTTATCAAGAAGCAGCCAAACTTTACGTTCGGCACGTTCGATGTCGAAACTACCGTCCCTAAAGATTATCCGGAGGCGTTGCAAAATCACGTGGGCAATTGGTACGGTGGTAAGTTAGTCGAGCATTTTCTCTCTTTTTACCGACTTGACGAGAGTCTCTGACTATAACCTCTCTGAGTGTAACCGTCGCTGTTAAGTACCAACGTATATATCGAAACATACATCATCTTTTGACACGTTTCGCGTATCATCGGCCAATATTGTAAACGTTTATGCAAATGCGTTTCCACGAATGATCATTGGAGTATCAATACGAGAAATATCTCTGTCGAAATTTCACCGTTGCTTCTGATCTTTCCGATGCATGTGAATAAACACGATACGTCGATTTTAGACGAAATCGTACGAGAAACAGATGCAGTGAGAAAAGACGCATATCACATTTCCGTGTATACCTACACAGTAAACCAGATAAAAACATAATTGAACGCGCAGTTTTTATCTTGACGCTTCGACTTTGAGCATACTTTTTATCATGGTAGCTGAACGGGGCTGTTACATCGACGAATCAAGATCGTTGAAAGGGAACGATTTTAACGGATATATCTTGCATAACAATGAGTCATGGTAATTTAACGATAAAACGCTTTTGTACATTAACGCAAATGACATTTTTACCGACACATCTTGTCGTTATTGATCTATCTATTGTTCGGTCATTGTCGCGATTTTATTTCTCATCATTTTTATACTTTCTTCTATACTTATTCTCTTCAATCAAGAAAATGAGGAAAATAGAATTACGATCATCGATTTCATTATTTGTATCAATAACCGAAGTTGACGTTATCACATTGTTTCCTGTGCGTGTTATCACGACACCTTATCATCAGTGAGACATAGTATTTCTATTATTGCTCTGTTACGATATGAGATGGACGCGTCACAACATCTATATTTAAACATTTTCTTAACAAATAACGTGAAAAAAAAACATGCACGCGATTGATATCCATTTAAAGTGTTACAAGGCTTCTTCGATCGATCTTTCTTATCCTAGTCAATGTTCTCTTTTCACCGTTTGCCAGTTAATCGTGATATACGAGTCTAAATTTTATATATAAACGATAAACTCGTCCTAATAATCTTGTTACTTCTGTCGATAAGGGACATACCTTTCGTCGATAATGCAAATCATTTTTCTTTCGTCGATAAGTTGTATTCGTTTTTATTTATTCGAATCAAAATAGAAGAACAAGTTGCAAAAAAGAATAGATTTTGCAATAGATTAGGATAATAACGATACGATTATAAAATAACATTTGAAAATATGAAACGTTAATGTCATATGAAAGAATGAGAGAACGAACGGGACAAGGACGCATGCGTTCTTGACCTTCTCCTACCTATCTTCGATGGAATCGGCGCAGCAAGGTGTAGCGCGGACTTCTATCCTTGGTGCGTGGTTTCCACCAGAGGGGTGAAGCGGAAAATGAGAGAAGGACAGAAAGGGAGAACTGTGAAAGAGAAAAAGAAACAGAACGATCGTTCAGCATCGGTGGAGGCGCGATTCAGAGTAAAGCGGGAGGGCTTTGGAGATTAGCTCAGTTTCATTCGTGGGTCCAAGCTCGCTCGTTTCGTCTGCAAATTTTCTTTTCCTTTGAAAGGAATCGCACTGTGTGTTTTTAATTGTGATGTCGACGCGTGATACATATTCGGGAAAAAAAGAAAGAAAAATCAGAAGAGACCGTGTGTATGCGTGCACACGCGTGTTGTATGTTTATCCGTGAGAAAGAAAGAAGAAAGAAACGCAAATTTTAATTCTTTAATCGGATACAATTTTCATTAGAATTCGTTTCATCATGGCTAAAGATTCGCGCGCAAACTTTTCTATTATACGGTCGAATTTCTCATGCGCGCGCAATCATCGCACTACGCATAGTAAAGTATACCATTGTATCGATAGATTTCGACTCGCGATTATGTATCGATTATCATCGACCAATTGATTCTCGAGAGTAACGACAGAAAATCATTGTAACTATCGATACTTTTGTTGCAACATAAGGATTTTAAACGGTTAATAAAAAGACGGTTAATATAGAATATTCGAGTCAGAGAAAAAAAAATAAAAATGGACGAAAATGAGTTTCAAAGAGACACCGTTCGTCGAGGAATGATTGGATACGAACGAAAGTAATCGGATTCGAATGTCGTCCGTGAGCAATCGATCAAAACGGAAACGAGATGCAAAAGCGCGGAAGCGATTTATCGGTGCAGTTGATTTTGTTCCTGACAACGATGTTTGCTAGTGCGAGTGTAAATAATATCGTAATCGAGCAACACGCGAACGAGTGTATCGAAACACGGTTGCCATTCAAAACAGAGGTGAAACTGGCAGTGATAGCGCCGGCCGATTTTCGTCACGAACAAAGCCTGCCGCGGATACTGCCAGCTGTTCTACTCGCGGTTAAGGCAGTCAGCTCTGCGAGAGGACTATTACCAGGGTGGAATATCACGGTTGATCATCGCAATTCGCGATGCTCCAGCACGTACGGCCCATTGGCCGCGTTCGAGTTCTACATCAACCGGACAGCAGGTCATTCGTCTTTAATATTTCTCTTTTCTTGATTTTTTTTATATCGACCAATTCGATTTCAATTTTCGATAAATTTTCTTAATAAAATTTCTAAATAATAAATAATTACCGACCGATTCCCTTATCGCTAATTCTATAATTAGAATTGTTTACGAGTGTTTTCTTGTGTTCATTTTTCTTTTTTGTTTTATCGCGGAAATCGTTATCGAATTACATCAAAACATTTATGATTACGATTCGAACCGACGGAGATCGATCTTATGAATTTTTCAGTTTTGTTATTTTAATTTGTCATTTAAGAACGAAAATTCTGTTAATACGGAATAAACGGTTGGATGATGTGCTTGGATTCATTAGCAAATCGTAGAATTAAAAATTATCAGACTGATATCGCATTCTTTGTGCCCATCCATTTTTCATCGATTATTGGACCGCGATACGTCTCTCGTCCGAGTTTTATTCTCGCTTTTTCCTTTCCTTTTTTCCCTCTCTGCCGCGAGATCGTTACATATCTGCTCAATTCCGTTTAATTGCTTCTCTACTGGTACAAGATCATTGTCTCTGTCCCCTCTTTCTTTTTTTTCTTTTTTTGGTCTACCGCCAATTAACTGAATCGTCGTCTTTTTCGCGATAACCATCGAGGCTGAATCGTTCTCTCAGTCAAACGAATATTAACGGTGTCTTTTCTTCTATCCAACTATTCTTCATATCGCGCAACGATCGTGTTAAGCTGTGTTTACGTGACGAGAAGCAGTAAAGCGGTCTCGATTGAACACGCGGGAATCATCAGCAGTGACCGTTTTTCTTTTCACGACACACGTGTATACACGAATATATATTCAACTCCATATTCTCAAACGCGTTAACTGAAATTTCTATATTCGACGTAAATTCTCGGTCATGGTATCGATCGAATGAAAAGATCTTTACGAGGAATATTCTTTTTTTCTTCTTAACGCTAATCGCATTATGGGTCGCATTCTCTCATCGCATAAATTTTTCAACACGATAATTTATTTCATGACTCTTCGCGCGTATTATCGTATCTTTTCTCCCAGTTTTCTTTCGAACATTTCTTAATCCAACAAATGTAATGTGCGTGCTTCGACTTACAATTTCTGCAATTTCTCTCGTTTCGTTTTTTTTACGATTCTCACGTATTTTTCGTTCGGCGCATGATGATGTTAATGTAATATAGAAACAATAATAAGCGACAATATTATCAATAATATTATCAATAATTATTCGTCTTCGATACTTATCCGAACCCACCCGATTTCTTCCGAACACATCCGATTAGTTACGAGCTCATCCGATTTTTTCAAAGTTGGCCCGATCATTTCCGTACTCGCCCGATTCTTCCCGAACTCACCCGAAGTATCGAAATACACCCTCGTATCCCTTATGAACTTCGATTATTAGTAACTAGCGAGGCTAGTAACTAGCGGGAACGGTAAGGAGAGTTTTAAACGCGTTTGAACGAAAATTTTATAATTTGTTCAGATGCTTTCTTCGGCCCTGTATGCGACTACGTGATAGCACCTGTGGCCCGATACGCCGGCATATGGGGTATCCCCGTGTTGACCGCAGGTGCTCAGGCCGAAGCGTTCCGTTACAAGAGCGAACATTATCCAACGTTGACCAGAATGATGGGTTCTCATCGGCTGGTAGGCGAGGCGCTCAGACATATCTTGGAGCGATTCGGATGGAAAATCGCCGGTCTACTTTATCACAATCACGCGATGGCCAGCAGCCGTGGCAATTCGGAATGCCACTTTACTTTGGGCGCTGTTTTCACGGCTCTCGGTCAAACGTCGATTCACAAAAGTTTCAACCAGGAAACGACCACTGTCGAAGATTATCGAGATTTGCTCAATTTTCTCGCGAAATCCGCCAGAAGTAAGTCCAGATTAGATAAGATTTAGATTTATTCCCAAAGGATTCGTTAAACGCGACTGGACCAATTGGGAATATTTATACAGGAGACAGCCTTATTCTCCTCAGTTTAGCTGTTCCAAAAAATTCGATTCTCTCGCGACAGCGATAAAATTCATGAAATTCTTTAACATTTAGATCATGGCCAGAATTTAACGAATTTTTAACAGTGTCGTCAATTTCGTTCTCGAGGAAATGGCACGATACACACTATATATATATATATACATCTTTTTATTCGATGCGGGAAAGACGCGACGGTTAAAATTGGCAGAGAGTCTCGTCTCGCGGAATAAACGGAAACGCAGATGGAAAGATAAACAGGTTTTTTTTTCTTCCTTCGTTTCAGTCGTGGTGATGTGTGCCAATTCGACGACCATCAGAGAGATACTTTTGGCCGCGGAACAGCTTGGGATGGTCGATTCCGGGGAATACGTGTTCTTTTCCATAGAACTCTCGTCCAGGTAACGCGCAGAGCGTGCGAAGGCTGGTTTCGACCATTCCCTTCCTCCATTAAATTTCGACCACAAACCGCACCGCTTCGGATTCACACGCTCGTTGTTGATTCGCTTTGGAAAAATTGTCGAGATAGAAATTCGAATTGAAATTAAATTTGACGAACTTGAAGAGATGTGATTCCTTTCGTTGTTTCAGCGACAACAACTCGAAGGAGCCGTGGCGGGTGGAGAGTGACACGGAGGAGAGGAACGAGAAAGCGCGGAAAGCTTATCAAGCACTGCTAACGGTCACCGCTCGAACGCCCGACAATATCGAATATTTGAATTTCTCGCGAGAGGTGAAAACGCTCGCGCAAACCAAATACAATTTCACTTTTGGGAGCAACTCGGTCTCGACTTTCGTCACCGCGTTTTACGATGCGGTCATCCTTTACGCCCTCGCGCTTAAAGAGATCTTACCGGAACATCCTGGCAGAGTAAACCTGGACGGCGGCGATCTCACACGGAGAATGTGGGGCAGAAGTTTCAAAGGTGCGAAGCGCCCTGTTTTCTCGATGGAATATAATATTCCTCAAGGAAAATTCGTTTTCTAATTAAACTCGGTCGTCTTGTAATCGTTCCATCCGTCCATCTATCTATCTATCTATCATCAGCTCGAGTCCTCGAGCCGCAAGATCGATTGTTTTGGTTGTAGGTATAACCGGGGACGTGAACATCGACGAGAATGGGGATCGAATAGCTGATTACTCCCTTCTCGACATGAATCCAGAAACGTCGAAATTCGAGGTAAACTAAATATCGATTATCCGTATCTGTCTTCGATTACACGCATATTCTATTCTATTCTGCGTGTAGATCGTCGCCAATTACTACGGTGCCAATAAGACGTTGCAGTACGTGGCTGGGAAAAGGATTCATTGGTCCGGTGGCCGATCAAAACCACCGCCTGATACGCCCACTTGCGGTTTCGACGGCTCCCTGTGCCCTGACAATAGTAAGTCCTTAGTAATATTGGATTATTGAACGATACAAGCCTTCTGATTTCTCGCCTTTCTACTAAATCCTCTTTAAAGAAGATGCGGGTCCTTTTTCACTTTTCTTTTACTCCAGCTCTTCCAGGATACGCGATTCTCTCGATGGTCTTGAGCTCCATCGTCGTCTTTCTCTTCGTTGGCTCGGTGTTCATATACAGGTAAGGCGTAGCACGATTAATCGATAGTAGTTTGTCTTCCCTTCTCTCTAACATCTTAATCCTATTAATTTTCAAGATTCGTAGATCAAGATGCGAATTAGGCGAGCTAGTTTAAGTTTAATTCGCCGAGGATGTCGGAAGCGGAATTTCCACGCAAATCCCTCCATCCTTAAATTATTTTCAACACGTGGAAAAAGCATTCTCCTTTCTTCCCTGTTTCAGGCACTTTAAGCTCGAGGCGGAGATAGCTTCTATGACGTGGAAGGTGCACTGGAACGATATTATATTCGTGCCGAACGCAAAAACCCGAGGCTCCATGTTTTCGCTGATCGCGAACAAGATGCGCGGTAGTCAACTGGTGAATGAGAAATGTTACGCCCCGCTTTGTGATAAAACGGCTGCTATGAAATTTAAAAAAAGAAAATGCTTTCAAAGCATCCTCCATTATCAATTGATTCAACTTTTGCAAACTTTCTCGCAAGTGTACAATTCGTTTTCCCCTCCCTATTTCTCTTCTTTCTTCTTTTAAAATAAGCAAAAGCGTGATTAAAAGAAAAAATTGGCTCGAAATTATATATTTTCGTTGGAATTATTTGAGAAGAGAAGAGAGAAAATTGTATTGAATTTTTGGGAGAAATTTTTGGAAAGAAAATATGTGTGAGTACATATTGTAAAGGGAAAACGGATGAAATGCTTGGTCGAGTGTTTCTTTTATCTCTGTATTCGGATCGCGTAAATAAGATCGTATGAAAAATATTTTACGATATATTTACTCGATGCGATTTCTTAGACTTAGAAGGCGTTGAATCGAATTCGAATCAAAACGAAACGTTCTTTACTTTCCAGACCATATACTCGGACGAAAATATTAGTATGCCAGGTGAAATAGACAGAAACGTCTACATTCCAACCGGAATTTACAAGGTTCGACCTTACTGATGGTAAAACGACGTGTCTCTAAGTACTTTACTCGGCGTGTTATTTCCTTCCTTTCTTTCTTTCTCTCTTCTTGCCTTCCTTTTCACTCGCGGATCGATAATTAATGATAATTAATACGTTTTTCATAATACATACACGTACGTAATGCGATTCGCCGCAGAACTCTACGGTGGCCATAAAACTTATACCGAGGAAAAAGGTGGAAATCTCACGGCCTTTGTTGCTGGAGTTGAAACGGGTGAGTTTTTCTTTAAATTTAAAAAGGTCCCTTCGAGCGAGGGAAAAGTTTGTCGTAGATAAGTTTATTCACTAATCTCATTTCCCTTTTGCGCGCGCAGATGAAGGATCTTCAACACGATCACCTAGTCCGATTTTACGGTGCTTGCATCGAACCACCGTATTGTTGCCTTTTGACCGAGTATTGCCCGAAAGGATCTCTCCAGGTTGGTCGATAAATTTTCATTACAAACGCTCCCTCTTAAATCGTCCGTTCTAATTTCCTTCTCGCGAAACTCGTGAAACTCGTACGTGCTTGTAACGAGGGGGTGCACACCGAGGAGAATGTAACAAAGCTGTTGATACGCGCGGAACGAAAGTTAGCCCGTAAAAGCAGCTGGCCGTTACATACACGTATGCGTATATCTATCTCATCCGATCCGCGGTGAAAGAGCGAGTGAGTAGAGAGAGATGTATGAGAGAGAGAGAGAGAGAGAGATGGGATTAACTTTGACCGAGGTCGATGTGTGACCCCCCCCTCCTCCGCGTCCGCGGCATGCATTCGTTATCGAGCTCGATTAAAAATTTAATCGAATTCCCGAGATTAAAGTTTTTTCGCTTCTTCCCTCTTAATACACATCCATACTGCCACGATGAGAATATATTTCAATGCGACATTTAATATCCGATTATTATCCTCCCCCTCGAAAACAGGATATATTGGAAAACGAGCAGATCAAATTGGATCGCGTGTTCCGTGGATCGTTGATCCACGATATCGTGCGAGGGATGGTGTATCTTCACGCGTCCGAGGTGAAGAGTCATGGAAATCTGAAATCGTCCAACTGCGTGGTCGATTCACGCTTCGTCCTCAAGATCGCCGACTTTGGATTGCACGAGCTGAGAAGACCTACTTATTGCGGGGCGGAGGTCGACAAGAATAATTACGCGTTTTGGAGGGGTGAGCGAGAGTTTCGTAGTCGAATTCATTTGTTGGGGAGGGGGGAATAAATATCGAGAGGGAAAGGGATAAAGCAGGTGGGTAAAGAGAATCGGAGAGTTCAAAGAAACCGGGTCAAATGACTGAGCCGTGTCCACGTTCTACTGATTGTGTTTGTCAACCACACCTTTGCCTCTTTTTCGTTCCCTCTGTGTACACTGGCTGGTTGTTTAGCTCTGTATATATATATGCATATACATACATATATATATATATATATATATATTTTTAAGCAGATCTGTAGATTATCATGTGAGCATCATGCATACGTGAATAAAGGATCGCGACTTTAAAATATTCTTGTTTGAACAGGGCAGCTGTGGACGGCACCGGAATTATTGCGAATGGAAAGGCGGCCACCCGAGGGCACTCAGAAGGGCGATGTGTACAGTTTCGCTATAATCGTTCACGAGATCGTGATACGCCAGGGGCCATTTTACTTGGGCGACGATTACGACTTTTCCCCGCAAGGTAAGTCGCTTGTCTTCGCATCTCTTCGCGTTCAATAAATTCAAGTATTCTCGCACGGTACATACGTATACATATATTCTTTCTTATTTACTTCTACTAACCGAGTTAGCTACTAGAAAAAAAGAAAAAAAAAAGAAAAAAAAAGAAACAGAATCAAGCGACCGACCGAGCGAACGATCGGTAAAGGAGTTTCTAAGAGTAGTTTCGTATCGACCGCGATGCGACACGTCGCGACGACGCGATAGTGGTGGGTACAACGGGAGAAACGACGAGAACGAAACGAAACGTGGGACGGGCGGCTCGTAGGAGAAGGGAAAATGGTTGGTTGGAGCGGAGTTATGACGCCTGGTCAGATCAATCGGTAACGAAGTTTACGAGCATTCGCAACCTCGGTTTTCGCGGACGCCAGGATCGATGAAAGGATGGAACGTGCCACAAGTAGGCTGGGAACGTTTCGAGACCGGGGTTGAAAGCTCAGTCGAAGCTTTCACGCGTCCTGGAACGTACCACGGCCTTCGCCACGCGCGTGCTTCCTCGTCGCTTCTCCGTTTTCCTCTTCCCTTTCTCCCGAATCCACGTTAACCACGTTCTCTCTCTTTCGCTCTCTGTCTCTCTCTATCTCTATCTCTCTATCTCTATCTCTCTCTTTCCTTCCCACTCTCTTCCACTCTCGTTTCGACCTTTGTTTTTCTCGTATATGGATACGAAGAGGAGGATCGTGTGTGACGACGACACGTGAAATTCGAGAGAGACACGATAGATTCTGCGGTACGGCGAACCGTGGGGTCAGGACCTCGGTTAAGTCGGTCTGACCACCACCATGGTTTAATTAACCGTATCAACCCTTCGAAGAAGGACGCGTGTGCGTGTGCGTGTATGCGTTTGTGTGTATGCGGCGCGCGCGCCCGTGCGCCTTTCTGCGTGGCTGCGTGCCTCGATTGTTTGCGTGTCTCTGCTGCTGCGTGGCTGCATGCCTGCGTCCGACTACGCGCTTGTGTTTACCAATCGCTCGACCGTTCCATTTACGCGGCCCGATTTTCCTTTTTGCTCGATATTCGACTCCTGCACCCCCTTCTTGCCTCCCTTCCACAACACTCTCTTCCCCCTCCCGCCCTTGTTGTGACTCCCTCTCTCTCTCTCTCCCCCCTCTCCCTCTCTCTGTCTCTCTCTCTCGTCTACTCATCTCTCTCCCCCAGTGCCCGCTTTTTCGAACCCAATTACCCTGATTTCGTATCCAGTGATCCGACGATTAATTGATTACTTCGTACGGAACTGTAAACGGAATATAACTCGTTCATAGCTGAGAATTACTCGTTTTCATTAGCGTGAGAATATTAGGTCGTATAGAATATTTTTTTTTTCTCCTTCTTTTTTTTCTCTCTCTCTCTCCTTTGTAAAAAGAGATTAATAACGATCGTTTTTCTTTTGTATCTCCTATGTGGAACTCGTTACGATATTTCCTCGTGGATATGACGAAAACGAACGAAAACAATGGGTTGCGTAAAAGCGAGAAAGTAATATCGGTTTTATTTACTCGTCTATCACGAAAGTATTCCTTTTGAATTTGGTCGAAAAGGGATGGGAAATAGTCGTAAATAAAAAAAAGAAAAAAAAATCGTTCACAATACGATAGAAATAATCGCGTGTCATTCTCGATCATTCGATATTGATCAAAATTTAAATTAATTAAACATCGAGGCGGAATTTAATCTTTACATCTTTTTTTTTCGTGTCACGATAAAGCGCGTGTATGGATAGCGAGAATGAAGGAGAAAATGTGAGGAGAGAGAGAGAGAGAGAAGAAAGAAAGTGGGGAATTTTGAATGGATGATGGAGAGAAATATATGGTGGTGATCGGGATAGATAGAAAAAAGAGGAGAGGAAATGGCGGAGAGGAGCAATACGTCGAGCACGAGTAGTTTAACTTTGCCTACGATGCCGGGCACCAGTCCCGACGGCGGGGCCAGTCCTCGAAGGGCGGTCAGCCCCTTGCTCGAAGTCCGTAGGCCCCATTGCACCCTCAACTGCGAAACTTGCAACGCCTTCTTGGAGGATTTGTACAGGCACAGTAGGTCACTCTTCTTCTTCAAAGTCTCTTCCTCCCAATTCTCTTATCGTATCGTTTCTTTAAAAAATTACGAGCTAATTCGAATTTCAATCAGAGTTGGGCATTAAAAAAAAAAATCGAGAAAGTACTAACTAGTTGAAAATCTCGAATAAAGTTTGCTTTTATGTAATCACTTATTCAAATGTAATCATTTAGTAGCTATTATTATTATTAATTGATTTAGTAGCTTTACAACTGTTTTTTCTTTCTTTTACGCTTTGAACGAATGAATTAAGTAACTTCGATTGTTAAATTTTGCCCATCACTTTCATTCATTCAACGACGATCATCTGAACTCTAAGATTCGTGAAAAGTAACATTGTGAACGGACATTGTGAATGTTAAGCTATTTCAATCACGAGGGAATCACCGTGTATACATCTGGCAACCTTGTATAGAATCACCTTTCTTCGAGCAATCTATCGTCGTTCGACCAGGCGAGACTCGTTTCACTGAACGGTAGTAGTAAGAGGAACGATCGAACCGACGCGCTACACAATACGCGTTTCTCGCTATACGTTTATCTTTCCTTGGTTAATCGCACAAATGCGATGTCGCGCAATAATGAAATAGAACGAAACTTTCTGTGAATATGTAGCTTCGCAAGCTTCTCTCTCTCTCTCTCTTCCTCTTCGCTTGTTTCAGAAATAGTGGAGGGGGTGAAAAGAGGCGGTGGTTCTCCGCTGAGGCCCGCGATCGACGACGCTGCGGTCGAGGAAGAGGTAAGCTCGCAATTTCGTTTAATCGGAGCTGTGAACTGGAATTATTGCAGGTGGCCACATTGATGAGGAAATGTTGGGCGCAAGACGCCGCAGACAGACCAGATTTTCCCGCGCTCAAGCAGACCATAAGGAAAATTAACAAGTGAGCTCTTGTGCCATTATATAATTGTTATTATTACTGTCTCTCGATTTTATCGCAATCTTCTAATATTTCAGGGATTACGAGAGCAGCAACATCCTCGACAATCTGCTCTCTCGTATGGAGCAGTACGCGACGAATTTAGAAACGTTGGTGGAGGAACGTACAGCTGATTATCTGGAGGAGAAACGCAAGTGCGAGGAACTTCTGTACCAATTGTTGCCGAAGTAATAATAATCCTTGACTCACTCGTCTTCAAGAAAGAGGATGTATTTGTACAATTTTTTGTTCTCTTTCTAGGTCTGTCGCGTCCCAGTTGATAATTGGACAGAGCGTGATAGCAGAAACTTACGACCAAGTAACCATCTACTTCAGCGATATCGTAGGATTCACCAAACTCTCGGCCGAGAGTACGCCACTTCAAGTGGTGGATTTATTGAACGATCTGTACACGTGTTTCGACTCTATCATAGAAAATTTTGATGTTTACAAAGTAACTTTCGAGCAAGCTATTCACTATTCTCGGCCAAATTTCTACATACACTTTCTCCTCTAGGTGGAGACCATAGGCGACGCTTACATGGTTGTGTCGGGACTGCCGGTGAGGAATGGGACGAATCATGCCAGGGAAATCGCGAAGATGAGTTTAGCGCTAAGGGACACCGTGATGACGTTCAGAATACGCCACAGGCCAAACGAGCAATTGAAGCTTCGAATTGGAATGCATTCCGGTAGTAAAGTGTTTCTTGTATCTCTTGTAAATCAATGAATCGTGCAAACGGGTATTTGGAAGGCTGGATCGTTATTTCAGGGCCTTGCGTGGCTGGTGTGGTTGGTCTGAAGATGCCCAGGTACTGTTTATTCGGGGACACTGTGAACACCGCATCCAGGATGGAAAGTAACGGGGAAGGTAGTGCGTTACTTGTTCAAAGAGTCTCCTTAACAATGTGTATTATATTTCTTCCAATTGCAGCTCTGAAGATCCACGTCAGCCCGAAGACGAAAGAAATTCTGGATACCTTTGGGACGTTCGAGCTCGTTTGTAGGGGCGAGGTTACATTGAAGGTTAAAAGCTTTATCATCTACCGTTCATCCATAATTCAATTATTTCAATGTTATTTCATTCACAGGGCAAAGGCACGATGACCACCTACTGGTTGATCGGTGAGAAACCGATGGGTAGCAACGTTCAGGAGACAATCACCGTTTCGTCGGTGACGACAACGGTAACATCCATGACAACGACGAGCAATCAGGTGTCGATCGAGCAGCCACGAGCACTTCACGAGGACCGCGCAAGCGTAGCTGCGTGTCAATCGAAAACGCACGAGGTTCAGTCGACGACGAGCAAGCAGAATTGCCAAGAACAAAATCATCGGGCGGCGCAAAAGGGGGTGCAGGAGCAGCAAAGAACGAATCAGCAGAAAGGTCAAGAGCATCGACAACAACAGGTTGGAGGGCAAGGCGGGAGTCCGGAATTGCAGAATCGCAGCAAGGATAGGAGTGGTGGCGATGGTGGGCGCGGTGGTGGCAAGGAAGATGGTGGAGGTGGAGGTGGAGGTAGAGATTGGAACGACGGCAGCAAGGACGAGAGCAAGGTGGAGAGACAAGGTGGAGAAATATTTAGCAAGGGAAACGGTTTAACGAGTCGTGCTCGTACGATAAGCAACGGTTCGTCTGCTTCACCGTCTCGTAATCGTCCTCTCGTTTCGACATCGTCGACCAACGTCGTTTCACAGGGGCGACGGCCCTATCAAGCTAGCGAAAGCGTGGCGAATCACACGGAAAGCGGTTCGAGCGCACCCCTCCTTGTACCCACGACACCCCCTTCGAGAGTTTAGTTCCTTTACTTCGTTCTTTTGTTCTCGCCTCACGCGCACACACACACATGTACACACACCTTGCGATCTTCCTTGCGGATAAATCATCCTCGATATACGTGTATCATCATGTAGAGTAGCAGCTGATTAACTTTCGGGTCGGTTACCTATCCGATCGAAATTTGGGTCCACACGTTCGAAAGGATTTCTTTCGAAGTAAAAAAAAAAAAAAAAAATGAGCGGGAACACGATCGTTATTTATTGTATCGAAGGAAAGAGGGACCAACGTGCACCTCGAAGGAGAAGGTAGATAATTCTGCCCTCGCGATAGATAAGTTCCTAGGTCGAAGGTTTGTCTCTCTCTCCCTTCCTCTCAGCTATCCTTTCGATCTTCTCTCTCTCTCTCTCTCTCTGCAGGTATTCGTCTCGTATTTCGATGGATAACGCCAATACTTTCCAAGGATCGATGCTTTTTAAAAAAAAAAAAAAAAAAAAAAGTTCATCGAAATCCGAGAAGAGAGACGTAAAGTAAAATTTGACGCGCGCAGGAATCGATTGAAAAGCGTGGAAGCATGCAATACGAGAAAATTAATTTTAATAAAGTTACTAAAGAGCTTGGAAAGTCGAGAAAAATCGATCGAATATTTTGTCTTCCTCCTCGTTCTATTTGCAGAATATGTTGTTGAGCGCTATTCATTTCCGCGATTCGATCGAAACGTGTTCTATCGATAAACGAAAGTTATCTGAAATAAATTTCAAACGTAAGCGATCGAACAAAAATGTAAGAAAAAAAAAAAAAAATAGTGAATTTTTGCGCGTTCCCATATTGGTGAAAGATATGTACATACATATATATATATATATATACAAGGTAATCATGTTAAAAGAGGCTAGCTAATTATCTTCTGTAGTACTACTACAGTACTATTCATATACCGAGGAACATATTTTAAACAAAATCCGTGATTTTAAAAATTCCGAAGAAAACACCTTTGGAATTCGACATTAAGACATATATTCGTCCATTGATAAGCATTTAAATTTCGTTTGTAATATTTTTTTATAGCGTCGAAGATAATCAGGCAACCTGTTTTAACTTGTGACACCCCGTACGTTTAGATTCTCACGCATGAGTTACACGTACACATAAGCGTGCGCACACACACATACACATATACTCACGCAAAGTTAAAGTTTTACACTATGTATCTGTCGGTGTACAAAGGAAAAGAGAGGCTGGACCTCGTTCGAAAGTCACAATTGCGAAACACAATGGAAATTCAATCGAAGAATCTTCGAAATCTGCTTATTCGTTATGCGGAAAAACTAATCGCGTAATGTAGTCGTGCACACGCGCCCGTTTCTTGTTTATATGCGCGTTCACGCTGTGAAAGGAATGAAAGTATACAAAATACATTAGCGCAACGTCAAATTTCTCTCTATTCGTGTCAATCTTTTTTTTTTTTTTCAACAGATGTAACAGTTGATTATTCGGGGAAAATAAAGTTTCTTCGTTTCCACGATTCGTATCTCTTCCACTGAAATCGGTGGATAAAATCGAATCTTTAATTTTTTAATTTACTTTTAATTTATTTTTAAACGAGAATGATATAATTATCGTAGATCGTAATTAATTTACATTCATTATATTTACGATTTTAAACGCAGTCATTGGAAGAGAGATGTTGAAACCTACAACACAGCATTCTTGAGTATCCAATCGAGATAGAAATTGACCCGCGTGTATATTCCAGGAACTCCTCGATTTCCACATCCGATTCCCCAAGACACTATCCCGATATTCACCCATCTACCGTTTTCAAGTTGGTGCAATAACGGCCCACCCGAATCACCCTATGCGATTGAAAAAAAGAACGAAAATAACCTCGTTAAGAGAAATACTCGAGAAGAGACTCGCGTCTCTCACGATCTTTTGTACCGACAATCGATATTTTTTTACCTGGCAAGAATCACCTCCACCTTCGTAAGAACCGGCGCAGATAGCCGTGTTGGGAATTCGTTGGACGAAACTTCGCGTGCACTTGTCTCGTGGCCATACCGGTACACCGACCTCCATCAAAACCGTGCTCGCTGGCCCACCATAATATCGAGTGCCCCACCCCGTCACGATCGCGCTCTCGTTCTCGAACGATCGACCGATAGGTGGCAGGCACACCGGCCAGATGTAACTGTCGAAAATAGTCGGTCGGTGCATCTTGACCACGGCTATGTCGTTCTCGTACGTGGCCGTATCGAAATCCGGATGGATACTGATTTCAACGATGGAGAAGTCTAAAGCCCTCGTCTCTTCCGTCGACTCGAAATCGTATTCGCCAAGCCTCACTCTCACGTCTCGAGGTTTCAAACTTTTTTTTTTGAAGAAGAAACGAAGAAAGAGAAGACAATTTTTAAATTTTAAATCGAGAAAGATTATATCAGATTTGTTGAATTTTACCCGTCGACGCAGTGAGCCGCGGTTAAAACGTGTCTATCCGTGATTAGGACGCCGCCGCAGTATTGAGACTTGTCTTTTTTGAGGAGGGCCGCCATCCAAGGCCACTCTGTCGGATCGGCCGGCCTACCACCAGCTAGTCTGCTTCGACTTTTCAACGTTGTTCCGCATCCTCTCGACGCTTGCGGATTTCGGGACGAGCTTGACAAGCCCTCTTCTTCCGTCGACCAAACGATCCTGCCGTCGTTTCGTTTTTCCTTATTGTCCACTAAAATCAATCGCAATCACACGTAAATGTATAGGTAAGTCAAATTAATCGAATTGTGTCCACGTACCCGCAATTAACGGAAGAACTTTAGCGAAACTTTGATCCTCCGTATCCTTTTTGTACATTCCATTCCAACGATTCGAGCAACAAATGCCCATGTATCTGTTTGAATTTAACGAGATTTGAGAATGATGAGAAAAGTTTGGATCACAAGTTTGCTCGAACTTACGCTTTTCCTATCGTGCATGAGTGAATCACAGCGAGCGTAAAATTTAAATCGTACTCGTGGTAAAAACATCGTCTCAAATAGTCGCAACGTCCTGTCTCGTTGTTTAATCCGGTGCACGAGTCGTCTGACTCCTTTTCTCGAACGAAATTTTCTGAAGTTAATAATATAAGTGAGAAGATACGAGAGAGCGACCGGATGATGTTGGCAATAGATAGGAATATATCGGTAGGCATTGCTTCCGTTTGGGAACGAAATACAATTATTTCGCTCAACATCGACGCAAAAAAAATTTTTAAGGCAGATCTGTTATGATATGAAAAGTGGCACGTTCGTCTTAAAATAATACGTTTCATTTTCGAGGAAAAAAAATAGATTTCATTTTTTTGTTATATGAGAATAATAGGATATTTCGTTTTTTTCACGAAAATTAATTTATTTCATCGATAAAAGAGAATGTTATATACGAACAATCGTTACAAGGAAACGAATAGAATCACTTACCTGTTGCGTGTCTATTTTCAGTGGAAGATGGGACGAACGATACGTAAAAAATAAGAAGATGTAATATTGATGGTATTATTTTTCTTTTGATCTGCATCTCTTTGAGCGAATTAGAATTAATCAGAAGAAAGAACGATCGTGAATCACGGAACGGAGAAAACAGCGGAAACGAATCGTGAGCGCTCATTTATAAGCCTGCGCTGCTGCAATATGCAAGCCGTTGTACACAGGCGCTTTTCGTTTTGCTGATATTAAGGCGCTAATATCGTGAAACCGATTCATTGATTCATATTGGAGTATGTATAAGAATGCGTTTATATTTTTACACATCGTCATCTATTATATACAATATTGTATTTCTATGTACCGTAGGTATATTTTATGTATTTCATTTTATCGCATGCGATATTATTGATTTAGAATAAAATGAGACGACAGCGTTGCTGGAATACGAGAAAATGTAATTAAATGTAAGAATAATCATTTATCTTTGAAATAAAGATTAAAAATATGATCTATTTATAAAATTTAAATGTAATATTTTTACCTTTTATTATTATTTTATACGGCATTAAGTATTTTTCAATTATTTTTTTAATTTTAAAAATACTTATCATTAGCATACTTAATAATCATACTCAATAATCATTTTTTGCTTCGATTGATATTATTAATATTATAGACAAAGAAAACAATAAAGGTAATGAAATTGGCGCCATCTTTTAAATTTTTTGAATTAAGAATAGACAAGGAAAGCAAATAGTAAGAGAAGGACAGAGATAGGATAAAATTATTGAAATCAGCGCCATCTTCAGAGTGCCGCAAATTAAACTCAATACACGAGGACAGAAAATAATAAGAGAAGGATAGAGATATGATAGGAATTGACCATCAATGCCATCTCTCAAGTATCGTACACACTTCTCGGGTTAGATAATGTAGAACAAGAATTGAAAACTAGCGCCATAATGTTTTTAAAAGATAGCGCTAACTTTGAATTCTTACTCTACATTATCCAACTTATGAAGAGGTATCTTCAATATTCGAGAGATGGCACTGATGGTCAATTCCTATCATATCTCTATCCTTCTCTTATTATTTTCTGTCCTTATATATTGAGTTTCATTTGCGGCACTCTGAAGATGGCGCTGATTTCAATATTTTTACATTATCTCTATCCTTCTCATCCTATTTGCTTTCCTTGTCTATCCTTACGTCACAATATTCATGCGCTGAAACGACGGCGGCAATATTCGATTAACTTTATTACTCTTCTTGCCTAACCCATTAATTAAAAATCTTAATGGAGTCTATTCAATACATTTTTTATATGTCGTTAATATCCCAACAAATTTAATATCCTAATCGAATATAAATATCTGAAGCGTGTATGCTTCGACTTGAAGAGAAAAATTAACATTGAAGCTTTTTTTTCATTTTGCAGATTAGTACTCTCATACATAAATCTTAATCGATCTTCGCAATTCGCCGATGGGATCGTCTTGTGGTAAATGGAAAGTGTGCGAATGGCAATAAGTTTGGCGGGGGTAAAAAGAAAGAGATAGGAAAATGAAAGAGGAGGGCAAAGATAGAAGGGATTTGGCATGGCAGAAACAGGAGGAACGCGTTGAAAGAGAAGGCGAGAAGAGCTTGAAATCGAGGACAAGCCAGGGGCATTTCCATTTAAGGTACCCCGTGTGGAATCTCTCGTTCCTCTCTCGGCGCCACTTTAACACGTATATATATATATACATACTCGTGAAACGTTTATCACTCACGTAACACATTTTTCGCGAGGAAAAAGCTCTCGTGTAAAAAAAAATTTTAAACAGGATTCGGACCGTGAAATTTTTCGTGCGACAAAATTTCTCAAAAACTTGATTATTCACTCATTTATTGTCCTTTACATATGTGGAAATAAAATATTAGATACATAAATGATTATTGTTAAAATATAAGGATTAAGTAGTAGCATCGTTTTTCCTTGGCATCGTTTACACAGTATCGTTTAACGGAACAGGTTTAGCCGAGGGATCCTTTAAATTCAACGTATAGCCGTGCATCTTTGAAGTATTAGTAATGGGATCGTAAATTCTTTCAATATGTTGAAGAGTGTCGCCTATAATTTTGTCCGTGCTTTCACGGATATAAGGTTTTCCATCGGAAGTGCGACCGGATTGGACGATCTTAGTGCCATCATTATTCGATACGATGACACTATTTCCTCCAATCATTTGCATCATATTATTAGAATTATTATCTGAAAAAAAATGACATCATCCAATTTCGAAACACGCAAAATGATTACGTATAGTTATTATTATATACGTATAGTTATATATAGAAAAAAACGTTTGATTGCCTTGAAAAATAGATAGAGAGAAAGAGAGAGAAAGATAGAATGGATCTCTCGGTTGATAGTGAAAGGAACGTTCGCATTGGCATAATAAGGTTAATAATTTCCAGATAAGAAGAGTCGAAAAGAAATTGAGAAAATTTAACACCGAGTCGCATACCTAGATTTTCCGTCAATCGATGAACATGTTCCAAATTTCTTTGCACCGTGTTATGTATTCGTTGTTGCAGCTGGTACATATTTTGTTGTAGATTCCTGTTCAACGCATTGATATTCTCGTGCAGATCTTTCAACCAATTCGTTCCCATGTACACTTGTCCGTCAGAGATGCTGCCAATCGAAATGCGCATTAGTAAAAATTTGCGTTGGCACTACTGGCCCCACTATATCTCACACGCACGAAAAGAATGAGGGAGAAAGCCGGCTTTCGTAAATGCATCGCGATCAGTAAGCCGTGAAACCGGCCTGTCAATCGACTAACCTGCACAACATTGCTCCAACGAGTATCACGACACTGATGCTGGCAACGATTGATCTTCTCATCCTAGTTTCTATTTTTCTTCTCTTTTCTTTTCTTCGTTTCTCTGTTTTCTCAATGAATTTTTTCCATACGATCATACGCAATATAATGCGAATAATGTTTTACTTACACGCGGTGAACGAGTGAATCAAGAAAATGAGATTACTCGAATAGTTATACGAAACGCGCAGTAGTAACCTTTCTTTCCCCCTTCGAAGTTCCATCCATGTCGTATTACGTTCGAACCATTACCTTTCCTTAGCTGTGTGCGATGCGTCATCGACGGATAGCCGTGCGCACGAGTACATCTCTCATTAGATATATGTATATCAATGGCGTATAACGCTTAAATTGAAACCTAATCTATATTCCGTTACTTCCGTAATTGCATAACGTTTATCTCATTCAAACCAAACTTCCGATAGATAACATTGGTGATGCTGTGATTCTAAGAATCGAACCATCGAAAAAGAACATGAACTACACTCGAATCGTGCTTCTTCGAATCGCGAGACGATTCTCTCGATTAAAATTTTTTCTTCGCGTATCAATGGAAAAGCTAATTATATTTTCATTCGAGTCTGATAAAAAGTCACGAGGTTATTCATGATAATGAATTTGCCGCGGTGCAAAAAAACTAACGAGAAAATTTAACGATGTGAAAACTGCAAGTATTAAAATTAAAAAAACAACGTAATAAACGATCAGAGAAAATAGTCACGATAAATAGAAAGAGGACTGTTATTTTTATTTTGTTATTTAATCGGCATCGACCGTTACAATCGTTAAGAGGTTAGCATAATATATTTCGAACCATTATCTACGATACGTTTCTACTTACATTTCTACTCTTTCAGATACTGATTATAAAAAAAAAAATGGAAAAAAAAATAAAAAACATCGATGTCATTCTTAATTCCTCGATCTTGTATAACGACATAACTTTGATAATCGAAACAGAACTGTGTGATTCTATGTTGACGGAAGAAAGGTGTGTGGAAAAAGAAAAAAAGGATGGCTACATTTGGGGGAGGATAGAACGCAGAGACGACATCGAAGAGGAGGGATGGGGGTATGGTTGACCCATGGGGCAGAAACTGGTTTCGGATTCGGATTACGCGCCCGTCCCAAAACCGTTCTCGCATATACATACGCTCTAGGCTACGACGCATCGACCCCCCACGCGACCACTCCTACGGTAAATGCGGTTCTTCCATCCTCCCGACCTTGAACTCTCTCTTCTTCGTTTCTTTCCTTTCCTCTAGGCAGTCCGCTCCCCTCCGATTCCCGCTTCTCTTTTTACTCTTACGTATCCAATTGCGTGATGGTTCTTTGCATCTTTTCAAACGCTTTTGTTTTTCCTCTCTGTTTCACCTTTTTAATCGCAACAAACGAACACTTTTCAATATTTCATCTAAAGTTTATTTGGGATTCGAAAACCCGTACCTTCGAAATTCGTGTCCAATTTTATTTATATTTAAAGTATTCTTTTTTTTTCTTATCGTTTTATCGCTCCTATATCGTTATACATTCACTCGCAATAACGTGCAGCAGGTATATGTATAACAGGTAGCAAAGGAATCGAATCGTAAAAGCGTAATGCTTCAGTTCCTTCCTCTCTCTACTCGTTCCCCTTCGTAATCCCATCAGCTCGATGAACCGACTGAAACGAGAGCGAGAAAGAAGGAGAAAGTCAGAGAAGGAGGGAGAGAAAACTCGACCGAGCCGCTTGGTCGGTAAGATGATCGACCTTGGACGATTTGGCCTTCGAATAGGGGGCTGGTCGTCCTTTGTCGAGGACGAGATCTTCGAGATGAGAACGGCTGGATATATACAAATGCGTTTCTCTCGTCCGATTGTTCGTATTCGATGAACACTACCCATACAAGGCGAGTAAAGCGAAGATAAACAACAGTTCGAGATCTTTCTGGTCAGTTTCGAGATAAAGTCGATCGACTTTTTACGAGCGATCAAGAGCTTGATATAACGAGAAGAGATCTTCGATCGATCAAGTCGAAAGAAATACGACGAATCGTTCATTGGCCATCTAGGGAGAATCGTGGAAAACAGCAAAGTGGTTTTTCCACACCGGGGGCCGAATGTATACGTATACGCGTATGAGATCGAGACTCGACGAGCAACCAAGTAAATAGTGGGGAGGTCGTACGACGAACGGTGGTTCAGTGTTCTCGCGGCATTCGAGACGCATGGATGAAACGTGATGTGAGGTTAGCTGGAACCTAACCTGATACACGAACTGAATCTCATGATACTCTTTCTTTTTAACAAATCTTTTACAATCTGAAATTGTGAATCGAGTGTCAAGAAAACGTGTCTCGAACGTGAATATTGAAAAATCGGAGATCTGAAACGTGAATCGAGTGTTACGAGATCAAACTTTTTTCTCGATAATCTGGAGCTCGTAAAAGTGAGCCACGGGACAGTATATGATGCGAAGGAAAGAAAGGAAAGAAATGTTTAAAAAATTCATGGATACGTGATCAATTGATCTTCCCTTAAAATCCGTAAGTACTTATTCACGTACATACATATATATATATACATCTTTTATAACATTCACTTTACAAGCGACGCTAATATCATTTGTAGCACATTAATCGTTAGCGGCTTATTTATTCGATTCGTCTCTTCGATATTGCTTTTATCGTCGATCATCTTGCCATTGTATATGATATAACACTTTGGAAGCTACGGTTGTAGGCGCGGGCTATTGGTACTCGGATTCTCTTTATATTTACATCGTGTATTATTTTTAAACGGACTGGGATTAAGGGCTGAAAACAGCTTAGATCACGTGAACGAAATTCGGATTCAAAGAGAATCAAACGCTGTTTGAAAAATAATCGAATCTAAAAAAAGAAACGGAAAGAGGGAAGAAAAAGGGAAAATAATGGCGGGGCTAAAAGTCCAAAGAAATTCGTATGTGTCGTGCGCTCAAGGGAGCATCCACGGTATGAATTATTTATCAAACCGTGTGTTTTTTTTTATTTTCCATTACGAGAGCGATCGTGAAACAAAAAAAAAAAAAAAGGATAAAAGAGGCACACTTTTGTTCGATTCTTCTCGATATTAGCAGGACATTCAATATGCGTTATACGCACATATTATTTTATCAAACTTTTGTCTCGATCATTCGCACAAGTGGAAGATATAAAAATCAGCAAGAGTAAAGTTTCCATCTCGTTTGTTCCGAGGAAAAAAGAAAAACAAGAAGAATCGAGTATTGGCCTGCACTTTGGTTTAATAGATTTCAAGTAATCAATCGTGATCGCGTTGAAGGCAGCTTCTCGAGTCGATTGATTTCTTTTTCGAAGGCGTAGAAACAGAGAAGTAGTTTACGAGAAACTTGAACGATTCGTTGCATCTCTCGTCACGCATTCCCCATGAAACGCACGCGAGTCGTGTCGTTTCGTTTCTCTTGGTCACGTACGGCGCTTCGTGGTCCTCGTTTCGAACGATGTTTTGTCCTGGCTCGCCTACCAACGACCACCTCTCTCTCTCGATAATTTGACGGAATAATTCTGAAACAGCCATTTCCGACGCCGCGCGTTCGTCCAAGACGGCGTACGATGGCAGAAATACAATCAGGAAGGACCTGGCACTATATCTAGTATTTATGCGAGTTAATGGTAACAGTAGATAAAATTCATGCTGTGGAAACATCCTCTTCGAAGTAAACGTCGTTTAATCGTGTAATTGGTTTATAGCGGAAATTATACGCCTACAAGTGATTCATAAATTAATATATATATAATATATATATATTATATATCCATATATGTTACTATTATTGTATCGATAATAGTTTGCAGTAGTTCTCAACCTGCGAATCGCGACGTACAAGATCGCCAAATGTCTTTCAAGTACTTTCAAAGTCACTTTTATCAATACTGATTTATTTTAACGTAATTATATCGCAATGCACCACGGCAATAAATCGGTATGAATCTTTTTAATATTCCTTATCTTACGTAACAGTGGAGGATCGAAAGAGGATTGCGACTGAGAAAAGGATTAAAAAAATGGTTGCATTAGACAAATTTCAGTTCTCGATATTATCTACCTCATCGAAAGGGATGGGAATTATTTCTTAAGCATCGAGAAAGGATAAAGTTTGGTTCGAAGATACATATCGGTGGAAAGGAGATGCGGGCAAGAATCTTCTCGCTCGCTGTGGATGGTCAAACGGATTGGAACACCCTCTCCTCTTCTCGTGGTCCGAAACAACGATCCGTATAAGGAGATCTGGCCTACTACCGCTCTCCTTCGTTCTCTGCCGATCTTTCGGTCCATCGTTCGCTCGAGCACACGTTATATTTTCGCAAGCGAGAACTTACGTATTTCCATTTAATTCCTATTCGCTGTCCTATTTCGTCGTTTAGCACGTATGCAAACTTGGTAACGGAGGTCTCTGCGTTCCTCGTACGCGCGAAATCGCACTTTCTCGCCCGCGGCAAGGCAGCCCTCACTGTGCAAGTCTATGTAAGTCGACTAGCTTTGACCATCGAACAACGCACCTTCCATAACTTACACTCGAAACGACGTGACATCGAGATTCCAAAGAAAATTATCCGATCACTGGTTCTTAACTTCTGAAACAATTGCAAGATGTCTCTTAGGTTTAAATTAAATAATAAAAATTAAATTTCGATATCCATAGAGCTCCTCCACAGAGCTGTATCTTTTAATTTCTGTTCAATTTGAATATCGAAGAAAAAAAATAGAGATGGAAAACCCGATCTTTTTCCATTCGCCTTTTCATTACACGTGCGACGAAGAGAGAAAGAGCAGACGCAAGAGCAGCAGCAAAAGAGAGGCGGACGATGGTCGAAGAGGAGTGGTTGCTTGAATGCCCTCTTTGTCGAGATTTACTCGCTGCGCGAGCCCTCTTCCTTCCATGAAGAAAGAGAAGAAAAATTTCTCTTTCCTTGGGTAAACGGATTCTTCTACACGGCGGCTATCTATCGCGATAACCGCGACCTTTCAAAAAATTCACCCTTATCGGTCCGTTCGGCCTCTCATCGTAGATTTCCCCTCCGATAACTCGTCAACTCGACAATTCGATTCGTCACACGACAAATCTCACGTAGACCGCACAAATCATGGGTGTGTCGACAATCTGTTTATCCTGAACTTGGCAATTTATAAAAAATATATATATATATATATACACGTATTCGCGTAATCGAAAAAGAACCGATTGCGCGGCCAGACAGTGCGCCGCCGTTTTATCGATCCAACAACCTGTTGTAGACAGTTCAAGTTGCATCGTCCGCTTTTATATCTTTTCGGTTCGGTGTGAAAGCTCCGCACAAAGGAAGGAACGATCCTCTCGGTCGTTGCTCGGTTCATGGTGGAAACCAGAAGACCGTAAAAAGGTCGAGGCGATAGTGTGCCCCCGTGTTATCGGTGACGAACAGCAGAAGTCCGATTCTTTCTCTCTCTCTCTCTCTCTCTTTCTCTCGAGCCACCTGTTTTCACTCGATCCTTCGCCGATCCATTTTCCTCCCAGCGAAACTTGTGCTCCTGGCTGGATGCAGTGAGTATTTGAACAATGTAATTTTTTGACGTGTTTTCGACACGAGGGAAATTTGCGTTACGAAAACTGATCTGAGATATGATGGGTGTATTCGATGGGATAGTTTTATGGAGTATAATCTTGGTTTGTTTTTTTTCTTTTTTTTTGATTTAGAATTTTGATCGAAAGTTTTTATTTAATTTTGTTAATCCATGGATCGAAATTTATACGTTAGATATCATACTCGAAGAATAGATTTTGTATATCAGAAAAATTTTATTTTACATAAACATCCGCAGTCTGGTTATCGCCACGTTGATATCTAAATGATTTAAAATTGAAACCATCGTATCATCCGTATCGCGTATCAAAACATGTGCAATCTATTTATTATTGTATATTGTATCGATATCGAAATTTAATCGAGACCTCTTCATCGTCGCTCGTCGAATAAAAAATTACGATCCTAGATCGCTAAATCTAACGTCATTCCGTAAGTAACGATTTGAAAAATATATATATATATTATCTTCTATAATTATTACAAACAAAGTATCAAAATTTAAAAAAGGAAAAATTAATTTTTCCAAATATCGATTAACAAATCTCGAAATTGAAATTGAAATAGTATGTCATTTTGTCATTCTGCGTTTCTGGGTAAATATAAATTTCAAGTTTGCTTGATACTTAAAATTATAACATTTCGGTGCAACTACAATGTTCAGTTATATAACGAAAATCTCTTCGTTTGAGATTTCGATAAAAACTATTAAACGAACGTTTAACGATCTAGGATTGAATGAACAATTTTCGATCGCGATAGAAAAATGTGACTATCGATACGTTACAACAATTTTTTAGATATCGACGATATCGTTAAAATAGTATTCGCGAGTAAAACTGATTAAACTTTATATTGTTTTTCTTATTCTTTTATCGTAAATAAAAATAGGATAGGATGTTTATCTCGAAATAAAAATAGAAATAGACTTTTTTGAAGAATTACATTGTCTATTTTTATCCCGTGTTACTACTGTTAATCGAGATTTTGAACGTTATATCGAATATTTAATAAAATCGTTAACCGTCGTTCCACTTATTTTTATCGAATTTTAATCGATATCATCGTTCGATATCCACGTCGATCTCGAGAGATTTGGAACGAATCGACTGTCCTCTTCGATATCTATAACGAATTATAAATCGATATTTATCGATAATCGATTTATCTCACGATCTCGAAAGAATCGGCGAATCGATCGTCACCATCGATATATCTCAACGAATCATAACGATATCACCACAATATTACTCGAATATTACTCGTTATATCGAATATTTAATAAAATCGTTAACCGTCGTTCCATTTATTTTCATCGAATTTTAATCGATATCATCGTTCGATCCACGTCGAGATTTAGAACGAATCGACTGTCCTCTTCGATATCTATAACGAATTATAAATCGATATTTATCGATATTCTCACGATCTCGAAAGAATCGGCGAATCGATCGTCACCATATATCTCAACGAATCATAACGATATCATCACAATATTGTCACAATTCTAGATAACGATCGTCGCCGATTTCGAGATATTTAGAGCGAATCGAATTTGTCTTCTTCTTAACGATATTATCACAAATCACGATTCGACTTCTCAACGAATTATAACAATATTACATAACGACATCGATATTGCCAATAACCCTTAACACGATAACAAGTCACAACTCTATAAATCATCCATAAAGATACCGATTTCTAGAGATTTAAAACGAATCGATCATCCTCAACCCGACACGACTTTAACAATATCATAACAATATTATCTCGACTTTTTCTCGGAGAACGATATCGATATCCTCGCAACTCTAGATCGTCCGATCTCGTTGGAGCGAATCGACAGCCTCCCTCGAGGTGAGTCGCGGCCATGTTACCATGTTTGGCGACCCGCTCCCATAAAATTTCTCGACGGCGGCCGGTCGCGCGCGTCCAAATGCACGCTGCGTACGTTTCGCTCCTCCGACTGGCAGCCTACTCTCCTACCGGTTCGAGATAAATCGCGTCCACGTCGCTTCTCTCTCCGAGCGCGCGCAACAGCCACCGCAGCGCAACTTCTATCCAACTGCTATTAGAAAACGAGCAGAAAAGGAGGGGAGGGGAGCGCGCCACACTCTATCGAACCATCTCCCTTCTCCTCTCTCTCTCTCTCTCAGAAAAGCTCGAGTGCGTCGAGAGAGCGCAAGGATTCTTTCCTTTTTAGAGAGAGAGAGAGAGAGAGAATCCTTGTTCTCTTCGCGAAAGACGTGTGCGAGCACGAAGGTGTTAAAATTTTAATGATTCTCGTTATTAACGAGAAATGAAGAAAGGAAAGGGACGTTAAAGGAATGTTAAAAATCTCACCTTTCGTTTCTTCTTCTTGTTAATACCCAATAGTTTGGAATTAATTAACGAATTCGCGGAATTTGATGGAGTTGATACGACGAGCCGTTTTCAGCAAGAAAAGACAGCAATAATCTCCTAACAATTTTCATCTTTTAGCTTTCTTTGGAAAGAAGACTTTTGAATCGAGAGCCGATTTCTAATATCGTAAATACACGTTTATCGATTATTCCACGCGGTTATCTCTTAAGCTAATCGAGGAGGAAAGCGACGTTTCTCGGCGCGTGATACAAAAGGTCCGGTTGCACCGAATAACGGTACCCGACCGCGAGTATCCCCGGCGACACGCGTGTACGAATAACGTGTATGAAAGCCACGCGTGTATACGAGAACGCCTCGCGTGGCACGAAACTTTTAATCGCTATCCGCTCCCCGGATAAGAAAGCGACGTAACGATTTTAGAGAAAAATCCGTCCGATATATAAATATTCTCCTTCCTTTCGCGGAAGATTCCTCGATAAACGGAGGAGAAGACGCTCCGTCCTTCTCCGCTCGACAGCTAAGCCTCCACGTCGTATATCTCCATCCGTGTATACATACATATATATATATATCTCCTTTACGCGACGATTAAAACGTACCACCTACGTTTATATTTATCTATCACGGGTTATCTCTGCCGTGCGAGCAAACAAGGAGAAAAAAAAAAGAAAAAGAAATGGAACTCGAGAGGTATGTCGTTTCGATATCGCGTATATATATATATATGTATATATACACACGTATTTACGCGTCTCAAACGAGAGACGTTTGAAATGATTCGATACCGTTCCAAGTACCGTGTGTAGATACGCGTGTTCGAACGAATACGGTAAGTTAGGTACATGCGCTTCTTCGTTGGCCTTATTCGCGACGGATGTCACCGTTGTACACCTTACGATATATATATATATATATATATATATGTATATATCGATCGCCCGAGCTCAGTCTACCGGACGATCGATAGCTAGTGAAGTTAGATGCGGAATAACGTTGAGAGAGAGAGAGAGACAGATATATATATATCTAAAATTGTCCATCCGCGGTATTTATACATTCGTGGAAAAGCTTTACGTGTCCTTTTTGGAGAGTTTCGGGACCACCTTGACGTTAAAAAGTTTACCCTAGTGGAGACCACCGCAACGTCGGCCGAGATATTTTATTATCGTCGGTGAGGGATAGGAGGAAGCTATAGGGGATTCGCCGGAAATACATTTGAATTCTGATTCTGGGTTTCTTTTTTCCCTCGAATTTTTAAAAAATTCTTCTCCGTTTTCTCTCTTTTCTATTCGTCGTCCCTTCGTTTCGATCTCGAAATCGTCGTATTTACGGGGCAGAGGCGTGCGCGAATCGCGACCACGTGGGTCCGTGGACGACGACGCGTCCTCCTTTATCCGGCTATCTATTCATAGACGAGAAAGCGAGCTGTCACCGTGACACGGACGTTCGAAGACAAAGAGCGCGCAAAAGGAGAGACACATCGGGTCGTTGGGACAAGCGAGGGATGGACCTTTTTACGGGTGGAGAGAGCACAGTACTTGCCTGTACTTGCCCACAGACAATTGCCCGAGGACCGTGGAATGGAATATTAAATGTACGAGGGACGGGTTTAATTTAGCTTCTATCAGTGGATGCATTATCTGAAATTGGAATACAAGTGCAACGCTTCGTGGTAAAAAGTAGATATAAATCGAGTGTGTCGATATTGTCTAAATCTATTCTAAATGGATTCTTTTAAAACAAATCTAAGCTGGAAATATAGCTTCGTGGTAAAATCGTAGTCGATATTTTCTAAATCTATTCTAAATGGATTCTTTTCCTTTTAAAATCGCTTTAAAGCTGGAAACAAACCTAAGCGAAATAAAACTCCGGTCCATTTCATAGTAGATACATATCGAAAGCGTGGACAATTTTCTAAATCTATTCTAAATGGATATTCTTTCTCCTTTAAAATCGAAATACTTCCGAGCGATCAATCGCTTTAACCAAAAAAAGATTTCCCTACAACTATCCACTCGTCGTTTCCACAACCTCGACTCATTTATCTCCCATTAAATATCGCCGAGAAACAACGTTTCAAACTCCCAAAATAGCCATCGTTTCTTTCTATACTTATTTAAATTCCTCGTCGCAAAATATGGCGAAATAATTGCCATATTTCAAAGCTTTCGAATTTTCGTGACCACTTTCCACCTATGAAAACATACATCCGGCAAATCGATTTGTTTTCGATCTATCGATATTTCGTCAACCGATAAACATATATATATATATATCTCGATCAAAAGGACAGGGATCTGTCGGCGGTCGAACGACGATAAACTCGAAGAGGTAGCCGGTACGGGGACGCGGACGAGGTCGTCGACCCTCCCGAGTCGCGGTTTAAACCGAGTCTTTCCTCCCTGACCGCATCTCGAACCGCGACAGGCAACCTCTCTCGTCCACCTTAGGGACACGCAGCTTTCCCGCTCGTCCATCATTTCTACTTTTTTTTTTCTCTTTCTCTGTTCCCAGATGAGAGAAGCGCCGAGAGAGGAGGGGAAACGAGGACGGAGCTCGATCATCGGTGGGATGGAACGGTGGTCGGCGCGGCTCGCGATTCTGTGCACGGTGATCGCGAGCGTACGCTCCACCGACGACTTTCGACGCATAGCCTACGAAGGTAAAAAAAAAAAAAAAAGAAAGAAAGAAAAAAGAAAATTGTGATTGCGTTGACAAGAAGATATATATATATCGATAAGAAAGATTCGTGAGCGATCGTGCCTTTCCGCACGTACGTACGAGCTTCTATTTCTAAGCAGCGCGGTTACTCTCTTATCTTTTCCGCGGAGAAACTTGTGGGTCTTTCTCTGGGCGGAGGAGGATGGAAGAGGAGGAGAAGATCGTGATTATTCGCGATCGATTAATGCGTGGGCGTCGAGGCGCGTCGGTCGCGTGGCGGTTTCGATCGATACGCCTTGCGATGCATTATTCGTTCATTTTTGTCTTATAGGAGAATGAGGAGAAAGAGAAAGAAAAACTCGACCTATATTTTTATTAAGTCTATATTTGTCTTACGTTGAAATCTACGTGTAATGGGAAAAGAGAAAAATATCGATAGTCTGCACGTGATCGATTTATCTGTCTAGCTTTATCTCGTATCGACGAGGACGGAAAGAGTGAAAGAAAAATTTTGATCGTGTGAAATATAGATATAACTTCAGATGCCCTGCGTTGGCATCTTTACATCGATGGACGTATAACGGAGAAGGAGCGGAAGAAAAATTCGATCGTTTAAAACGTCTCTGCCCGTGATCGATTTATTTATCTTTGTCTCGCGCCAGTGACAGAAGAAGGAAAAGAAATGTGTCTCTATCCACGGTTGATTGATTCGTCTTTGTCTCGCGTTTAGTGAACGAGCGAAACAAAAATTCGATGGTCTGTCTTTGCCCGCGATCGACATATCCATTTATCTTACATTAACAAGGAGAAAAAGATAGCTACGTAATAGAGAAAGAGCGAAAGAAAAAATGTCTCTGCCCACGATTTATTTACCTTCAACTTGCGTCGGTGAGAAAAAGAAAAATTCGTTCGATTTTCCTTCTCTCTCCATCCAATTTGTCAACTTACTTTTATCTCGTATCGATGAGAGGAAAAAAAATGAAAAATGTTGAAAAGCGGAAACAGAAAAACAAAGAAATTTAAAATCTCGAAATCGAATGGAAATCGAAAGAAGGAAAGCAAAAAAAATTCGTTCGAAAAGGATCGATCGAAAAGGAAGGAACCGAGACAAGAAAATCCTCGATCGTTGTTAACTCCGTCTCTGTCTCTGGCGAGAGAAGGATGGATATGTACGAAGGAAGAGGAAAAGAAAAATGGGATCATCGTAAGCGCGGTAGAAACACGGCCAGCTGGGAGAGAGTCGTCGAAAGTTTCGCCTCGAATCACTCGCGACTCGAGTCTATGGAGTCTCCGTTTCGAGACTCGGCCACGCTTGTCGCGTAGGCGTGGAGCGTGGCACGCGTCGCCACGCGCGCGTATTCTCGCTACCTCCTGCTTCCGATCCTGCTCCTGATTTTCAACCACTTAACCTTCCTTCTTCCCTCTACGTTACGCCTTCTTTTATACTTATATTCCTGCTCCCTCATCGTCACTTCGTAAATCTATATAAGTTTAAGATTAACCAACGTAATCGAGCTTACCTTAACCTGAACAATCCACTACGAGAGATGTAAAACCAGTTGGATCTTACGACGCGAAGATTATCCTTAACCTTAATTAGAATACGGATCTTAGTTTTTCCTTTCTCCGCACGAGGTCGCGAAATTACGCATCCGTGGCGTCCTCTGAACGTCCTCCTACGTCGTAACGTTTCGCTTTGCCATTATTGTCCATCCGTTTTTTGCTCGTCTCCATCTCTCCCTTAGGGAAATACACACGCGCATGCGTGTATACGGATAAACGGGAGGAGAGAAAGAGAAAGAAAACGAAAAGAGAAAGGGAAGAAAGAGGTGCTGCAGGATCGACGCAGGAAAAGGAGAGAGAGGAAAAGGGAAGGAAAAAGAAAAGGCAAGAGAGTGAAGGGAGGATACCCGAGAGAGGCCTTCGAGATCAGGTTATGCTAACTGGGGCCCGTTCGTCCCACACGTATCTACTTATAAGCGCACGTACGCAGTTACACGTACGAGCGCGACGCGGTTGTGTGAGTGGCAGGCACGCGCGACACAGGCAAACGCGTGGCTGGATACGTGGAAACGCGAGAGGTACGACGAACCGGAGGCGCGGAGGGCTACCTTTGCGGAATCGTTTCGCTGCGTCGGCAAACCGGCTGAAAAACAATAAGACGAAGACGAGGATTAGCACAAGTACGGGGAACAGGAAAGAGAGAGCGTAAAACGGGTGAAACTCGCGCGCGCGTACGCGCCTCTTTTTGCCCGATGCTGACACGATGAAAGTAGAATTTTCGCGACTCTCCATTATTTTTCGGCGCGCGATCCTTGCTTCGGTCTTTCCTCGTCTAAAACGTGCGAAGAAAGTGGAGCAACGATTCGAGCCAAATTTTTCTTACCGTCAGATCGTCTTGGATATTTCAAAAAATGCTTAGAAAAAAGTTGAAAAATGACGCTCTTTCGAGAAATGGGAAGAAAGTGAAAGATCGAGCCAAATTTTTGTAAAAAAAAAAAAAGATCGTTGAATTTTTTCGCATCGATGATTTCTTGTATCTTTCAAAAAATATTAAGAAGAAAGTTAAAAAATGATGGAACACGATCGATTTTTGTTTGGATCCTTTAAAAAATATTGAAAATCGAAAAATGATGATTGATCTTTGCTTGGATCTTTCAAAGGATGGAAGGATCGAGTCAATTATTATTGGATATTTAAGTGCATCAGATCGAAAAAAAATGATCGACGTTAAGTTTTTTCAGGGATGGCACGTAGCTTGATTTCTTCGAATTATTCCAGATTCCATTTTTAAATCGATCCCCTTAATTAATCCAAGAAAAAGTAAAAGTTTATCCAACTTTGCAGATGTATAATCGATGATCCTTGCTCCCGAGTTCCGCGAATCGGATCGAGGAACGCGGGGCGAGTTGAGGGAACGAACGACCACGACTTTTCACGGCTGCCACATTTTTCTCCAAGATCGATGATCTACGATCTACGTCCGCGTCACCAAGAACGCGAGAAAAAGTAGAATAATCCTAGAAAGAAGAAGCGACTCAGCTCCTCGAAGCGGTCAGCTTGCAAAACTAGTTTGTCCGGAAGCGAAAAACGGCTCCTCTTTACATCCTCCTCTTCTCGGAACGTGGAAATCGCGACACACAACAAGAAGAAGCGGGAAAGGGCAAGAACAGCCTCGAATGAAATTCCTCGAAATTCTTAACGAATCTCGATATCGAGGTTGTATCTCTAAATTCACCCCCCCTCTCTCTTCCTCGGTTGTTTCAGATTTGGCGAACACCAGCCTGTTCCAACAAGAGGGAGTCACGTCGTATTCCCAACTGCTGTTCGACGTGGCTAGACAACAGGTCGTGGTCGGCGCTCGGTACGTATAAAACACCAATACCAAAATTAAAACCAGTTATTTCCCTTTTTTTTACTTTTTACTTAACAAAATTTGACAAATCCTCGAGACGAAGACAGTCAAATTTTTCTTCATCTTCGATCTATCGAGAATTAGTTATCTTGGAGCGTGTATATTTATAGCCTTTTAAATTAACGTAACAACAGCGCGACGAGAATAGCACGTTTCTCTCGACCCGTTCCGTTAAATAAGTTCGATCGATTTTTCGATCCATGGAATGCACCCGTTGTTTACACTCCCGAGCGACAAAAGTAGTAGCGTGTAACGAGACGGATGACGGGAATAGCGGGTTGCATTCCGTCCGCTCGACCGGCTGCTCGAAATCGTGGAGGAACGCTCGGTCGTGCGTTCGATCGATTTTTCGCGATTAAAAGAGCGCGCGGTGGAAAGGAGCGTACGCCCTCGTGTTACCTTCTATTAATAGAACACGTTGGTTATTAACCACGACCCACGTACGCCCGGCCAACTAGGAGGAACGCCGCGTACGCTGCCTCGTTTCTTCGATAGTGAGGGGAAGGGAGGGAGGGGGGGAGAAAAAAAGAGATTCCAACCTCGTTTTTCGCGAGAAAACGAGAAGCACTCCCGTTGTATCGAGAAACGTGGATCGAAGAGAAGCTTTCCCACGTATGCGGGAAATTCTTTTCGTCGATCGAGAAAGAAAAAAAGAGGAAAATGGAAAAAGGGAAACGTGGAAAATGATATATCGGGATTGGAGAGCCGGAGGGGAGGAAGGGAAAGGGTCTAGCCGCGTGCACGCGACACGGCGCCACGATTTGCATTCTTCCAGTTTGATTCGCGTGCTCGACAACCGTGACGTCACCGAATACTACCTTATCGAGAGCGTATCGCACAGCGACAGGTATATATGGGAGCGAGACGCGCTTTCCTTGCCTCGTTGCGTAACAACAAACTCCTTGGTCGTTTTCTTTCCTAGGATCCAACTTTGCTCTTTATCCGCGGCATACTTTCGATGTAAATTTTCTCTTAACTTCTTCTTCTTCTTTCTTTTTCTATTTTCAAATTAACTCGCAATCGTATTCTGAAGAAAATTTAGAAAAGTAACAGGATCGCAACAGACAGTAGTTAGGCGACAGTTGTAAATAAAAAATTAAAAACCATCGGTTGAAAACCACTGATGCACGTGAGATACCTTGAGATTCTATGATAATTCCGTTGTGCAAGATTCGAATTCCGCGGTATTGGTACAACTCGTACAAACTCGTGTTGCTTTTTTCTTTTTTTTTCAAGTTTCGCGATATTCAAATTAGCTGCAATCGCGTATCTTTTTTACACGTACGTGATTCAAGAAAGGAAGAAAGCTTGGAGAAAAAAGTAGGACAGACATGAATATGTAGAATGAATTAAAAAGTGAATAACGAGTTCATAGATTGGAGATCACTGGGGTAGATGCGCACGAGCGACACGACACCGTCGCGATCCTATTGCACTTCCGTTGTGTAAGTTAACAGGTTCGTATTTCGAATTGCCCGATCGATTCGAATATTTCTTTCACAATTTTTGTAATTAAATTTCATCGGAAAATATATCGAATCGCAGAAAGACAATGGAAGGGAATAGGGGTGCTGTATTCTATCGAGTCTAAATCCTTGAACGGTCACATTTGATCGGTTAAAAATCGAAGAACCATTTCGAGTCGAGTCGCAATTTCATTCTGTGTGTGCGCGCGGCCATCGAACTCCATTAGACGTTGAACAAACGCGAGTCGTGCCCAGAAGTTACGTCGGACGAGAACGAGGTTGGCAAATGATCCATCCTATTCGTTTAACGAACAGGAAACAATCTGTCTCAATAGGATTGCTCGTACATACAGTGTATGCCACTTAAAATCATACGTGTAGAGATTCGTTTCTATAACACGTGAAAATTTTACGAAACGATTAAAACTCGAACGTAGTTTTTAATGAAAGCAATAAGATTAGAGTTTCCTTAAACGTACGAAACTTGGATGTTATTTAAAGATTATACGAAGAATTTTCATCTTTAAGAATAATGAAATAATATCACTCTATTTGTTAAATGTGTCGAATTCCAAGCGATGTGCACACGTCTCTGATATTAGAAATATGCAAAATTTTTTAAAGTTAAGAGTAAGTTACTTCGATAAATTATCTCATTAAATCTTCAAAGCATCGAATAATGGCAAATAACTATAGTTCTAAAATTGGCTGAGGTTCAAAGTTGCTCATTGGCCCGTTAAAAAAGTAACTAGCCAAAAATTTAAAAATAAAGTTACTTTAAGTAATTACTTAAGTAATACTATTTAAAATGAATAGCATTTATTCGTAGCTATTATAGTTGATCCGCGATTATACCATGCTTTGAACTTTAATAACAAATAACTTTATTCTCAACTTATTACAAAATCTCTGACTCAAAATAACTTTATTCCAAATCTTGGCTAGTTACTTTTGCAACGGGTTAATGCTCTGCTCTGGACTTTCGCCTCGCGTCCTTTCTCAAAATTTTAGCCGCAATATCGGCACACGTCCGACGTATATACTCGACGACCGAGCTGGAGCCGCTTCGCTCGACTAACGATCACTTTTGGTCAGGTCGGTTCTCGTCGCGGCGCAGCGCCCACGTAGGCGCCGTTTATGCTAGTTTCCTGCGGCGTGATTGCGCGACAGCTCGAAAGGCGGCGCGCGCCATTTTCCACATGTCCTCCGTCCCACGCGTGTAAACACGGAAAGCAGTAAACGATTCCGATTCCAGAGATAATTTGTACCGGTTGACTCTAACGTCGCTGTCACCCCTCGAACACGCCTCGTGGCCAGCGCCCGAAAACAAGACCAATACCTGCCAGAACAAGGGGCAGAGCGTGGAAGATTGTCGCAATTATGTCAAGGTGTTGCTTACCAATGGAAAAAGTCTGTTCACTTGCGGCACGTACGCGTTCAGCCCTTGGTGCACGTGGAGAGAGGTAAGCGGTCGAATCAGAGAGAGAGAGAGAGAGATGGAGGAATTCTTGAGCGTGTGAATATATTTGAGAGTCTCGAACGGTATTATCGACAGTAGATGTCACTTCGAGTTAATATTTTCTAGATCGAAAACATCAGTAGCGTGACGAGCGAGATGTCGGGTGTTGCGATGAGTCCTTATTCGCCACACGCGAATGTCACCGCTTTATTGGCAAGAGGGCCAACCGGTGGACTCTTCACGGGGGCGCCTACTGACTTTTCTGGCTCTGATCCAGCCATTTGCAGAACACTTGCTTCGCCAAATCTCAGAACGCACCAATACGATTCCAGGTGAGTCTTGCTCTTTGAAAAACGATTCTCTTTCCAATGTACTTCAATCGACTTCCACGTCGATGTATTCCATGATTGATTTCAGATGGCTGAACGATCCTCAGTTCGTCGGCAGTTTCGAAACCGAGGACCACGTGTACTTTCTGTTTCGCGAATCAGCCGTCGAATACATCAATTGCGGCAAGGTGATCAAGCGAGTTCCACTATTATATTCTCTCTTGTGTGCGTACGTTCGATATTAAAAGATCGGTCCCTCTTTAGAAAATCTATTCGAGGATAGCTCGAGTGTGCAAGAACGATCGCGGTGGACAAATAATGATGAGAGAGGTATGGACCACGTTCAGCAAGGCACGATTGAATTGTTCCCTTCCAGGCGAATTTCCTTTCTACTACGACGAAATTCAAGGCGCGGTTTATCATCCCGAGGAAAAAATCGTCTATGCGACGTTTACCACGCCCATGTAAGTAATATCAAGATTCTATGCATCGTATCGTACCGTTTCACGTTCACCGTATATTTCCATCTAACGCTTCGCTCGTGAAGGAGAAAGAAGAAAGATGAGAGATTCGGTATGTATAGTCGCAGAAATTCCTAAATCAGTGCCGTTATCCTTTTTTTCTCGTCTGCTTTTCTTCGCCTCTCTCCCGTGTACGGCGAGGAGAGAAAGAAGGCTATTCGAGAATCGCTAAAGTTCCCGTTTATTTTTAGCAACGGTATTGCCGGCTCGGCTATATGCGCGTTCAACATGTCCGCGATCACCGCAAGCTTCAACGGACCCTTCAAACATCAAGAGAATTCTGGCGCTGCGTGGGAGAGGAGGCCGGTCTCTCATCACAATCGACAACGGTGCGGCTCGTTCGCGAACGTCGCCCCCCATCAGATCATAGATAACCAGAGGTACCAATTGATGGACGATGCGGTTCAAAGCACCACTCTCGAACCTTTGCACACCGCTCTGCTCGAGAGATTCACGTTGATCGCTCTCGACGTGACGCCGACCAAGTTGCATCGCAGCGTCACCGTACTCTACGTCGCCACCGACGTTGGCTTGCTCAAGAAAATCTCGGTTTTACCTCGAACGCAAGAGACCTGTATCGTCGAGGTGTGGGGTCCGCTACCTTCCACGCCGATCACCTTGCAATTCTTAAAAGATACCCAAAGTTTGTACGTCGGTACTGAATTCGGTTTGTTGAGGTACGTTGCCTGCACAACGAGTTTTCAAATCGTCTGAATCAGAACCTAATTCTCTCTCGATTTCCGTAGAATACCAGCCGCCCAGTGTCATCGACACCGAACTCGCCAGTCCTGTCTGAACGCGCAAGAACCGTATTGCGGTTGGAACGAGCATCTGATGAAATGTGCGCCAGCCCCGAAACAAAATCACCTCGCCAATCATTGGCACCAGGAGGTGACCAAGTGCCCTGTACTCACGGATCCCGTGGACGGTGGTTGGAGTGCCTGGAGCTCGTGGTCTCCGTGTCAACACGGCACGGCGGAACACTCGCACTCGCACTCCCATTCGCATCTTCATTCCGAGCATGTCGAAGCGGTGAGTGGAGAGTGAGGTTAAGATCGATTTGCAAATCCGCACAGATTCGACTCACGTTCGTATTTCTCGGTAGCCCGCGGACATCTGTCAGTGCCAGACGAGGGATTGCAACAACCCGCCTCCCCAGCATGGAGGAGCACCTTGCACCGGCGCGAGGGTTAGAGTGACCAACTGCACGGTTCACGGCGAGTGGACAGCTTGGTCGGCCTGGTCGGCGTGCTCGCAGACCTGTGGATTCGCGATGAAAACGCGACGACGCACGTGCACGAATCCAGCCCCGGCTTTCGGTGGCCGGGTCTGCGTGGGACACGACCACGACGACAACATCTGCATAGACCTTCCACCATGTCCGGCGAAAGACGAGGCACCGCCGCCCGAATCGTTCGGCCAGTGGTCCTCTTGGGGTGGCTGGAACGCTTGCTCCAGACCCTGCAACGGTGGTAAGCGGGATACGGTGGTTTTTCTTACGTGCCTTATAATAATCGGTCGTGTGTTCCGCAGGAATACGAATACGAAGGAGAACGTGCGAGAATCCTTCGCCACGAAAGTCTACCACAGTCGAGTGCAACGGATGCGACACCCAGGTAATACGGCGTTTTATATAACAACGATTAGGGAGTTCTTGAACAACGTATTCATTTATTTCTTACCGTAGACCGAGGAATGCAACACTCATTCGTGCATCGAGACGAAAAGATATTCCGGCTGGACACCGTGGCTGGCGGCCAACGGCAGCTTTCAGAGTTCGAGCATGGGTTACGTCGAGAAACGGTTTCGATTCAGTTGCCGCGCGCAAACGGATGACCCGTCCAGCGTGAGGGTTCAGCTGGCCAAAGAGGAGGAACGGTATTGCAGGAACGATGGCTCCTGCATGAGGAGAAACGCGAATCAGAAATCATACTCTGATCTCGCGATGGAGACCGGATGGGGCGAATGGTCCGCTTGGAAGACTTGCGACCGCCTCTGCGGCGGAGGTTCTCAGCACAGGATCAGGCAATGCGAATCGCCGCCGTGCGATGGTTTGTCCGTGCAGACCAGGCAATGCAACGTGCATTCGTGCCGACCGAGCGCAGTCGGGGATATTGCGATGGAAGGGCAGTGGTCCTGCTGGACCGACTGGTCCGAGTGCTCGGTTTCGTGCGGCGTCGGGATACGCTCGAGAACGAGAGAATGCCTCGGGCCGGAGAGCTGCGAAGGATCGAGTTTGGTCAGGGAGACTTGCGAGATGGCCAGTTGCGAATCGTTGATCGGTTGGGACACGTGGTCGCGTTGGACGCCTTGCGATAATGATCATCAACAGTACAGAAAGAGACAATGCCTCCAACACGGCGGTGGAATGTGTCAAGGGGCCAGCAGAGAAACACGCGACTGTTTACCAGATTGCTCGGGCAATGGTGAGCACGGGAATGAGATTCAATGAGTTCCTCTTATTTTCATTGTCCACCGTAGAATTTTGTAGAATTTTCATGTAGAATTTGTGATACAATTATTCGTAATTTTTCAGAGGTGAACGCTTTATGGTCGATGGAACGTTCAGGCATAACGATCGGCGCTGTGGTGGGCAGTTGCGTGGCCGGTTTCCTACTTGGCTTGGCCGTAACCGCAATTCTAAGCTTCTTCTATTTGAAACGGCGACAGCAACGAATTCCAGGCAGTCCTCATTATATCAGCAAACAAAACTCCTACGTTACGGTTCCTATGAAGGAGGTAAAGTTATCGTTTATTCGCGTGACAACGATACCACATGCATTTTGGAATAAAACGAGATCTCCGCTTGATACAGGTAAACACCAAGCGACAACCTAGTTTTTCTGGTAGTACAAACGGTAACGGAACTCTTCGTGGAAAGAATAATCCAAATGTGAATACTCTTGGAAGTCCTAAATTATATCCAAAGAGTCTTGATTACGAGTCTGCTACATTGAAGCGCAACAGTCATGGGCAGCAACATATTCGAGTCGATCCGGATCAAGACAAATACTATTGAACGATCAAAGTGCAACACGCACGAAGAAACGTATAAATTTATTTCGTCATCTGATGATTTCCGCGTTTCGAAAAAAAAAAAAAGAAAACACGCGAGACTAATATCTACGAACAAATATCGCCATGAAGGCGTAAAGCAAGCACAGCGATTTTTAAATAACAAATGATTATCTATCTCGCGATCGCGCGTGCTCGAATATCAACTTAACCGAAGACTAAAATCCAAACGGACCAGGGACAAAGGCGCATGCACTTAAACAAATCGCCTTTACTTGATAAATCAAGTGATATTTATCCTGTATACAGTTTTATTTTGTGACAGACACGAACACATCCGATTTCGCGTCATATGATTCAGTGCCATCGTTACGACGAACGCTTGCATCATTTTACAATATCGTTACAAAGACGAACGATAAAGAACGGGCGTGTAACGTATCGAATTGTACCTATTACATTTTACAATTGTGTGCATTTAAATGTGTGCGATTAAAATATGAGTGAGAGATTGTGAACGAGTTGTGCGTATGTGCATTCATGCGAATATAGAGCGTGTGATTCGCGCATTTTTTATTATTGGCTCACATTGAGTCGTGGTTATGCGTCAAGTTATGTATGGAAAGAAGGATAATCGAAAATGAAAGAGAGTAGAAAGATAAAAATATTCATATGCGCGTCGCGATTCGGCGTAAAAGATGACCAAGCTTTTAAGACTCGATTTAGCCGGGAGTTTGATTCGAATTATTTCGAGTCGACGAATTTTGTAAACGCTTCATGCCGTGGCATAGTATCACGCGATTATAATAAAAGTAACGAGATGAGCTCGCAATAATAAATTACCCGGGCAAATTCATTTTCTCCTGATCTTTCTTTCTCATTTACTCGGTAGAACGTGTAGATATTAATCCAAATTAATGTTTACAAATCAATGGCCAATTCTTCGATCTTGTTGATTACGTAATCCATTGAAGCTTTACTCGGTGGTGGTTGACAGTTGATCACCATACGGAAAAAGTTTCCAAGTTTTTTAAAGGATAGTGGCATATATCCGATCATTAGCGTTCCATTTGTCATCATACGTTCCTTAATTTTAGGTGCAATCTCGTATAATTTATCCCACCATTCTTGAGTTTCTGGTTGATCTCGCATGCTCGGTGGTATATACCTATTAGGAACCGAAACAACGAGCAATTGTAGTTATACGAAGCAATAGAACACTGTATCGATGTACAAGAAAAAATAACTTACCAAAAGCAAACGTTACAACCTTCGTATTGAGGAAGTACCAAGCGAAATCCGCTGCGATTTCGAATTCGATCGATAAAGTATTCAACAGCTGATATAGCAAGTTCCACGGATTCGCGAAGCCCTTTGGTCCCACGTGCTTTCCACATCAGCCAAAACTTGGCTCCATCGACCTACAACGAAGAGGATTATCGTCCTATCGAGAAAAACCTCTGATTTAAATTATCAATCAGTTTCATAAAATTGTCACCTTTCTCCCACACTGCAAACTTTTGTCACCCGTGTCCCAAGATACATCATAATGTTTGTCTTGTTGAAACAGATACTTCGCTCCCGCGCAATTTGTCTCGTGTAAAATGTTTTTACCCTTGACCAGAAACAATGAGCATTGCAACGGGGCACCAAGTGTCTTGTGGGGATTCCAAGCCACGGAGTTGGATCTACATCAAAAAATTTAATCATTAGAATATATGAAGATTTAAATAATGAATCTGTAAAACAGAATTACTACGTACAGTTCGATTCCTTTTAATCGATTTCGATACTTTTCCGAAAACAATAACGTGCCACCGAGACATGCCTATAATGAAAAAAATCGAATTATAATTGAAAATCTTTCATTGTCTTTATATTATCAAATTTGTACGAACGTCAACATGTAACCATAAATTTTCTTCACGACAAATAGCTGCGATATCCGGCAACGGATCAAAAGACCCGAGAACTGTAGTGCCGCAGGTGGCATTCACGAAGAACGGTAAGTGACCTTGTTTTCTGGCTTCGGTTATGGCGGCTTTCAACTCGTCCGGTCGCATACGTCCCGATTCGTCGCATTTTATCTATACGAATAACTTTTATTAACAGATGAACATGCAAAACGAATGTTGGTAGAAATTAATGCTCTTTTTACCTTGTAAACATGATCAGTTCCTAAACCTAACCAATGAGCTCCTTTCGAGATTGAATAATGGCCAGCCTCGCTGGTAAAACAAACGAGCGGTGGAAGTCCCGCGAGACCTTTCTTTTTAACATCCGGAATCATTTTATATCTAGCTAGCACCATACCGTACATGTTAGAGATACTGCCGCCAGGACAGAGAATTCCATCTCCGTCCGGCATGGACGGATATCCGATCAATTCCAAAGTTTTTTCTATCACTTGTCGTTCCATTAAAGTAAATACAGGAGCTACCTCATACGTGTATCTAACGATATGAATTAAATCGTGTATTGTATCGTTTCTTCTCTTTTTTTATAAATCAGCGGTATTAAAGAAAACTTACTGGCTTGTATTAAACATATCCGTCAACCAAGATCCAGCTAGGCCATATTCGTCAACGCCAGCGTAGAGTTGATTATGAAAATGTGGACTGTACGTTTTAACGGAGTATCGGATCGTTTGTCGGATCGCATTTTCGATTTCATTTTTATCAGCTGGTTCCTCGGTCAGTTTAATTGGTAATCGTTCCTGCAAAACGAAAAGTAATGAATAAATGTTCAAAGTGAACGAGTAACAAGTTTGGAATTAAATTGTAGCTCACTTGCAACTCATGCGGATGAACAAATCGTACGAGTGATTCGTTGCCCGTACGATCGAACGCATTTTCTTCCTCGAGAATTTCGAGCAGTTGTTTGAACAGCTCAATCGTTGCCTTCGTAGATGACGAAGCGTCCATTGCGTGTCGTAAACTAAATCCTTACTCTTGGTTAGATCAACGATATCGAGCCAACGCCATTCCCCCACGCTTTAATTTTCGTTCCTCCATTCGTTGTTTATTCGATCAGCCACTTGTTTGCTGGACGCGGAAGATCGGAATCGTTGCAAGTAACACAACACGCGACACCAATGTTGACCGCGCATTTATGATAGACGAGATATCGACCGGAAATTTTCGCGTCGCGCAATCAGTCAGACGAATACGGTCAAATGGGTCGATGAGTTGTAGAAATGCAATACGAGATACGGTCGATAAAATCGTACGATAGAATACACAAGAGCAACGAGCAAAGTGATATGATAACAAAAGTAAAAAAAATACTAAAGAGATGAAAAGAGATTGTTCCTATATTAAACTCGAATACAAAAGTTTAATTTCTGATAACGGCGAATACATAGAAAAAAATATATCGAGACGTTATCTTTGTGAAGGAATGGTGGAACGAGAGAGGTTAGGCGTTGAAACGAACTCGTTTCGCGAAAAAGGATTATCGGTGGAAGCGACGTTTCGACCACTGATGAGATCTATCGGAAGTCGAGGAACCAAACCCTTCATCGAAGCCCATTGTCCTTCACAGAGTTCGTGAAACGTTAAACGGAGCAACAGTCTGCCACCGAGAGTACCGGGACCTCTACAAACCGCTCCTGCACCAAATTCCCAAATCCCCAAATTCTCGGATGAGTTTGTGTCGTTTACCCGCGTTAGGTACATTCTTTGCAACCATGTAGCCAGATAGGAGGCAGCACAATCGCAGTGCCATGGGTTTCTAGCGAGACGAAGCTGTTCGATTAATTCTACGGCGTCTAAAATCCGAGGCGGCAACGACGATAAATAATTCGATTCTAGCTGCCTGCTGACGATTATTAATTATTCCATTTTCTTGATTATTAATTATTCCACTTACCAATTGTTCAATCTTACTCACAGTTTTCGCAGATTCGGTGTATCTTGGAATAGATCGGGATGCATAATTCTCAAGTGATTCGAGTGCAGAAAAAGCGATGTCAAATTAGATAAGCCTTGGAACGTGCCGCGCAATAAATTCTCTATTCCATTTGCGTACAATACCAGTCTTTCCAAACTGGCAGACATTGAAAACAATCCAGGCGTCAAGTTTCTTAAACGATTGTGTCCCAGTTGAAGTTCCTTCAACGCTACCAAACCTTGAAACGCAGTTGGATTGATCTATGATGTAATGCGATATGTATCAACGAACGAAAAGAAAAAAGCAAAGAGATCAATGAACGATACATACGTACGAATAGAAAATGTGAACGGAAAATTATGTAGAATTTTTTTCTGTTTTTCGATATTGGCAACATTGTAGCAATTTTTACCTTGCAAGTAATAACTATTTTTTATTATTAGGCTCGATGCACACGAGTGATATATACGTCATTTTGATCCTGCTACAATAATTCGACAGGTTATGTTTCTAATATGATATATCCCACTATACTATTATTGCACGTAAACTATAATTAAAATATGATCATAAAATTTCTACACTAATTAATCCAAGATAAAATTAGTACAATGTTCCTAATATAAGAAAACAAAAAGTATTCTATGAATTTTTCGTACACATTTCGCACGTATCCGATATTTACTCGAGCTATCTTGTTATTGGACATTTCAAGAGAGTTTAGTTGTTCGAGAGGCGCCAATAATCTCGCAGATATTTCCGACAATTGATTACTTCTGAAGTTCAACTCGCGAAGTGACGTTTGCATCCGAAATAATTCATCGGGTAATTCTCTCAGTCGATTTTCTTCCAAACCAAGATACTTGAGACTTGTCAAGTCTTTGAACAGGTCAACAGGTAGAACCGACAGTCGATTTTTTCCAAGCAATAGCTCTTCCAGCATGGTCAACCCGTGGAATACTCCCGGTAAAAAGCTCGATATTCGATTACAGGAGAGGTCGAGCAGTACTAGCAACGTTGTGCTCAAGAAGAGGCTCTCTGGTAGATTTCGCAACTTATTGGAAGACGCATCTCTGCATCGCATCAGGAACCAAGGAGAAGATACATTTAATATTAGAAAAAAAAGTAAAAAAAATATCAGAAATCAAAAGAAAGAAAGAAAAAAAAACAATAGATATAATCAAATGAATTTTCGATTCTCTCTCGACTCGTTTGTTCTTTATACTAATCAAAAGAAAACAAGATCGATTTGACGATCACTCACAGAATACGAAGATTTCGTGTGTTGAAGAATTGAGATCGATGCAATTCTCCGAGTAAATTTTTGCTCAATCTGATGCGCGTAACAGCGTGCAACGAGAAAAACAAGTTTAACGGAAGATGCTCTATCGAGTTGTCGCTTAGATCTCTGAAACGATCATCAAGCAATTCTCTTCAGCGCTACGTTGCGAAACCATAAAACCGGCTCTGCGATTCCTTTTTTTATTTTTTTTTACTCACAGATGATTCAATCGTGTCATGTCCAAAAAGGTATCCCTGTGAAGCGTCGTCAGTCGATTACCAGCCAAATCCCTGAAAGCAACGATTTCTCTCGATTCTAATCGGATTCTTCTCCTTTTTTTTTGTTTCCTTTTCGAGAATCGTTCGAGTGGCAAGAAGGAAGAACAAAACGTATACAATAGGGAAGGAGGAGAGGGATAGAAGGCTTACAATTTTAACACGTCCCGAGGAACTAGCTGCGTTGCAGGAAGATCCAACAGATCCTGTCTCCAACAAGACACTAATTTTATTTCCGGTTGACATCTACATGGTCCTTCAGCGCAAATCTCCCAGTCTTCCTCGCCGGAGCTCATCTGCCAAACTGTGAACCATTCGCATGACATTCCCATCGCTGATTCAACGTAAAGAAAGGACAACTGGTCGACGAGTGGAGATAAAAAAAAAAAGAAAGAAAGACCACGCTTACCGGGTTGCTCGATCGCTCTGAGTCTTCTTTCCAGACGAGATAAACGACTCTCGAACTCCTCGAAAATCGTAGCCATGACAACGTTACTATTCGCCGTAATCGAAACGTTCTTCTCTCCTTTCGCTATCGGCTCCGACCCTGACCGCGACCCTACACCCATTTCCACCGACTGCTTGAAATTCGGCTCGGGATTCGCGCAATCGCGAGACGCCTCTGGTCGAGGTTTGCCTTCGAGAGACGTAATAAAAATGATGCTCGTAAATACGAGGAACGAACGAACGGTGGAACACGAGAGACGACTCATTCTTTCGCGTGGAAAGAAGAGAATTCTTTTCTTCCTCGAGGGACACGTCGATCGACGGGAGTCTCTCTCGCGCGATCGTTTGATCGTTCTTCTCGCCCTTCTCTCTTTATATTTCGCCTCGTTCGATCTTCCGCTCTGTGCGCTCGTTAACTCGGTTGCAGCTTTTCGCGTAACGCTACGAGATTGACAAACAATGGACGAGCATCCACGCTGACGCGTAATCGTCCATCCACCACTTATCGTAATCGTTGTTTACTCGGCCCCCACGACCGATGCTTCTCTTAAAAAAACTTGAATCAACGTTCTCTTGTAAAAAAAAAAAAAAAGAATCGTATTATCTATCTTCACGAATTTTAATCGTGCATATTTTGTCATAATAAATTCTCGTTTATTATTAATTTACGATTCTTTTTTTTTTTGCAGGGTCATTGTTAAGAAGAGAAGAGAAAAATCCTGTTTCATACCTAGATAAAAACGAAGAAAAAAATTACCTAATCAAGGAGGATCAATCGTGAAACACGCGCGACTTCTCTTCTTGCCATTTCTTTTTATTTTCACACTCGCTAAATCTAAAGCTAAACAGAATCACAAGCCCGTCGTTACATAAGATTGCTCAAGCATTGTATTCCCTCGATCACGGAGAAGCGGCATGATGCGAGGTGAGGTGATCCTTCGTTCAAGAGAGCCTCACGCCGCCCGATCCTGGACACTCGCCCTTGCTCTTCACCACCAATTCTGTAAAGAGAGGGGAAAAAAAAACGATTCGAAAGAGGGGGCGCGGCTGGTTTAAGAAAGGAAAGCATACGTTTCCGATCTGTCCGATAAGAAGGTAAACACACACTCACTTGTCCCCATCTCGCAGTTGTGAACGTTGAGAGCGCACTCGGTACCGAACGTTCTCGGTTTAGACGCGGCGTCGTTCGGATCGTGGGCGCAAATCGGCTCGTACGCTGTGCCGCATTCACGGACGCAGTCCTTCTTCTTCTTCGCCGCCTCTTTGGCGGCCTTCACGTCCTTCGAAGCTGTCGCGGCCTCCTTGATCTCCTTGGGCTCTTTGACCGGTTTCGTCGAAGACGAAGAGGTGCTCGCCGTCTCGGCCAAAACGAGGGCGCACGCGACCACCAACGCTGAATGGATGAACGTGGACGTGGCGATTATTATCCAATTGAGGAATAGGAAAAACGTGCCACGTTTTCGAGAATTTCAAAAGGGGAATTAAACTTCATCTTCATCGTGCTACTTTCAAATGGAATTAAGTTTATGTATATATATATTTTCAGATAAAGAGACGAGAGTGAATACGAATTGAATTGGCCGTAACTCGATAAATAGGTCGCGTTCTATCAAAATCTTTTTTCGTTTCAGCATTTAGAATCAGCCCTTCCAAGATGCGCCACGAATTATACATTACGCATCCTGTGCATTGCACGTGTTCTCTCTCTCTCTCTCTCTTCCCCCTCCTCTCCCGCCTCAGTAATTGATCGAGGAAAACGAAGGAGCAAAAGTTGTCGCGACACGTTTTCACGCGTGACCTTAATTCGATCCTCGTTAACAAACGTGATCGACTTCCTTTTCCTCCAGCGCATAGTCAAAGTCACGCGCCTTCTCGAAAGACCTTAATTCGTTCCTCGTTAAAACGTGATCGACTTCCTTTTTCGCTCGGTCGGCTTAGTCACCGACAGAAGTCACGCGGCACGAAAAAAATAACAGTGTATAGCGCGTGTAAACGCGTATACATATTTCTTCTCTCGATTCTGTTTACTTACCTAGTAAAACGATCGACTTCATGATTCACGCAGGTGAAAGGAAACGGGCAGGCTGTCCGCGCGGACTCTGGGACGACGAAGGCGAAACTATACTCACCCGTCGAGGCAAAAAACGACTGAAACATTGCCGGCTGTAGCAGCACCGTTTATAAACGAACACAACATCCCCACCGTGTCCTCCGGTCCGGAAAACTCGAGAATAATAACAGAGGATCACGTAGCGGCAATCTTCGAAATTGGTCGCGCCTCCGCTCTCTTCGCCAGCGGAATTGCTAAGTGTTGCGATTTCGTTCGGAAATGGAACGAAACGCAATGTGGAAAGAAGCGAAAGGCACGCGTGTGACGGGCTCGAGACGATAAAACGTCTTTATTTGGAGGGCAAGCGTGACACGAGTACAATGTAAATATTATTGTTTACCTAGGTAACGGATAAATACGCGATAAAGGATCCCGTAGACCAACCGGAGAAATATTCCAAGCGTTGGCAAGGAATCCTAATTAACGAATGGATAGAGTTTAAACGAGAAATTGATTAATAGTTATTAAAAGATCGAGGAATGGAATTAAAATTTTCTTGCGATAAATTTTCTTACGAGAGAGAACGTGTCCACGAATTTTTTTGGTCTTTATAATATTGTGGGAAATGAATTCGTTTTCATTGCTAATATCTCGAGTTGATCTGCAGGATCGTTAAGAATCGATCAACGACCGAATTCATGGTCGGATCGAGAAAAATATTTTTGCAGAAACGAAATTGCGATTGCAGGTTAAGATTTGTCTTGTATGAGCCGAGTTTCCTCCATGATATAGTTCTGCAACAGTTGTTCGTAATCCGGCCAAGTTTCATTTTGTTCTTCGAAGGCTCTTCGTATTTGGCAGTGAAGCGTCGAGCATTCTTTATCGGTGCTCGATCGTGGTTTATCCATATCGATTCCGTATTGCTTCATCGCGTCGTGCACAACCAAGGTTAAGCGATTCAACCTGTTCCACACCATCGAGTTTGCTAAAAGTGTAAAGATAATTCTTAAAAATATGCAATTAGCAAAAAGATTTCTTTACAAATTATAGTTAAGACTTTAAGAAATTAATTAAAAAATCCAACAACTGATACGTTTGCAACTTTGCATCAGAAAATAATTCTTAAGCATATATAATGCAACTATTTTGATTCAAAAATATTTCTTTACAAATTCTACTTAAAACTTTAAGAAATTAATTAAAAAATCCAAGAGTCGATAATTTTGCAATTTTGCATCAGAAAATAATTCTTAAGAACACGTACTTTCTCAACCAGTATCTCGAGTCAAAAAGATTTCTTTAAGAATTTAATTAAAAGTTCAAAGATTCCTGCAACTTTGCATCGAAAAATAATTCTTAAGAACATATACTTTCTCGACCAGTATCTCGACTCAAAAAGATTTCTTTTATTCAAAACTTGAAGAATTTAATTAACTATAAATCCAAAGGATGACGTAAACACCACCAACACTGCAACTTTGCATCAGTTACGCCTTAGAATTTTAATAAGCACTTTAACATATTACCATAACGATTGAAAAGATCGAGAATTGTCGATTAACCTTAAAAAAAAAAAAAAATAAAAAACTAAAATAAAAATAAAAACAGGTATACGAGGAAATAATACCGTTCAGAAAACGACGTCCTTCGTCTCCATCGTCATTATTCTGCATATTATTCCCCTTGTCACTTTTCTTGATCTCGAGTTTCGGGATGAACAGCAACAAACAAATAATAGCGATGAACTTGACGATCATCTTAAAAATGACCAGCTTGAGAAGTATCTTGGCAAGGGTGAAGGCGTTCAGCTTGAGCGCGAACGGCCACGAGAAGTCGATGGACGGAAGGGAGAGTTGCACAGACTCGGATATCCCGTGCGGCGCTCCATAAGCTGGAACGAAAAATCGAAAAGGACGAAGAATATTCTATATCCATTTCAACGTGAAAACGATACACCGAGCCTAATACGATACCTCGTGTCTCACCTTGCTGTGGCTGGTGCGGCGAGTAACCACCTCCGTTTGTCCCGTACTCCCCGTAAGAAGAATAATCGTTGGAAGATGGAGGAGGCCCGTAGATAGAAGGTGATCCGTAAGAAGGTTGGGGCGGTCCGTAAGTACTTTTAACTCCGTTAAAATCGACGGACGTTCGACTAGGTAGGGAATAAGAGTCGCTGGGCACCATGGAGAAAGAGTTCCCGTGAACGATTCGAGAGGAGGAGGAGGAAAGAGGAGTTATCTCGGAACGTTTCGTCGTGTAAACCGGCCCCAACGATTGCTCCTTCCTTCGTTGAAACGATCCAGTTCCAACCGCGTCGACGATCCCCTCACGGGGATCTGTGCTTGTGCGAGAGTGCCTTAAAGCCTCCAGATAACTGTCCCGTCGATAACTGAAAGGCCCGCCGCTTTTTCTTTCAACGCTCCAATTAATGGATGAGTCTCCGTCGGTACGAGGTTCCATCTTGTGATTGAGAATAGACGACGAAACGTTGGACGGGTTAACGTCGACTTCGTTTTCAGGTGTCACGAATTCGTGCCCGTTCGCGACAAGGATCAGCGGTAATAGAAGTCCGAGGACGGGGGACAAATCTCTTGCACGATGCGCGATCATCGCTCCAACAGTAATCGAAACAATAATTGGAAGAGCGAACACAACTCGCGCGAGCGCGAGCGTTTTTTTTTTTGGAGAAGTCGAATCGAACGATCTTTCGATCGAACGATACCCGCGGCGAACGAATTTCGAATGGAAGCGTTGAGATGAGCGAGGGAACGTTCGAAGTTCCGCCATGCTTCCCCCTCGAACGACGAGGAAACGAAGAATGCATATTAAACGGGTAGTAACGGTTCGAGGCCCGAGGATTGTGTATTCGAGGATCGTTTTCGCCTCGACTTCGAATTCGCCACCTCCGTCGTATTAACGGTGTCGGTTGTTCACTCCAACCCGTTCCGATCCCGTGGAAAGGCGCCATTGTCATTCGTTCGAAGTAACGATAACGGTGTCGTCGAACCTCCTACGCTCCCTACGATCCACTGGCACAGTTAATAACGCGGCACGAAAATCGGTCGCGGCGTGCCACCGCGTTTCACTCGCGGAAAGGGAAATTCGAGTGATCGATAACGTTGCTCGGTGGATTCGTCTAGGCAACCAACACGCCCAACCAGCACTTCTTTTCCAGAGATTCGTATAAATACTGATATTTGTTACTTGACTCCTCGTCAGACTGATTAAGTAAGAATATTAATCAACTAGAGAAAGTATTTTTCGAAATAAGAACAAAGATTATAAGATAGATATCGAGTTTAATTTGTGAAGATTATTATTAATAATCGATTGTAATCATATTGTTGGCAAAATCATGTCGTTAGAAACGATTAAGACCTCGTAAGTAATATCTTAGATTTTTTCTTTTCTTCGTTTCGATTCTGATTAGATCTCTTTTTATGGTGATCTCTTTTCACGTTAGATGGATCAAGTTTGGAAATTGTCGGGACTTTGTCCTGATCGGTAAAGACACGATCGCTATTGCCTCCGGCATCTACATCCGTTTTCACGAATTTGGATGCAAAGAAACACGAGTCGAGCGATTCGACGGCGGCGAGAGAGGAGACGGTGCGTGTTGCCTCGCTGGACTTCCGGTGAGTCGCTTTTGTCTCGCTTTGGTATGAATAAACAAAGGAATGAAAACGTGTCGTGCGATACATCGGCAGGTGGCACCGATTTTCTCCGTGGTCGAGAGGAAATGCAATCCAAAGATCTCGGTGTTCGCTTATCCCACGATGCGAAGGATTAGTCGGTGCACCGGAAGCGAGGAAGAGATTGGCTACTTGTGCTGCGCGTTTGCTGGTACCGAGTATCTGATTGGTCAAGGGACTTATCCTGATTTCTGCTTGCTACTCTGGAATTGGAGAACGGGTGAACGATTGACAAAAATAAACGGGATGGACGTGACAAAATTTGATATTAATTGCACAAGAATCACGTAAATAATCCATGGAACATATTGATTATTTTGTAAATGAAAAAAAAGAAGTTGACTTTTCACGTTTTTATATTTAAAAAATATTCATGTTTAGTCGTGTTCTATTTAAACGTCACAGAATGAATATTTATAAATCACAGAATAATCAAAGTAATTCTACTTATATTCCGTGGAGAATATTTAAGTAGAATTACTTTGATATTTAAATAGAATTAAACGTGAATATTTTTTAAATATAACCGTAAAAAGTAAAGTTCTTTTTTTCATTTATAAAACAATCGAACAACGTGAAGAATAAAATTATTCTTTCAATTTTCAACAGGTGTTCGACCGACTCCTCCCAGCTGATGACACAATTCGTGACATCCACCGGTATGCTATCGGTGTATCGGGTGTTGGCCTGTTCGAAAACTGTTCGCCTCTTTCCAATCGAAACTTGTTTCGAACGTATCCCAGTCGCTTGTTCCTGGTTTGTGGATGGAAGCTTGCTCTGCTGCGACGAGTATGGCACCGTTTGGTCCATCGATTTTGAAGAAAAACATCGGATACGAACGGTGGTCCAAGCTTCTCCCTTCGATCATGTTCCTTTAGACAAGAATCCTAACCTAGTTTGTCACGCCGATGGCGTGCTACTCGCATCTACGTCGAATCATCGCATCCAAGCGACGGTATAACACGGTATCTTTAAATTAGAAATATATAACGTCTATTCACGGATATCTATTCACTTCTAACTGTTAGTTTTATAGGAAATGGCGAAAAGATCGGAACGATGAATGGAAAACGGCTTGGAATATTTTGTTGCCTTCGTATCCGAGGCACGCGGAAAGCGATCCATCTCACGATAGGATATTGATCCTCGGGGAAAATGGGGATCTTTATGAATTGCTTGACGCGTTAAGCGATAATCCTCGACTCGAATTTTTAATAATACAGAAGAATGTAAAATACGTTAATATAGTTTCGTTGCAGAAATCGTATTTGGGAACTTTGGATCAAGATGATCGATTTGCGATTCTCGATGTTAGAACTGGCAATCTTGTCTGTCCACCTACGCTGTTGGCGCATCATGGTAAAGGTCGGTGAAGAATAGAATTACTTAATTAATTCTTAAGACAGTTGCTAGAACATTGCAACGAGAGCAATTTTTGTTTCACTCAGTTGCCGACTTGGCCTCGCACCCTGTTTTACCGATTACGCTAAGCTGCAGTATCACGGGAAATTGTCTTCTCATCGACTCGTCAACTTTAACGCATAATCCAAGAATCACCACTTGCGTTCATCTTCAACGAGAAGCCTTGGATCGCATTAAATTTTCCGAAGAAGGTCGTTTATTTGGCGTTGCCTCGTTTCAAATCGGTCGATTGTTTCTTTTACAAGTGTGCATCGCCTCGAACGAGCCCAAGAAGCGTATGAGAGTGGCATCTTGGTTACAACTCGAACGAAAGGTAAGCCATCAATTATCGATCCGAATCCATCTGACTCCCAGTCTCTTGTTTAGATAATCGATTTTCTGATCTACGAAATGAACGAGGATCGTTCCGCCAAGGTATTGTTTCTCGTTGGAAACGAAAAATCAAGCGATCCTCGCGCTGGAAACGAGATTATCGTGTACTCGTGCCAATTGTTCGATCGAGACCCCTGCGTCGAGACCGCTGATCGTTCCATCAAGCTTCTCACTTCCTTCGAACGCCTTCACCACGGAAGAGAATCGAGCCGCGAGATAATCGGGATCCCGTACCTCACTAAACAATTGCATCGAATCGAACTGAAGGTAAAAGTAATCTATTCCAACAACTTTTCCTAATTAAACCACCTATTCGCAACAATTTATTTCACAAACTGTATAAACTGTAAGAATCACTGAATCGAAAAATATTTCTAGGAAAATTTTCAAGCTGCGCTTCTCGTAGAAGCTCTACCGTCGCTTCATCAAACCAAAGGGATCATGGTCTCCTTTCACCGCTCGAAATCTCACGATATTCCAAACCTGATTACCTGCGGCTTCGATGGATTGATTGTGCGCAGGGATTGCGACGAGCTAAGACGAGTATTTAACTTGTTCGCCGCGCATCATCGAGCGGAAGGTGGGTGTCGATTCGCCTCGCTCGTCGACGACTCGACGATCGTCTCGCTTGGAAGGAACGGGGATCTGGTCGCCAACAGGTCACCTTACCGGTTTCGATTTTCTTTTCGCTTCATCCTCGACCAATCGATGAGGACATCTAACGACCGTGTCGTCTGTCACGATTAGGGTGCTTGCACGTGATACGCGAGGTTCGAGGACGACCAGCTGCGAAGGGAGAAAAATCGAACGGGTGGACACGATGGAGGTAGAGGAGGATCAGGAGGCGGAGACGTGGATCGAGGAGGCTATTCGCAAACGGTCGATGACCGAAGAGAGAGAAACGACGCGTCTCTCCGTTCTTAAAGATTGGAACGAGTTGAAGACTCGGGTGAATATCTATTAACAATACCGTCTTCCAATTTTTCTCTCATGCTGATGTAGAGTGTTGATATACTCCTCACATATTTGCCGAGTGGAAATAAATATAATATGAAAAGAAAGATAGAAGAAGTTATCATGGAATGAGGTAATGAAATGTATTTAATAATTCAAGCAATATCATCTTGATATCCTTGAAGAGCGTGGAATTAAATTAAAATGAATTAGATGGAAAATAATGTGCTTGTTTTATCGAATGACAGGTGAAAACGTTGCTCGACGAGAACGAGGAGGCGCCACCGAGCACTCGTCTTCCGATATCCGCGTTCGACGTGGACAAAGAGGGTCGAGAACTCGCGCTAGAAGCGGCCAAGACAAAGGAGAGACAATTGGCGAGAGACGCGGAGGAACGAATCGCGCAATTACAACGCTCGATATGTTACTTGCGCGAACGATTCCTGGATCCGTTAATTGTTCCACCGAGAAGCATTTATTCCTTCTTTGATCAATCGAAGGTCACCAATTATCCTCTTATGCAATCAACGCCTCGAGAGGCGGAATTTCCGTCACAATTTCGATTCTCGATGGAAACCGGGCAACTATCCAGGTATTCTTAAAATATATATTTAATACCGATCGTTGAAATTTTCTGTTTATTTTTAATATTGTCGCCGTTCCTTCCTTCCTCCCTAATCTTCTTCTCCGTTTGCTTGTTTAAGAAAATTAAAAAAAAAAAAAGAAGGAAGATTGACCGATCGATTTTCTTCAAGTAAGTTGTCACGAATCTTAGGTCGACGAAAGAGGAGGATCAACAAACGATGGACAATTGTCACGACTTCGTGGACGTTTTCGAAACTTGTATCGTTACGGATGAGTGGGAACGAGAGTTGAAGGAAAAATTCAACCAACGGTTCGAAAGGACACGATTGGCCAAGCAAAGGGAAATGAGAGCGATAACCGAACGCGTGAAAGAAACGAAGCGTCTCGTTCTCGAGTTGAAAAATGTGTTCGACGTGGACGCGAGTTCGAGCCTCTTCGAAGCACCGGATTGGCATCGAACGGATGTATTGGAAGATACTTTCGATCGAGACGAGGAATCGAACGATCGCGCTCAGCCGGATAAACCGGACGAAAATGTTGGCTGCGAGGGGATCGAGTCGAATGACTTTTATCAAAAGGCGCTCGACAGAATGATGGATGGTGTTCTGGAAGTTAGGTAATCGAGTGAGATTAACCCTATGTATAAAATACGCGTCCTTGATTCGTGATTTTGCATTTCACAGATTGGAACACAATGCGAAGAGAAAAATTCCAAGACCCGACTGCCTTCGAAAAGATCCTTCCGCTTATACCGAGGAAGATATTCGTTCGATCGAATCGTACGAGGAGAAGATTCGAGCTCGAGAAATTGATCGAGCAAAGTACAAATTGATGTTAGAGTCTCAAGTCGAAAGGCTCAGAGGTATAATGTACATGCAGTTATTATAAAAAAAACGATTGGCGACACTGCATGATGATATTTATTTTCAGAAGAATTCTCGAAGGGTGTCGAATCATTTGACGACGAGCTGAACGATTTGGCCGCGGAAAAGACACGGGTCGAGCGATCGATACTCTTCCAGAAACTGTCCAAAATGCAAGAAATTCTTCGACGCAGGAAAATCGTTGAAACGAAACGAGAAATTCGACGCGTTATCGATGGAGAATTAGTTTCAGCGACGGAGGAGGCGCGTATTTTTGCAGAGGAGCGGGACTTGTTCGAGGCAGGTGTCGCCGAGTTGAGAATCGGTTACGAAAATGCGCGAAAACGGGACAAATTGCTCGAGGATAAATTTCGATTCGAGTTCAAAGAATTGAAGCCATCGATGGTGGAACATCTGTTCCGACAATATCGAAAGAGACCGAGGGCTTTGTTGGCTGGCGGGCCATGCGCCACGTCACCCGCGTTCCTCGCCGAATTCGTTCTCTGCGTGACCGAGCGACGAAACTCGGACCTCTTACCCCGAGAATGCTCCAACTACTTGAGAGCGATCGACGAATTGGAGGCAATGCCGGAAGGGTTGTCGTGTCGACTCGAATCTGATCAGTGGCGGCTGCTTTGTCGTCTGAGGAGATTAAAGGTGGAAGCGGAGACAAGGGTAAAAAAATGCACAATTGATTGATTTAAAGAAAAAAGGAACAACGTTCTATCGATATTAATTTTAAAGGTGAACAGTTGCGCGATCGAACTGGCAGAAGCGGAACAGAGTGTGGCGTTTCTGCGAAACGTGTGCTCCACGAGTCGAGACAAAGTCGAACGATGCAAACAGAAACTGGAACAGTTGGAAAAGTCTCTGTCCGATCTGACCGATGATCGAGAAATCGCATTGCTTTTGAAAATGGAACAACTTCGAATTAGAGGTAAGGATTGCCCGAGGTCCGATTGGCAGGATGCGGTTGTAATATCGCAGGAGGAACTGACTCGAGTAAATCAAGCGATCTCGAGGGCCGAACGAGAAAGATCGGTCGCTCAACGACGACTCGCGAGTATAGAGGACCTCGTTTCGCTCGAGGAATGGCATCACGCTTGCGCGAAAATGAAAATGGAGGAATTGCAGGAGAACGCAAAAGATCTCGATAAAGTTAAAGTATAGTGTCTTTAATTTTTTGAATTAAATAGTTTTTTTTTCTTTATTTAAATTAAATGTAAATAACATGTTAATTTTCTTAGATAAGCAGAATTGTACGCGAATGTTGCCAGCGTATGGAACAGGGATCGTCGTTGAAAGATGAGAACGCTCGAATTCAAAGTCTTCTGCGTGTTCAACAGGCGGTGAGCAATCCTTGAAACCGAATTTGTCGAAATACAATAAATTTGTGAACGGAGGATTTTCGTTTCAGTGGCATCGGAACGTGACAGAACGAAAAAAGGTCAGGTTGGAAAAGATTAAGAAGGAGATACGGATTTGGCAACGAAGAAACGCTTGTTCCGAGATAAGGATTAACCAATCGTCGATTCAAAGAGACGAATTTATTACCGCGTTACGAGATCCGCTGCGATTAAATGTCGCCGCTTTTAGAACACGTAAAATCCGAGCGATAAGAAAAAGGGCGCGTCTCGCGCGTCAGATTCGAGACAATTTTGAACGATTATCTATTCTTAAAAATATCTTGGAGATCTCCAAGTTGCGAACTTATCCAACTTTAAAGTTTAAACTTTAATGCATAGATGTAATGTAGAGCTGAAAAAATGGCATAATAACAGAATAGTTATATAATTGTATTTATAGATATGAAAGTTTCAAATATGCAATTTCGATTTATTCTTAACGAATGTATTGGAACTATCGAGAAAAAACAATCAGAATCACATCCCTTATCTTCTTTCCAACTCACTCACTGTGATACATAATATGTATTGATAATTTTAATTATGATTGGATAAATTTCAACATATACTCCGACGATATTAGATTTATTTATTCCAATTAATATATATATTATCCTGTTATATATTTACCCTGTTTTCACAAGGATTTTCCCAAGTTGAAGCGATAATATTATGGGATTCCCCGAATACATTACATTACATATTCGTCTTTTCCTCTTTGCTTGAAGGAAAAAAAAAATTTTCCTTCGATATAAACAACAAACGCGCTCACTCTCTCACGATAACGCAACCCAGGGATGATAAATGACAGAGTGCACAGGTCAACCGGCTTATCAAGCTGCTTGTTTATGCTATTTTTCGCACGGTACGAACTTTGTGTGTCTTTTCTCTTTTGAAGAAGATACCGGTCAAAGAATCGTCATTATCTTGACGCAAAGAAAACGTCTCGTTTGCACACGCACATAGTGACACGATCGTGGCCAATCGTTTTATCCGCGATACGATCACGTATGCGCTTGTCCTTGTCGTCGATTAACTCATAAACCTGATGTCGCATCGTAAAACGAATACGTGTGTACGATTCGGAAAAATGAGACGACAAAAGGCCAAGGAGGAGACCGCGCGGAGCCGGGCGAATCGGTAATTTGTGCGCATCGAGTGTCACTCCTGAAGAGGAGGAGGCAAGGAAAAGAGAGAGAGAAAAAAGAAAAACGAAGAAAAGGTGAAGGGGATTAGGAAGGGGGAAAAGAAAGAAAGAGAGGGAGAGAGAGGATGACAGAGTCGCGACGTGATCGTCTATCTCAATCCTGATCACTCCCCTCTCAGGTGCCAAGATGAGGAAAAAAACACTCTTGTATATATAAGGAGGTATGGAAAGTTGCCTTGTACAATCACAGCAAGATAGTTCGTCGCGACTTTTTCATCCATTCACCTCTTAATTTTCGTACTCGGAGACGTTGTTGATTAACGCTTCGGAGATGATGCTCCGATGCAACATTTGGACTCTCGCGGTCGTCGTGCTTTTCGTCAACTCGGTCCTCTTTGTCATTGCCGCACAGGATTCCTCGGGACGAATCTGTAAGTAGAAATACGTAAATAACGAATTGAGATATTATTTTTTTTTTAAAGATTCCTTTCAAAAATCTTTTTCTAACCAAACTTTTTTATATAAAGTTGATGTATTTTGTCTTATTATCGTAGTTACGATATGCGTCCCTGAAATATACTCGAAGGAATGCGATGACATGAAAAAAGATTCCGCTGTCAAAGGGATTCCAGTTTCCTGTATTTCTGGCCGCGATCGATACGAATGTATCGAAAAAGTTGGAAAGAAAGAGGCTGATGTGGTAGCTGTCGATCCGGAAGATATGTACTTGGCGGTGAAGGATAACAAATTGGCATCGAATGCTGGCTACAATGTTATCGAACAAGTACCTTTTCTCTTTCCTCTTCGTTTCTTCTTTATAATGCATTATAAAGATATTTTTTAAAATTTATAAAGTTATTCCTCAAGAAAAGATAAGATTTCATATATAAATATACCTGCATTTTTAATCGATCAATAGGTGAGAACAAAAGAAGAACCGCACGCACCGTATCGTTATGAAGCAGTGGCTGTGATACACAAAGATCTGCCGATTAACAATGTGCAAGGATTGCGCGGATTAAAGTCTTGTCACACCGGTGTGGGTCGCAATGTTGGTTATAAAATACCGATCACCAAACTCACTGCTATGGGAGTGTTGAATAACCTCCACGATCCAGAATATTCAGCTCGCGAGAACGAACTGCGTGCTTTGAGCTCTCTCTTCTCCAAAGGATGCTTGGTCGGCACCTGGTCTCCAGATCCAGCGATCAATCGTAGATTGAGTAAGCTTCCTTTTCATTAATATCGATACGATGAATCAATCTTCGACTTATATCATAACCCAATATTAGACGATCGAATCTGAATTCGATCCGATTATTTCGTATTATCTAACTTTACAGAGGAAACTTATTCGAATATGTGCGCTCTCTGCGAGAAACCAGAAGTTTGCGATTATCCAGACATATACTCAGGATACGAAGGTGCATTGCGGTGTCTGGCGCATAATGGCGGAGAAATTGCTTGGACTAAGGTGATCTACGTGAAACGTTTCTTCGGCTTACCAGTTGGTGTAACGGCCGCGATTCCGACATCGGAAAACCCAGCAGATTACAGATACTTCTGTCCAGATGGCAGCAAAGTGCCTATAGACGCGAACACGAAACCATGCATTTGGGCTGCCAGGCCTTGGCAAGGATATATGACCAACGATGGAGTGAACAACGTAGAAGCGGTTCAAAAGGTTTCTTTTTTTTTCTCTCTCCTTCCTTTAAGTCTCTTTTTTTCTTCTTCTCTCCGATAAATCAATATAATTTGCGTAATAAATGTTTCAGGAATTGACAGATCTTGGTAAATTGGGAGAAGAAGAGAAGGCAGATTGGTGGAAAGACATTATGTTATTGAACGAAAAAACCTTAGCCGTTCCTGCACCGCCAGTGTTGCCCGAGAATCATCTGAAAAACGCAAAATACTTAGACGTGATTGAAAGAAACTCTGGAGCTACGGACAAGATCATTCGTTGGTGTACGTGGAGCGAAGGAGATCTCGAAAAGTGTAAAGCTCTTACCAGAGCGGCATACTCTAGGTAACCTATCATTCTATATTATTTTTCTTCAATAGCATCATCTTCTCGTCATTATATTATCTATATTTCATCAGGGACGTGAGACCCAAGTACGATTGTACGCTAGAAAAGAGTCAAGACGATTGCTTGAAAGCTATTAAAGAAAATAACGCGGATTTGACGGTTGTCAGCGGAGGTTCGGTTCTTCGAGCTACGAAGGAATATAACACGGTTCCTATAATCGCGGAATCGTATGGACCAGGCTCAACGAATTTCAATGAAAGACCAGCCGTAGCAGTTGTTTCCAAATCTAGCTCGATAAACAAACTAGGTAAAAAATGGCATTCCGTGTTCTTTGATACAAATATTCCTCTTTTCGGAATACACATTTTCACGAGTGCATCCATTAATTCTACGTTTCAGAGGATCTGAGGAACAAGAAGTCTTGTCACAGCGGATACAAGGATAGCTTTGCTGGTTGGACAGCACCGATATATACATTGAAACGCAAAGGTTTGATAAAGTCGGAGAACGAAGCAGCCGATTTCTTCTCGGGATCGTGTGCACCCGGTGCACCGGTCGATTCGAAACTGTGCCAGCAATGTGTCGGTAAGCTTGCAAGCAACAACGATCGAATCCGAGAGGCAACCAAATGCAAAGCGACCAACGAGGAAACGTACAGAGGTGGAAAGGGAGCTCTCTCGTAAGTTTAATCCAATAAGCTTGAACTGATCGAATCGTAATGCGAACGTAATTTTTTTTTCTCGTTATTTTTAGCTGTTTGTTGGACGGCAAAGGAGACGTCGCGTTCGTACCATTGACCGCTCTATCGGAGGAAGGCGTGCAGAGCAAAGATCTCGCTCTCATCTGTCCGGATGGTGGCCGTGCTGAAATCAACGAGTGGGAACGATGCAACTTGGGACTGGAACCGCCGAGAGTAATCCTCAGTTCTGGTGCTAAGAGTCCAACGGTGTTGGAGGAATTGACTCACGGTACATTAGCCGCCAGTACTCTTTACTCGAAGCGACCCGATCTTTTGCACTTGTTCGGTCCTTGGTCCAATCGGCCGAATCTCTTGTTCAAGGTACTGGAAACATTTCCTCTTTTTTTTCTTGTCAATCAAAGAAAGAATCCAATTAATTTTCGATCACAGGACGAAGCGAAGGATCTCGTATCGGTGAACAAATCGTGGAACAAGTGGAACGATTGGCAGGAGACGCAAAATAATTACGGCGCTGCTTGAAATTGCGAAGGATTGGATGCCAGTTTTCGTCGTGAATTATTTAACGAAACTCGATGATGACGTATTATCAAACGCTGAAATAAAATGCCATAGCAACAGACACTATCGATATTTTTATTTCAACGATCTATCTTATTATTATTATCTCTCACACATTCGTACTCGCTCACTTTCTTTTCACTTATAAGCAATAAAAATAAATAAAAATTGCAAATGGAATATAATAATAAAAATAGAATATAATAATAAAATCGATTCACGGATCGAAATATATCTCTGTATAAGACAGCTTGGTAACCAGCTCCAAGAAAAATTGCGATATGCGACCGTATCTACTGCGATTGTATTTTTTGTACACCATATCGAAGCCATGGACTTTTTGCCCAGAATGTAACACACGTCGCAATATCAAAACACGCGTTTCATCGATCTCCTTATCTTGAAACCTAGAAATAATCACGACACATTCTATAATTAAAATTAAGTTTAAGAAAACTCGCGTGCAGATAAAAAGAAGCGATTACTAACTTATCGTCCGGTGAACGTGGAATGATAGCAAAGAGCAAACCTCTCCAGAATAACCATCGAGGCGTGTTATCTATGAGACCAAGCACCAGCTCTATTATCGTTAGGCTGATCAATCTTGCCGGTATTCGACAAAAATGTTCATCTACCAACGTGATGTCGATCTAAAAATTTCATTTTTTTTTTAATGTCGGTCAGAGAAATCTGAAGATAGAGAGAAATGTAAAAAATTCATACCAGGTAACAGCCACAATGATATAAAAACACAATCATCTCATTGGATATATCGATGTAACGTATGCAGCTCAACAGATGATGAGAGAATAGAGAAAATACATCAGCAAACGTGATGTTGAAATCGAGAACGTGCAAGATCTTTCTCTCGTAGACCATCAGCAGATTCTCTCTTCCCATGTATAGATCCTGGGCGAGGCTCACTATTGTGTTAGCCTGGAAAAATCGAATCGAGCAAGAATATAATTTTATCAAAATCTTTAATCTTAATCGGGTATCACTTCCTGCTTACCGCTGGAATTTTGTAATAATTTTCCTGTTTCTTGAGCGCGATCCACAGACTAGCCAATGCCGTTAATTGGAAGAACATCGTCTTCACCGAAACTTTATCCATAACGGCGTCGAACAACTTAACCGATTGATACACGATGTACGATGGGAATCGACAATGATTCTGATATTAAATCAAATTTTTGTTAGAGGAAAATCGATTCAGCGTGCATTCAATTATTTCTTCTTACTGTTACTTACTCCAACGCGTATCAAAAAAGCGACGACTAATCTCCTCTGCTCGGGATTAATATGTTTCGTTAAAAAATTGGCCGACAATCGTGGAGATCTCTCTTCCCTTTCGCGCTCGATCATCGGTATATCATCGAGATACTCCATGTAGAACATCAAATCGCAGAAAGAGGAATTCCTTTCGGGTGGAATGATCCCGTTGAACTCGAGTTTTTTCAAATTGTCTTGTCGATTTATCACCTTATAATAAACGATTAAAATGATGGATATTTTATCGTCAATGTTCGGGAGTCGAAAGGATCGAAAAAAATTTGCAAGAGAAAAGAGAGATTTTACCCTGAGAGGTGTCGATGGTGCTGGAGGTAAAGGTAACCCATCGATAGGCGTTGCCACTCTTTCGGCCAATGTACTTCTTTCTCTAGAGAAATTCTTCGTTGCATCTTTCTCACCTTTTTCTCTGTGAAAAAAAGAGTTGGTTAAAAAGTGTTGAAAGTGTATTTATTGAAAGATAAATAAATAAAATTCTCAAAATTCATACTCGCTACTTTTATCCTTGATCTTGTTTCCAACTTGTGAGACTTCGCTTCTGAATAATTTCCATACGTTTCTCTGTGCGATTAAGCTTTTCTCCGTCGAGTCGAAGTTGAAACGTTGCGCATGCGCACTAGTCGCAGTCTCGATCGATATCGAGCGTCTCGGAACAACGCGTGTTTGACTTGTTTGCATCGGTCGTACGGAACTCGACTTTACCCGGCAAGGTATCTTAGACCGAGGAAATTCGACCATGTACCGACATTCGGGTGAGGATCGTTTTTGTATTATTTTGCTCGATTCCGTCTAAGAAAAAAAAAAGATAAAAAAAAATAGATAAACTAGCGAACAAAAAGGAAAAAAGAAACGATGAAAAATTTGATTTGATTTACCTGTTTCAGATTTTCGTCTTTTTTAGAATGCGACTCTATTGAATCGACCGATGTCACGTTGGAAATACGACGCGTTTCTGCTTGAGAATCGCTTCCATGCGAAATTTTATTCGAATCGTCGCAATGAACGTGAAATGGCATCTTTTTACCGGATACATTCCAAAGAGAACGATTCGTTCGACTGCGTTCGTTCGAGACTTCCTTTCTTAACTCGTTGTTCGAACTGAGGGGCTGGGTAACGTTCGAACACCTTAATGAAATCGATATAAAATCAACGAATGTAGTAACACTCATAAAATTATTATGTTAATATAATTAATTTTTTTCTTTTTAATAGAAAATCAAATTGGTCAAAACGGTATCCAAAATCTCAAGAAATCTCGTACTTTTTACCGTGAAAAACACATAATTTTGAGAAATTATTTAAATACCTCTCCTTCGACTGCTCAGTCCCTCGGTTCGAACTTGAAGAGACACGTTGCGTTCGACACGTTGTATCACCCGTGAAAATCACCTTTCTACCACCGATCGTCGCGTTCTTCGCGGAAGGGCACTCATTTTCTTTCCCACTCGGTAATAAAATTTCTTTCGACGAGATCTTCCTTTCAATCTTGTTCCGCGTTGCATGAGCTATTTCGTTTTTGGATAAATTACTCGTCATTTCTTCGTTTCCACGCGAGTTTGATTTTACGCTACAAGAAATCGTGAACAACTGTCGTCTCTTACTCGTCCGGACGCGTGCCAGCTCGGTCGTTTGTTTATATATTGCGGCTCGCGCGAACGATTCAAGTTGCGTGCGCGGCTAGCTCGTCTTGGGTCGCCGTTCCCGATTTCGATCGATCAACCGCTCTACGAACAGCAACAGACAGACAATCGAGTAGACGGCTACCAGAAAAAGGAGCAACGGTGCCGCGTCTTCCAATTCTACCGAGGTCCATCCTTTCTTTGTCTGCGAAAAAATGGCGAAGAAGAAGACGTTCGTTTGCGACGCGGTCATCCAAGGTTTTTGTACAATGTTAAAAATATTCGTACCTGTCGTACCTCGTTCGACCACTCGATCTTGAGCAGCCGTTGAAGAATACCGCTGTCCCGCAGTAAAAGAATGCTGGGATGGAAAGGAGGAGAGGAGAAACATATAAATATACAAATTCAAAAATCGTATCAAATCGTGCAACATCTCACTTGGTGTCGATGATGCCACGGTAAGGACTTTGAAACGGGACCGCCATGCCTATGGTCACTTGCATGATCACGTCCAAAGGTTCGAGAACGCAGTCCACTTTTCCTTGCAGCACAGAAGCCATATTGTCCAACGTCATGAACGCATAATTCTTCTCCCGGCAGACGCGTTCCAAACCATCGAGGTAATTCACAGGCAGATCGGTCTCTCTGGTTAACAATTCCTCGAACATGATCGTGAGCACGGTATCGGTCGTGTTCTGTGAAAAAAAAGAAATTAACGAGTCAATAGGATTAATCAATTTAATTATTTCAAAAAAGGAAAAGGTAAAGGATCACCTGAAAGAAACTGTATTCGGCCGAATTAGCGACCACCGCGAAGCGATAGCCACCATTCTCGAGTAAACCCTTCATCGTGGTGAACGGCATCGCGAACGTTTTGATGGCCAAGTAGCTGATCAAAGCCGCCGAGTATGCCGCGATCACTACCACAGCCGTCAAATGGACGCTCAGATGCACCATCCTCGTTGGATCCAGCAAAGATTGGTCCATACCTTTTCGAATCACCCCGTTCTGAATCTTTTCGCTCGAATAAATGAACGTTATTCACCTTGTCCACAGAACACGCCGAACACGTGGAACAGGATCTCGAATAAATCGTTGGAGGGGCGAGGCCTTGCGTCGATCGAGGAGAGCCACTCGACTCGCCTCGAGAAGGCGTCGATTCCTGCGATCGTCAGAGTCACGATCACAATGGTCAGCGCTATCACGTTCCAAATGTTCCACGAGAACGGTGCCAAGTACGCGTTCCATTTCACCGCCGTAATGTCCGGCCTCTTGATGAATACGCGACATCTGAAGAAGAAGAAAAAGAAGAAGAAAAAGAAGAAGAAGAGGGGAGGAGGGACTCACTTGCTCGTGTAAATGGGAGTCGTGAATTTCAATATGTCCAGCCTATCGGAAGACATCATCATCTCGGTGGCGATCAGATCCGCCTCGCCCTCTATCAACATCCGTATCGAACCCGTCCACGAACCGTTCAACAATTGGACGCCCCACGTCTCGGCTTGCTTGTACGAAAACCTGAAAATTCAACGAGTCGTTTTTATTCATTTTTATTCTAACCTAACCTAATCTCGCGAAGTTATCGGTGAATCGAAAATCGAAAACCGAAACGGGCTTCGCTCGAGGCCGAGAGAAAGGAGAGGAAGGATAGGTCGACGCGGGAGCTATGTTACGCGGTTTCGTTTTAAAATGTCTGGAAATTAGAGGAAATTCCCTGTCGTACGTTAATTCACTCGATGAATTCAATGATTCTCTGATTGATCGAAAGATATACTTGTGAACAACAATAACCACGATTAACGTTTGTTAAAATTCAGCCCCCCCCCCAAATTGGGCTGCGTTTCGTTCGTTTGAAAGGATCATTAGTTTGGTTCTGAAATTCTAGATATTTGGAGAATCAATTTCTTTTTTACCTCTGTCACAGATGCACGGCAACATGGCGTAACAATAAACAAACGGTCGTAATTCCTCGCCGTTGTTACGAAAGATTCCGTCGAAGCGGCGACGGTCGGAAGAGGGAATGGTTCGAGGAAAAATCGGCTGCCAATCAAGAGGAGTATTTTAGGAAGGTAACGGCCAGACAATTGAAGGAAATACGCGAGCTTAGCATCAAGAAGAGAGCCGAGTGCGAAGCTGAATGCAGAAAGAAGTGCGACAAGGAGTGTAAAGAGGAGTGCAAAGAACACGATGAAAAAGTGCCCGTGCCGAAACACAAAAAAGCAAGCGATGCGATAAAGTGCAATCCGCATGATGACTCGGCTTGCAATCCTGGTGAGGGGGGATCAAGCGATGCTCCCATCGACAGGTACTATGATTACTACTAAGTAAATTGTTAATATGATTGACTGACGTGCAATTCATTCCTTCTTGCAGCAGTTGAATAACCTCGCCGAAAAAACCGGTGATTCCGAACGGCTGGCCAGCCTCATCGCGGGAAATCCGTGAGATAGGAGGGTCCTGCCGATAGGGGGAAAAAAACATTGTAAAAATTAATATGCGAGGAGAAAATAAAGAGGGGAAATTTTTAACTTTTATCTATCTGTAAAAGAGGTTGATGAAGCTTTGATGATATGATTAAAAGAAGTAAATATTCCTCTATACGTATCGTCAGTGTAAAATGTGCGATAAACGATAAAGGCATTTTACGACTCACGTTAATGGCAACCACCCTTATGTTATGCCCGTGTAGATCGTGCCTGCGTTGATACAATCCGAGAAGAGGTCCTTGGAATCCATGACTCGAATTCCACATACCGAACATCATTGATCTCAGATAATCCTCCTTTCCGATTCGATACACGTCTTGAATTATCTCGGTTCCCTGCGAATCTCTTTGAGCCACCATAAAAACACAATCGAAAGGTACGTAAACGTCTGACAAAAACTCTTCGAATCTAGTCTCATCCCTTAGGAACAACAACCATGTCGGATAAGCCATCGTGATCCACTTGGACACCTATTATCATTTCCTTTCGTTCTTCTTAGATTTTTTTTTAATTTAACTTTCATTGCCACTCACCGAAACGAATTGCTCCCTGATCTCTTTGAAATCGTTCAACAACACGAACAGCGGCCTCTTGATGTGATGATAAGTTTTCTCTACCTGAAACGATAATATATTTCATAAATCCATTAATATTAAATTTAATATTAATTAAATAAATTAAATATTAATATTGAATTCGCGAAATAATTTCACAATGAACCTACTCGATTCTTGAACATATGAAAATCCATGATCACGGTTCGAATGTGCAAATATTTGCTAAATTGCGTTTGAAGAGTCAAAAGTCCGTCCATTTCTTGCAAACCTGAAAAATAATCGAATCAATTTTTCAATTTTCGCCAATATGCATTACCTTCAATAATCACCGATGCACTCACCTTCCTCTTCTATTAATTTTGAAGACCCGTGGAAAAGTATGATGCAAGTGTTGTTAAAGTAATCGTGAACTCCTTTGATCAAATTTTTGTACACGTAGTATGGCCTTATCAAAATAGATTCAGTTTCCACTGGTAAAATATCGAGATACACGCAGCTCGAAACGCACAACAATAATAATGTTGTATGAAATTGAAAGTTCGTCATGATGTATCTTGTATTATTCGCGAGATCGATTTGTATCACTAGTGACTCGTTCGCGGACGTCACGCGACTGATTTTAGTCTCCACCAATTTCCAAAGCCCAAGAACCAAACGTAACTCTTTATTCAAGCTAAATCAATTGATCGTGATTTGCAAAATCGCGTTCAATACAATAGGACTGAACAGTGAAAACCTGCAATCGAATAGGATGCGAGTAACTAGGAGATCGAACAATCGATCAATCGAATCAGATAAGAGCACAATCGATCTCTGCTTCTTCTATGAAGCGATAGTTGCCTAGTCCACGGTATCGATTAATGCACGCCAATGTTGCTTTATGGAAATTACGATAAAAAATTGCGCTCGTTTCTAACCATGATCTCTTGCAGCTTTTTCAAACTTTATTACTTCCTTGAATCTTCTCACGATCGATTTTTACATGTCGACTCCGATTCGAATTCGATTCTCTTTACACGCGATATTTGCATTAGCATTAGCAAACACGAGAGATTCCATAACCTCTTTAACCCGCATTTCTTGTACGAATAATTTATTTCCCTCGAATAATTCTAGTTTGAGCTTCGTGTCAACATAACGTTATGATCGAAACAATGGAAATTTGATGAAATTTGTTTCTTTGGAATTACGCGATAAATGTAAAATTTTCATGATTAATCCATTATTAATATATATATTTATCCCTCCGATGTAAATCTAGATAAAGGATTCGGTGATAAACGTCGATTGAGCACGATAAATGCAAATAAATTAACCTGTAAAATATTCGACCAATGCAATTTTTTCTTTAATTGCGTATCGTGACACGCAAATGCAATTATATATAGCAAATTATCATCGATAACGAGTCAAATGATAGGTTTATCGTTCCAAGGACCCGATAAAGGGTAAAAGCAGAAATTTACAATTTGCCAATTCTCGAATCGAAAGTCGAGTCGAAGTTTGCGGGATCTACAATTCGGATCGAATGATTCACGATCATGAATACCTCGATTACCTTTTTACTTTTAACATTTCTTTGTGTGTGCTGCGAAGATCAAGGTACGAATCAAAAATCTATCGATCGATTTATCTACTATAATATAATTTAACCACTTAATATGATCGTGTTACAGTGAAATGCAATTTGAACAATTATCACAATGTCCAGATTAATTCGAGCGACATCATTGATGAATTCAATTCATCGTTAAATTTTGTTAATCAATCGACGTACAAAATGATAAACAAGATCTTTTGCTTTATCGATTCGATTCTCTCCGATGTAAAAACGATAAATCACTTGTTCCAACTCAAAATGACGAACAACAATCTTACACAATCATACTTCAAAATCGATTGCCCAAAACGAAAATATCGAAGATCGATATTTGGCATAGAAGAATCGAATATCCAATATCCGATGAATGATTTGCTATCGTCGATTATATCGATTGCAGATGTCGCTATCAAGCCAATATCCTGGACTTCGAATCAAGTATTAAATTTAATATATAAGTTTATAATGAATGTAGTGCTTCCCTGGCTCTATCGTTTTCTCAATGAAATCAAAAAATTAAACATTCTGCCCTCACGTTTGAACGATTTAATCGAATTATTTAACAACATTTATTATCTTATGAAACTTTTTGGTTACATTAACTGATTCTCCTAATTTCTAATCTCGTTGCCATTGTATGTTTTGAAATTTTTTGAACTTTTTTATGATATTTTTCAATGGGAAAAACAGAAAATGTAATTTTGCCAACATAATAAAATTAAAATTGATAAATCAATAAGTACAAACTAGTGTTTAAGTAGCTCTAATATTTTTAGTTAAAATATCTAAAATATATTGAAATATAGATATATTGAAATGTAAATACTTATATATCTTCTTATTTTATATTCTCTTTATTTATATTATATAGCTTAATAACGATATTCACTTTATCGCTTTTTTCTGCCCGCACATTCACTTTTCTTCATTTCCTATCTTTGTTACCTATTTTACATTCGACTTACGAAAATACTTGTAAAAAGCAACAAGAGAAATCATCTCTATAGTTCTAAGAAAATGCGGGTATTACGTGTAAGTATCTAATCCATGATTATATTAAAATTGTTTGCAAAAACGATGCGGGAATGAATAATTGTTTCTTTCCTCATTTTTCTTTCTTATCTAAAAAAAGATTTTTTAAAGGATATTTGATTTCTTTGAATTGATATTCGAATTTAAATTTTAAATTAATATTCGAATGATAATGCATATTATTCCATTTATATCATTTCTGTTAACATAAGTGATTAAAAATATAACATATAATAGATAATAACAATGAATAGTATCATAAAAATAATTATTATAGTTTTTAAGCGGTAAATTAACCAATTACATATTAAATATGATATTTTCCTGAACGTTATAATTTAATCATTCCAAATATTAAAGATATTGCTCAATCCTTGATTGAAAATTTTTTCAATCTATTATAATCGAAATTTATTAAATCTACGATTCAGAATCGGTTCGTTGATCGCTCGAGAAACATAATGTCACGTCCTCGTTAGAAACAATATTTATCGAAGAAGAACGGAGAGACACGAACATGTGTAAAATTGTAGGTTACGTAAACCGAAGGACACTTCTAAACGAGCACCGCGTTATCGTGTGCCGTTCATACATGGAATCCGGGAAATCGAATCGGCGAATGGCCGGCTCGAACGGCCGGAAATATTTGACCAATCGCGATAAGCATCGATGCACTGAGACGAGTCGTTTTGCGCGTGACGACCAAGCCTTTTTGTCGGTTACGACCATAAGCGTCCGTGAACAGGCGCGTTCAACTGCAGCCTGTCATCGATCTATGATAACCTCAGATTGCCCAAATTCCATGATATTCAAGTATCTTAAAAGCACTTTATCAATATAAACTTGTCACTTGTTTTCAAATATTTTTTCAAACTTTAAATGAAGTCGAGTTGCTTTCAATTTTCTTTGACTTAAAATGATAGGTCTTGAACGATGGATGTGTGTAAATTTCTAACAAATTCGCAAATGCGTGTTAACCTAAAATAAAAATGAATTAGATGAAAAAAATGTCTAGATTTTTGAAAAATAAAAAATATATTGAAATTTTATGGAGTAACGAATGAAGTATATGTCATAATGTGATAGCTATAACAGATGAAACGAATGGAATTAATACTTGACTAATTTGAAAGAGATTTTGCCGCGTTACACCACATCGCGATTATTCGTTCGTGGACCGTCGTGCGCGCGCGGGCGGACGTATTCGTTTCTATTCGCTTTTCGCAACAATGCAGGTGAGCGCATACGCATCTCCACCCGCGTGTGTCAGTTGGTCGTGAAATTGCAATTTGATCGCATATTTTTCGAACGAAAAAATTAAGTCTAAGTATTCGATTTTCTGAATTCCATTTTAAAACAATAGATAGTTTATTGCACTGATCGCTACTTTATCAAGTCTCTTGACAACAACGTTTCGCGCGTTTTTTATACATTTATTGTACGTTGTTCCACGAGGAATCGTAAATTTCGCTAGATCTTTTAACGTTTTCGATCGATTACGCAAGCGATCCCGACGGTAGATCGTCGTGTGCAGGTCGAGGCAACGTTCGCGAAAATCCTTGGCACACAATATCGAAGCTCGAGAATCGTTTGCACGCGCGATGCGAGCGGTAGACGAGCGACGAACATGACGACGATCGCTCGTCTTTTTCTAGGAATCGTATTTTCCTGGTTTTTTGCAAGAACAGGTGACGATAATTGGACTATTAAATATATTTCTATTAGATATAATATTCTATATTTATTTCAACACGCACGGCCTCTATTATCGACGGTTCATTTACCATTGATTCCAACAGACTGTTGCTCGGCCGTTACATGGGAGAAAATTGGTGGCGTTAAACCAGAAACGTTTGACTCGCAAACAATCCTCTTTAGCACGGTCAATTCGAACGGAATAACGAGATATTGCTTCGAAAGGTAATGTCAAAGAAAAAACAAACGAAATGAAAGAACGAAATCTTTGGTCATATATACATTTCAGGTGCGAGCGCATAAATTGCACTGCATTCATAGTAGACTTTGGAAAATATATCTGCTACGCGATAGAAGCAAAGGACGACGAATTGATACCCGATCCGAATTCGACGTTTTATCATCGAGTTTGCGTGAGAGGTAAAAGGATTCGATCACTTTCGAACGATTATTCATCAATTGTAATTTTTTGTTTTCAATTAGTTCCGATAACCTGTACACGACATAGACTATGGCAAGTAGAGAGAAGCCCGGGAGCGGTATTGATAGATTCCAGCGCCTTACATCTGCCCAATCCAATTACGAGAAATCAGTGTTACGAAAAATGTATAGAGACAGGTAAGATCCAGATGCCAATAAACTGTCATTGACTCTGAATTATATGCGATGAGTGTCAAACATCGCCTCGATTTTCTTGTAGGAGGAAGCTGCGAATCCGCGCAATTCCGAACATCGAAACCTCTATCATCGAACGAAACTGTGCTCGGCCGGTGCTCTCTCTCGTTGTACGAACGTGGAACCAGACCTCGAGCGTACAGAGCCTCGATGTACAGAGATGAATATCTTCGAGATCAATGTCGAAACCTGTGTGAGTACAAATTTCAAAAAAGACGTTTTAAATCGAACTGAATAATAAAACATCCAATCTCAATTGGTTATAGCTAATCGCGAATACTGTTCGTATGCGGAATTTCAAAATGTTTCGTTGCCATATTCGGACTTCGCTTTATCCAATCTTGACGAGGAGCAGGTAAGGTTAAAGAAATTCTTCGGTACATTTACATTTCGTTTCATTGGACGGATCGATTGCGCAGTGCGAGAGAAGATGCGACGCAAGTATGGATGGTTTCATTTGTCGAGCATATACGTTCGACAATTCGTCCGGTAAACCAGTTTGCCTGTTACATTCGGAAGATACGACTAGTCTAGGGGTTAGCTCGCTGATCGATGCTACGAAAACGATATACAGAGAACGGGAATTGTGTTTGGATTGTAAGTTGATCAAATAGAAAGGAATCACGTACATAAGATGTTAGAATATTCCTAAAACATTTTCAGAGAATCAATTCTAGCTACATTAAAAATTGACTTTCTAAGACCCATAAATATTCTAACATTGTACATTTGTGCACATTTTATAGCTTTTTATTCTTCTTCTTATCAGTAAAAGTACAATGCAATGATTCAACGATGACGGTCATGTTGAGAACGAACGATCCTTTTTTCGGCCGAATCTATTCGAATGGATACGCAGATACTTGCGGCGTTCAAGGTACGGGCGGTAATCAAACGATGTTGATGCTACCCATCCCAACCGCGAACAACGTTCATCAAGGCAAACTACACTGCGGCCTGAATCCCGCTTTTTCTGTTGACGATCGAAATCGGCAAGTCGACAACAATTTTTTCTAAACTTTCTTAGGAATTCTCCATTTTATAGAAATAAATAAATTGATCATAGAACACGGCCATTGGTCTGGGCGACGATAGTCGTACAATTCAATCCAATCGTTCAACGACTCGGCGATCAAGCGATTAGGGTAGGATGCTCGTTGAGCGATCGAGAGCCACCAGAAGCGAAAAACATTACCGTTCATTCGAGTTTCAGTTTTCTCGATCCAAAGTGAGAACTTATTTTTCGCTTCTGTGATTCTTATCATTCAGTACAGAATTATTCACGATACATACATTTTCTATGTTTTTTAGCGCAGGAGTACCGCCAATCTCTTCGACAATAGTCAATGTATCCTCGCAAGTACCAATAGTCACAATGAGAATTTTAGACGAGAATATGAGAGACGCGATGGTTACGCATTTAGGTCAAAAGCTCATATTGAAAATTCAATTGAGTCCACCGAACGGTAAGCAAATTATATTATACACATAAATACCTGAATCCTGATATAAAAATAAGTCGAAAATATTTTTTTATTCTTAAAAAAAATCGAATTTGAATAGTAAATAAATGTATATCTATAGCTATGTATTTTTTTATAATTTTTTATATTTCATGATTATAGGTCCTTATGATATCACTGCCGGTCACCTTGTAGCGAGTAGCGCTTCGGGTGATGCTTCTTATTTGTTACTAAACGAAGTTGGATGTCCTACGGATTCAACCACTTTTCCAGCGCTCACGAAAGATCCACTCGATGGTCGTTCTTTGATTGCAACCTTTACCGCTTTCAAATTTCCCAACAGTCAGATAGTCCGATTTAATGTAATCGTTCGATTTTGTTTGCAAAAATGTACGCCGGTAAGTTTGATTTATGTCCGCACTTTTTAATTTTTTTTAATATTCATGATAACTGACTCAACGTGTATTGCAGACAGTCTGCAACGGCGATAAACTTTCCTATGGAAAAAGAAAACGATCTATCGAATCTGAGAATACACATTCGATTTATAATGATGAAACGACACCAATGTTTCAAAATGAAACACCGGAAGAGTTGCCGCTTTATCTCTCTATAATTGTACAAAATCCAGTTGCATCTTCGGCTGATCGTTTGTCTTCAAGAGAGAATGTATCTCCCGATACCGTGTTAATAACCGGAGAAAGTAAGTTTAATAAATTTCTTTATTTTTATTTTCAGATAATTCTCTTTAGATTTCTTTTCTTCTTTTTAGATTCTATGGACGGATTGCTTTGCATCGATGCTAGTCTTGCCTTGAGTTTATTAATTATTTTACTGATCATTCAAATTATATTTATTGTTGGCTGTCTAGTAACTATTGCGCAATATAGACGAACAGCCATACGAGCAGAAGAAGACAGAGCCAATATTCTGGCTAGACATCTCTATGGTATTCATGGAGGAAATCTTGAAATTGCACGAAGAGTCAGATGGGCCGATCATAATGCTTCCTCCGCGTCTCATGATTAATTTGCATAACCTTTCATCATCTTTCATCATTTATACATACACACACTTTAGATCGATTTCTTAAGTTGATACAATTCTATAGGTAGAAGAGGATACATGAATAGAAAAGCAATATTTTCAATTAAAACTTGTATTAAAAATGAAACAAGGACGAAAAAACAATTATGTAACTATGCGTTAAAACAGTCTTCTTAAACTGGGTATTCATAATTTGCATATTAATATTCTTGATCAGCAAAACATTCAAACAACTTATCGTTATCTTCCTCTTATTTTCGTAGTCGTGCAACGTCCATAATGTTTTAATGAAACATCTGTAACAAACAATATTTGTTTTTTTTTTTTGATAGATTAACGAAAGTTTAACTTTTTTAACCTTTTCCACACATAGATGCACAGCTTAGTTGCCCAGGATTTTTATAGTCGATTTGGTCTGTTCCACATACAGGATTATATTCGGGTGTCGTCTGAAAATTTCATCATTTCTTTTTCACTATGAATTATATTGTTTAATTTTTCAATATAATCAAAAAGAAATACTTGATGCGAAAAATAATATTTTGAAGATATGAATTATTATATACATCATTAAATTTATGATAATGATAATGAATGTATAACTATGTATAACTATGATATCATACTTATATCAACGATATATGTATGATTAAAGGAAAAAAGAAAAAATACTTTATAACTTACCCGACATGTTGCAACACATTGATCGAATTGAGGATCAACTGTAGCTGCTGTAGTAGTAGTTGTTATAATTGTGGAAGTTTGCCGTAATGGTCTATTTGCTGGTCCATCAAAAATAAATCCATCTACTTCGAATGTGGTAGGTAGCGTTTGAATCTCAATATTGTTATCGCTCAAGTCATTCTTAATATGATCAAATGATAATTAATCGATTTGATTGAACAAAATGATTCGAATTAAACAATTAAATTTTTCTTACCTGTGGAAATGCGATTACATTCCTATTCGAAGCAATAGCTACAATATGCGTTTCAATAAACTGATCTTTTATATAATGCTATTACGGAATATAAATTATTTGATGAATACTTACCTAATATTAGAAAAAACCACATTTTGATTAATCAATCCTCTCCGTTTTATATCTTTTATACACTTTTATTTTCTCTTTCTCTCTTTCGTTTTTTTTAAACTTTATTCTAATTTAAATTTCTTTAATATAATAAGATCAAGGATTTATTAAACGAAAAGAATTGTTCGCGTATTTTTATATCTGAGCTACAGACAAGTTGAGGAAAGTGACGAGCAGCAAGTAATAACAGCAACTAATCAGTGTTGCGAGATGATCGACTATAAAAATTCCTATGCGAATACATTGGACTTTCCTGTTAAGTCACTACTTTGCATCGTATTCAATATTTTAAGATAAAAGAAATAAACAAACAGCTATCTCTATCTAGCTTGAATATTTTATTCAATATAATTTATTCTAAATATTCTTTTATTCTGCTGTTATACAGGGCAAAAAGTAAATAACACAAGTTTGACAAATTACATTTTACATTCATATGTTATTATATATTATGTATATTATCACCACACCTGGAAATTCCTCTTTCCATAATTTACTGTTCAAGGTTAATACTTCTTTTTTTTATTTCGTTCCAAAGTTGTAAATTAAAAAAAAAATTTGATTCATCTACATATAATACATATTTTAAAATATTTCTTATGGAAATGAAAAAAATATAAAAGATTATATTTTTTAATTTATAATAAGATTCTAATAACATATTTATATAGTATACTTTTTAATATATTATATACAATTTTTCTATTTATATAATACTTGCATAAGTGATAAAGTTAACGATAAACATCAAATTAGAATTTTTTCCTCTAAATACACAAAAATGATATTTTAATGTATAGAGATGTGTGCATATATGCGCATAAAAAACTTGCGCAAATATTAAATATCTTTTGAATATGAATGCAGTTCTAATTTTAGGATTGTATACGGAAAGCATATCGGATACCGATATAATACAATATCGATTATTTATTCATACGTGCAAATAAAAAATACTTAAATACTTACAATTAGACGCAACACATTAAAATGTGTTATCTACAATTTTTAATTTTTTCTGCTAACTTGTTGATCTTTAAGATTTTCGTTTAACGAAATCCTCAATTTTTATTGAAACAAATTAAATTCATTTAAAGTTTATGACTAATCTTTCTTTTCATCTATTTCAATATTTTACAATACACACTACATCTTTCAAAGCACGTATTCGAAGCAATTATATACATTTTTATATTTCGATCCAAATTTTATTCGCTTTGATATCTAATGATACAAGCGTACCATAATATTGCTTCGTCCGCACTATTAAGCATCGTCAGTGATCGTTATCTTTGAAAATATATTGCCGTGTTTATCGCAAATAATCTTGTATGAATATTAAAATTAAACATAAAATGGCAGTTAACAGGAATGATAACATGATACAATATTATACATAATTATAGAAGAAATTTAAAAAAAAAAATTTTCTCACATTTTTTTAACGAATAACGCTAAACAATTTCATTCTATTATTTACTCAATCAATAAACCATCAAATAATTATCCTTTGTTTCCATTTTAAAATTATTTTTCTGAATTTTCTCTTTCGCCAAATATTTTAAATCGTTCACACCGACGATGTTGTTTTAATTATGATTGTTCAGAATGTTATGTAGCATAAATGGTGCCAGCCTTTTTCTTTGCTAAATCAGTTGCCTTTTTCGCAGCATCCTTTACTTTTTCTGCTTTACCTTGTAATGAATGTTGGAAATCTTCTGCAAGACTTGTCTTTCCAGGAAATTCTTCGACCTAAAATAAAAACAGCAAAATAAAAACTTTTTTTCTTTCAATACTGATTTTTTATATGTATTTCTTTTACTAGATGAGCAAAACCCATTTGAGAAAGCGATGGATTCATATATTGTGCTGTGTGAGGAAACAAATGAGCTAGAACATAATTAAACCCATTATACATCAGAGTACAATTCTTTTTAAATCTATCCAATCCAAATGCTTGGATAGCTCTACTGAATCCAAATACTTGACTGTCAATCCAAGCTGATCGTTTTGCTACTGTCCAATTAGAGTTTTCTTCACATACTTTATAAACAACCTTCTCTACAATGCTCTGAAATAAACAAATCATAATAAGAATCAATCATCAAATAATTGTACTATTTGTTGTAAACTTATTGCACATTATGATATACTAAATTATATCAAATTACCATGACTTTAGTGTAACCTAAATTTCTTGTATATGTTGTTAAAGTTTTTGTTTTTGGATCCACTATACTCTCTTCAATAATTTTTACTATATTTTTGCTAACAAATCTCTCTCCCCATTTAGGTACTCTGTTAGTTTTTGTCAAAAGACGTGTGCTATATAATATACCATTTTTAACTTTTCTTGATATAGTATCTTCCGTAAGTACATGAGAACTATACATAAAAACAATTTATATTTTATATTCATTTTTTTAAAATATTTCTAAATGAATGCTATTATATGTTTCACAAATAATATATATTTAGAATTTTACCTATTAGGATTTGGATATCTCTGCCAAAATCCATATGCAACTTGATTCCAATTAAATTGAAAAATTGTACTACTTTCGTAGTATTTAACCATTCTTAATATCAACCAATATAATTTATTTAATGACCAATATAATTTATTCTTATGATTCTTGATATTTCTTTAAAAATTTCTTTGCCAAAAGCAAAGTTAATCATGTGTCATAAATCTTAATTCTAATTTATGTCTTTTAATCTGAAAATAAATAAAATATATACATTATATAAAAAATATATTTTCTTTCACATAGATATATGAAAATCCAGATATAAAAATTATTTTATTTAAATGAATCTTTATTATTATTTACAATATATTATAATAATAAATTATATTGCATAAAAAATTAATATTCGTCGTAAATTAATTAATGAAAAATTCAATATTTACATAATAATATTAATCTTATTAAAAATTCATACATATATATTTTGTACCATAAAAAATATGAAGAATTTACTTAAAAATAAAAAAAATATACATGTACGATATAATTCAAAATAAAAAAAAATTCTCAAAATCATCATTTTAATTAAATAAGAATTCAATGAAATTACATAACCTTTCCTATACTATATTATTCTACAACATTCCTAATTATTAATAATTAATTAAATAATAATAAGTTAAGATTTAATTTGGACTTCATCGATTAAGATTTTTAATAACATGCTATAAAATAATAAATATGCACTACATTATATTATAATAATATATTATAATAATAAATTATACTGCATAAAAAATTAATATTCGTCGTAAATTAATTAATGAAAAATTCAATATTTAGATAATAATATTAATCTTATTAAAAATTCATACATATATATTTTGTATCATAAAAAATATAAAGAATTTACTTAAAAATAAAAAATATACATGTATAATATATGTATAATATAATTCAAAATAAAAAAAAATTCTCAAAATCATCATTTTAATTAAATAAGAATTCAATGAAATTACATAACCTTTCCTATACTATATTATTCTACAACATTCCTAATTATTCATAATTAATTAAATAACAATAAGTTAAGATTTAATTTGGACTTCATTGATTAAGATTTATAATAACATGCTATAAAATAATAAATATACACTACATTCAATAAAATTTGATTTTCAATCAATAAAAACCGATACACTTTTTGATCATGTAATAGTTGCGAACACTCCTAATAGAATATTTTGATTTTGAATTTTATTTTAAATAATGTTTTTTTAAAATAATATATGTTCATATTTATACAAAAAAATTTATGGAAAATTTATAATATATTTATGTTACTTACATTAGCAAATTATATTTCTTTCATATCAAATTATAAATTGTCATGCAATTAGAAAAACTACTACAACATCAATATTATCGAACTTCTTTACCGTATTCTGTATATATTCACACACGTGCAAATGCATGCTTGCATATCGACAGTATAGACAACTTATTAAAGAAATAAATAAATAAATTGTTAATGTTATTTTGAAAACTTCAATGCTTTGAAATTTCTGTGTAGACACACATATTTAAAAATATAAATTATTGTTATAATATTTATTATATGTAATAAAGAAAATTACAAATGATTACTTGTGTATCATTTTTCAATATGAAATGTGGTAGAACCGTAACGATTCAAAACATCAACGGATTACAGATTTCGATTGTTATAACGTAATTAAAAATCGATTGATTACTATTTTCATGTTGTTTACAAACAACTAAGAGTGACGAGATTAGATTTATCGTCGTTGATTGTTTAAAAATCAGAAAGCTTAAAAATGCCAATAAAGACAAAGGAAATAAAAGGAATATTAATACCTATAGAAGAACAAGTAAGAAAAATATAACAATTTTATAATATTTTCATATTATAATAATATATTTCTTATATTATTTATTTCTTTTTTAAATGAAATAATATTTTAATACATTCGATATCTTAGGTAAATAAATTGAAAGAATTAATAAATACTAACCCTCATAATGAAAATGTTCCTATGTCGAAAAAATCTGTTCTCTTTGAACAATTGGAATGTTTGGGAGAAAAATTTGATTTACTATCGAAAGAAGAGATTAGCGATTATGAAGAAATGGAATCAAAGATCACTAGTATCGTGGAAGAATTTTGTTCCTTAGAATATATTAATGAATCTGTACGTTAAAACAAAATATAAATATTAATTTCTTATCCACTTTTATAATAAATTTTTTACAGATTGAAAATATAGATAAACAAATGGCAAATCAAATTTTGTCTACTGTATTAGACAAGTTTAAGTTAGCTCTTGAAGCTTTAGAAAAATTAGAATGTTTGCCATTGAAGCAAAGATTGACAGATTGTTTGGATTATATTAGAGAAATGGGTCAAGCTAATGAAATTGAACATTTTCAGAACATTAAGGTATAAAAAGTATAGTATACAAATTTTTATAATATAATTCATTTCATGTAATTATATCAATGTTTAGATAAATTAATTACTTAATATCATATAAATATAAATATAAATATATAAATAAAATATTTTCTTATTAGGAATTGGGCTCTTGCATTTTGGAATTGCTTGGACCATTACAAATATATAGGAAAAGCTTAATGTGTCAACTATTAGCTGAAAAGATCATATTATATTTGTGTCAGTTATGTGCAGCATTTAAACTGTTAGTACAATTAGTACAAGAGCAGCATCGCCTAAATGCACCAATCTATGTAATAAAATGTTTTATGATCTCTACATTTTAAAAGCATACACAAGCATATTCTAATAGGATACTTATGCTTTATTTGCATAGAATTGCAAGAAATATGTGTGTGAAAGACTTTGCTTTTGCTTGAAGATGATAATAGAAATATTGGATATGTTAGATCCATTACCAGAAGATGAAGAATTTGAACAAAAAAATCACTTTGTTTATAGGTAACTTAATTTCAATTATTTTCAGAAAAATAATACTTTACATTTATATCTATTTTAACAGTTTATTTTAACATATTTTGTATTTAGAATGGACTTGGTATTGGACATCTTATCAGAAATGCCAAATAAATCACTACAAGATCAAATACAGGAATGCAAAGATTTATGGTTTCGAATAGAAGATGTATTTTCATATGCAATGGCTATTGCACAAGTTTGCAAACCTTGCAATTTTAAAGCAATAACTGGAACCTGTCAATCCATTATATCAGAATATGAGAATTTAAAATTTCAATTAACTTCGGAATCGTCTGATACAGCATTGAATAATTTGTTTATGAATAGTTTGAGTGATGCACTTTATCGTTTAGAACGTAAAATTAATGTATCGGTATTGAATCTTGTTATGGAAGTTTTTAGTGATCCTTTTCATGCTCTAAGAAAACTTGTTACAATCTGTGGTAACTCATTAAGCGCTAAAAAACGATCTAAAAATGATTTATCCAATGCTATAGAAGATTTCGATCAAATAATAGATAAATCCATGCAAATTGGATTATTTGCTATTGCCTCTTGTAAAGATAGAAATCGTAAGTTAATTCATATAAATTGATAAAATTTGTATCATTATCTTATTTTTTATTAATTCAATTTTTAAATTGTTTTAGGAATTAATCAAGTACGAAATTGTTTGGCAAGTCTTGAATCTTTAGAAACTGAATTGATTTCCGCCATTACCATGTTTTACTTGCATCCAGATAGCAAAGAGATACGAGCAAATGTAAAGTTATTAACTGCACAATGGCAATTAGAAGTTAATAAATTACATGATGCAATTAATCTGATTATGGATTCTGCTGCTTATTGTCAAGTATTTTTTAATAAATATATGTCTGCATAATTATATATAATAAAAATTAAAAACGTAAATTTAAAAAAAAATTTATATATTATTCATTTAGGTAGTTTTAGATGATCTTCAAGATCGTATTTCAGAAATGTCGAATTGTCTTGACAATAGAAAGCCTGTTACTCAAGCACAAGTACAAAGTGTTGTGCTCAGATCATTATCACTCTCTCGCCAAATTAGTATTACAATAAACGATATTGGAAGTGATATTGTTGAAAGACAAACAATAATGATGATTAGAGAATTAAAAGCTGGTAAATATTATTATATTTTTAATTTGTTTTTATTGTATGCAACTCTATAATCATTTCTTACTATTTTGAAGCAATTTTTGAAGCTGATGCTGCTTCAAAAAGTCTTTTAATAGAAAATGCTACCGAACCACAACAATTACGGGTAATAAAAAGATGCGAATTAATATTGAATGTAGTAAAACGATTACATCCCGCTTTAGTTGCTATTATGAATAATACAATGTTAATGAATACAACTTATGGTAAAAATGGCAAGGGACAAGGTGATACTATTCATGGTACGTTATTTTCTCTCCAATTATTAATTTTTGATGTTATATTCATTTTGTATACTTCTTTTTTTTTAGATGTGAGTAATAAATTGACATCTACAATTTATGGATTATCCAATGATAATCATAGAAAACCTTTAACTTATGTAAGAACTCCTTATACAGGTAAGAATATTTATATAAATATTATGAATTCATATTTATGCTTTTTAATTATCGGTATGTTTTTTTAGTGAGCAGTTGCAAATCACCATTATCTATACAAACTGCGAATAGTGTTTCTAGAACCCAATTGAATTTATCGTGTTTGATTCCTTATATTAAAAAGGGACGTGAAATGCGCACTGAACGTTCGGTTATGTATAAAACACCATGCAAAAATGATTCCCTTGATCGATCTTTGATTGATGAAAAATTAAAAAACCGCAGTTTGATTACCATCAGACAACATCTTTTTAGTAGGGACAATATTAGCTCTCATGATGATACGTGTTTATCAGAAGAAAGGATGAATCTAACAGGTATATAAATATAAAAATATTTCATAATTTAAAAATTTTTAATATCAAATAATTTTAATTAATCATTAATTATTAACATAATAAAACTATAGGTATTTTAGAGAGATTTGTATTTTCTTGTACAAATTTAACTACAACATCATCAAAATCTCACCATGTTGAGAAAACTCAACATGATACAAATACTGATGGATCAGATAAAAAGTCTGTTCGACATTTAACAGAATTGGTTGAATGCATCGAAAACCAATCTGATATGACAACAGGTAAAATGGATCAGTGTTCTACAATTGGCGGAGGTGATGGTCCATCAATCGTAAATATATCAAAAACTTACGATGATACGCAACGCTTAAGTAATAATACTGAAATAACGCAAGAACGATTATTTGGAGATTAAATATAATTGTTATGAATTACATTGATAATGAAAAATAATGATCTTCATTGAATTTGAAGTTTCAGTATATTGATCGAAAAATACAAACGTTCACAGTTAAAATACAATGTGTTAAAATAGTTTTTATTAAAAATTAAATACAATATTATATTTTTAAATAAATAAAGAATGTATGTGACAGAGAGAGAGCGAGAGAGAGAGAGAGAGAGAGAGAGAGAGAGAGAGAGAGAGAGAGAGAGAGAGAGGAAAAGAGATTAAGAAAGAATGTATTAAGTAAACTCAAGTTCTAATTCAACTTTTATATATTTGTAAAATTTTCATTAATAAAAAGATGTTTTTGAATTGACTTATTAAATTATTGAATAATTTTGATTGTCTATTAATTACGAATTATATATCGAAAATATGCATGTATATGCGATATATCGTATCTCGCAATTTTCGAGTTCAACATTTGTTGAAATCGAGATATTCACGTGATTCACATTTACTTTAATAAATTGATTGCTTAATAGATTTAGTCTGTCAATATATAGAAAGATTATTTATTATAAAATGGGAGCATCATTGATTCCAATATTAATTTTTACAATATTTTGGGGAGTAATAGGAATTGTTTTACCTTTTTTTGTCCCAAAAGGTACTAATCGTGGGTATGTATACCATATAATTCCATTATAATTAACGTAAAAAAAATTTTAATTATTAAAATATTTTTTCTCTTATAAAAAAGAAATAAATATAATTATCTAAAGTTATTAATTATATTAAATTTAATAGTAATTTTTTATAAACTTTTCTTTTATAGAATTCTTCAGGTTATGCTTATGTTGACAGCTTTTACATGTTGGTTGTTGTAAGTTGACAAATATCAGATAAAGCACTTGAATGAATTTATAAATAATGTTTCAATTAAAATTCAATTTATTATATATTTTATAGCTGGTTATGTTGTTATATGGCTCAAATGAATCCTTTAATTGGACCAAAACTACCTAGAAATACAATTCTTATGATGGCACGAGAATGGGTAAATATATTTTATTTCATAATAATATATTCGGTTCTTTTAAACTTATTAATTACATAGAAAAAATAGAAAATATAAATCTTCTTTATAATATTTTTGTTACAGAGCCATGTTCAGTTTGCCGTAACAGATGAGATGTAACAGTCTTCAATAATTACAGAAGAAATTAATTATTTATTATTGATATAATGAATCTTTTTTTTTTTTAAAACTTTGTAATTAGTGAAATCATATTATCATGATAAAAGTAAAAAATTTAAGTAGTTCTTTATTGAAAAGTTTAGAAGTACATCAAATATTAATATTTTATCTGATAAAGTAAAAGATATTTCTTAACAATTAACAATTAACAATTAAATATTTTCATTTAGTACAAAACGTTAAATAACAATTTTAATATTTAAAATGTTATATTGTCATCATTATATAACAGCAACAATAGTGATAATAATTAAACAATAGCAATATTAATAAAATTCATAATCAAATGAAATATTGTTGAATATTATGTGTGTTTCAATTTTTAATTTTATTTTATCCATATTTCGATTTAAAAAATTTATATTGATTTTAAAAATTTTTTTGTAAAAAAATAATTGATATTCTATATGAAAATAAATTAATATAATAACGCATTCATATGTATATCTTATATGTAGAAGCTAACACATAATATATATATATATATATAATATATAATATACGTGAATTAAAAGGTATTGGATTCTAATCTTATTCGTATATTTATGTGTATGCGCACGAAGTATACATCTACATGTGCATAAAGCAAAAGTGACAAGTAGTGACGCGCTATCACCAAGAAAAACAATAATGGAGGCGTGTAATGTCGTTGAACGTGAAGTTGACAAGATTTTATTAAAATTTGGAGTCGTAAACGAACATGCAGAGACAGTACTGCAAGATCTCATAAATCATGTCGAATCTTTAAAAAAGGAATTTGCAGAAGGTATACTAAAAGCTTTCACAATACTTACAATGTCACTATTCGTTGACATCTATGAGTAAAAAAATAAAATCTTTTGGAAATCGTGATATTATTAGTAATTGTAAAAAAGAAAGAAAAAAGATCTAGAAGATTTCAATTTTTACAGAATCAATATGAATGTATAGATTTAGTAAAATTTAACCTGAAAAACGTTTAAATTTTTCATTAACCTCTTCATATTATTCTGCCCAATTCTAACCTCTTTCATTGCAACATTTTATTCAATATTTTTTTTCATTTAAAAAATTTTTCAATTATTTATATTTTTTTTTGCTAATTTTTGTTTTTTGATTTTTTAACGCTTTAATAGAATATAACATTAAAATTATGTAATTTTTTAAAAGAATCAAAATTTTTTTTTCAATAGCACCATCCAATCATGAATTAACACCAGGCCAAATACAAATATTAAAAGAAACAATGAAAAAGATATGTGAAACTGTGCATCGTTTAACCACTGAACATAGAGAGTTACATGGTTCTGTTTCTAAAGTTGGAAAAGCAATTGATAGAAATTTCACTGCAGATTTTGCAAGTACAAGTAGAGAAGATGTTTTTTCAGGCCCTGAAAAATCACATCTTCTAAATCAAGTTATTTGTCAACATTTTTATCGTCATGGTATGTTAGATATTGCAGCAGAATTAGCAGCGGTAAGTCTATATGATACATTTAATAACAAGGATATTTTTGCTATTAATTTGTTATAAAAAATATATATATAAATATAATAAATCTCTGTTGCAGGAAGCTGGAATTAAAACAGATGAAGGTACAAAAGAGCCATTTACAGAATTAAATTATATATTGGATTGTTTAAAACAAAGAAATTTGGAACCAGCTCTTGATTGGGCAAAAAAACATAGAGAGGCACTTTTAGCACAAGTATACTGAATATTATTTATTGCTACTACTTTGGTAATATTATAATGCAAATGTTTGACATTAATTGAATATTATTTGTAGAATTCATCTCTTGAATTCAAGTTGCATAGGTTACATTTCATAAGATTGATTCAACAAGGACCTAGTAAACAAACAGAAGCAATAACTTATGCCCGTCAAAATCTTACACAATATGTTGAACGTCATGGGAAAGAAGTACAAGCTTTAATGGGCACGCTACTTTATTTACCAAATGGAATACAATCCTCCCCTTATAGTCATTTATTAGATCCCACTTTGTGGTTAGATATTCATGATGTATTTACAAGGGAGGCTTGCACATTATTTGGTTTAAGTGTAGATAGTCCTCTTTCAGTATGGTAAGTTTTTTTATATTGATAAGTATATAAATCAATAGAATAATCTTATAACATTGTTTTAGTATTAATGCTGGTTGTACTGCATTACCAACACTTCTGAATATTAAACAAGTTATGCAACAAAGACAAGTAAATACTGTTTGGAATGGAAAAGATGAGTTACCTGTAAGTAATAGTAATTAGAATAATGATTAGAAAAAACAATATTATTTAAATGATATTTTCCACATAGATTGAAATAGATCTTGGTAAAGAAGGTCGTTATCATTCTGTCTTTGCATGCCCAATTTTAAGGCAACAAAGTACAGAGAATAATCCACCAATGAAATTAGTCTGTGGACATGTTATTTCAAGAGATGCGTTAAATAAACTTACGAATGCAAATAAGTACGTTTTTTAATAATAAAACATATTATTATAAATGAAAAAGTTTTTTTTAATTAATAAACAATAAGACGCAAAGAAAGATTGAAGTTTTTGAAATAATAATTGAATTTTGTTTTTTAGATTAAAATGTCCATACTGTCCAGTAGAACAGAATCCAGAAGATGCTAGACTTATATATTTTTAGATTACTGTGATATAACAAAATGAATGATCTGTATAACTCTTAAGCTAATGGAAAAGATTATATATATATACTTGGATCAATTTATCGTATGCCGCGAACATTGATGGTAATTGTTGTTTTTTATTTTGCCTATAAAACTTATACTAATGTTTGATTTGTATCAAAGCATTAGAATATTAGTTATATCGTTTTATCGTCGGAGAATAACACATTTTTGATAATTATTTTGGTGACGACAGACGATATTTTAATATCTTTCGAAAAGTAAATATATCAACGTAATTGTGTAAAAATTAAAATTCAATTGTGATTGTTTAAGAAAAAAATATAAATATAAATAAATAAATATATATTTATATATTTATTTATTTATTTATTTATTTATGTTTATGTTATATATTTTCACGTATGCGCAAATACGATAGTATGATTAAAATAGTATTAAGTAAGACATTTTTGTATATACTGCTGTTGAATGTTAATTATTAATTAAAGTTGTTTGTAATAATAATTATTAATAAGATGATATGTGAGTTACGTACAAAAAAAGTCGATGTGTATTAACGCAATCGTATTGTGTATTTTTTTTTTTGTTAACATAGAATCTTTCATCCGTGGAATCGATCATTAATATGTGTTCTTTAACAAAATATTTTTCTACACTAGAGAATAAATAAATTAAATATTGTGTATATATATTGTACACAACACATGTATATAATGTGTATATTGAAATATCTATTATATCACATTAAAAAAGAATATTGCGTGGTTAATAATAGAAAATTGAAGAAATTTTAATGCTTTATTCCAGACATACGATAATATATTCTATAGTAATTTTTTATGTTAAACACGCAAATATTTATTTAAATATGTTATTGAACAACATACATGTAAACATATAATGGTTTTCAACGACACGTAACGTCGAATAATACGATTCATTAAAATAAAGTTTGTTCGCAGCGATCTTACGAGATAAGAATTCGAGGTTTTGGAGCATCGCGTTCAAATATTAATACCACTGGGCGAAAATCAGACGATTTTCAGATCCGATATGCGTACATATTCTAACTCCCTCTCACATAATTTTTCCTTTATAAATGCATGCTTTTTTACGCACTTTAATACAAGATTACGCAAGTACACACACACACATATGCACACGCAATATCGAGAATAAAAAATACCTTTCTCCTTTTTGAGTCTTACTGTTTTTCAACAATTACACAGGCAGATTAAATCGGACCCATACACCAGCTGGTTAAACATATATATGTATATATGTATGTATATATGTTAAAATGACAAAGAATAGAAGGAAAGAAATGTAGAAGTTTAATGGGTTGTGCCTGTGCGCAATGCCTATCCGAGATTAAATTATGTCTATACATATGCGGTTGTTCTAGTTCTTCGTTCTGGTTTCTTATAAATCGAATGAAACTTTTATTGAACAATTTGTCGAATTTAAATGGATTGATCAAGGACACGTAATTTATCGAAACGAAGGTTTCATTAAATAACAATAAACGTTGCATATAAAGAAACTTTCGTCTCGTGATATATCGATTATTGTCTGTTTGCAATAGCAGCTATCGATGAGTTAATCGCTAAGATTTTCTTTCTATTCGTTTGACGCGGAGCACAGTCAAGAAGTTGTAAAAGCGTGATATCATTACATCGATAAAATAGATGATATATACATCACGATCGAGGTTCTATCATGCGTGGCAGAAAAAAAGAAAGAGAATGAAAATGAAAAAGAAGCTGGCAAATCATTGTCGATTTACAATGAAGTTGACGCCGACTTTTGATTACATTCTGTTATAATTTCTTCTCAAATACATATGTAAATACATATGTTTTTTATATTTACAGAAATATGAAGAATCCTTAACGAGAATATATATCGCATTTTAATATCAATACAGAAAATTTATACCCGATATATATATGCATATCGATGCGGAGATGACGATTCGCCGTTTCTTGATAAAATTTTTCAATATTCGGTTCTGTAAATCGAAATCATTAATCGATTCATTTTCCATTTTCAAATATGATGCCCTCGTTCTATTTCTCCTCCTCTTCCTCCTCTTCCTCTCTCTCAAGAACGCTCGATCGTGTCAAACGTTCGCGATGAATTTGCAAATCGAATTGACTCGCGTTTCTTATCGGGAGTAGGTCGGCGTTCGCGTGATAACGTAACGCAACCTCGAGAATTCACTGAATTCGCGGTAGAAAACTGTTCTTCGTCAACTATATTTTATTATATTTTCATTTCACTATATGTATATATATATATCTTTAATTATTTTTTATTTTATTCAAATTTAATGAATAATGCAAATTCTAATCTAATTTTTATTTCTCATTTTGATAATCTTTTTTAATACTATCTCTTTCTATTATAAATATTATTATAATAATATAATAACATATATGAATGTACAGAATCTATGAAGATTCAAACATTTTACATTATTAGAAAGATATAGTATAATAATTTCATGCACCGTTATCAGAAAATATAATATAATAAAATCAATTTTTTGTTAGAATGATTTTACGTCAGAGATTTATAATAATAGGCAATTGTAAATAACAATCCAATTAGTTCTTTTGTTTTTCCATATCCACTTACAATAGCTTAGGATCCTTTATACAGTCATGAACATACCATATAATTTCTATTCTTAACAATCTCATGCATTTTTCACGATGAAACAACAAATATAATGATCAACGAAGATATTTTATATCGATATACACACATGTAAACATTCTGTTACTTATTTCTATAAATATATTCTATCTATATATTCTATCTAATATATTATGTTATTCTAAATGATCTCTATTATGCACTATATAGAATTACTAAGAAGAAAGAGAACGCGTTATCGAATATATACGAGTTTTGTTTCTATATCGTTCCCTTTTAAAAAGAATTTATCTTGACATGCATTACATTTATAAAAAAAAAGATAAATAAATAAATAAATTTTTTCATTAGTTTTCCGCCGCGAATTCACATAAAATATCTTGTAATTTGCAAATTCGTCGAATGTTTTAACAGTTTTTTCTTCAATGACTACAGTTTATTTACTTTGAATACATCCCCGATCATATTCAAGAAATATTCATTCGGTTACTTTTAAGTAAGCGATGATAGAGCACGAAGAATTATTGATCACCGATAAATTATCGGATTGATCAGACAAATATGAAGCATCGCGTCGAGAACGTGTCTAAATTCAATTTTTTTCTCTTCCTCGTTAAAAACAAAGCTGCGAATTTTCAATCATTGGAGATATCGCCTTCCTCCATGATTATATTTAAGAAAAAAAAAAAATCATCACAATATTTAAATTTTTCATCCGATTCGATTTAATTATTAAGAATTTGGAGAACTCTTCATCATACCTGCTCATTATTATTATTGTTACGGTTTCCCTGCAGCCATTCAGGGAATCCAAAGTAGGTGATTCTCCATTTAAATAAAAATTAATGATCTTTGAAAGATGGACAATATCTCAACTGATTAAAAATTCGCATATTTGATCGAATGATATATCAATGTATCTTTACTTCGGTGCCTCGATCAATCAATATATCTGTTAGCTAATGCGTCATCGACGCATACGATTTTTGAACGCACACACTTATTCTTACGATCTAATACTACATACTATGTATATATACAGTTTGCGCTAAACAAAGGAGTAAATAATATTTAGTCTAATTATATTTTTGGAAACATTATCGACATAGAATTCTTTCATCGTATTAACTCGTTGTTCCATCTCAAGAATGCAGGGGGTGAACTGCGTATTTTGTATTCGAAATCATCCTTTCAATTATTGTTCTTCCTCCTCGTTCTGATACGTTACGTAGCGTACAGACGATTTTTCACCAATTATCAATGACTGAAAAACAATTAAACGATTAATATAAACGAAAATGATATTATTATAAGATTTAAATAATAACTATCACTTTTCTAACTATGACTTTTTATATTATATTAATTAAATTTTACCTTTTTCTCTTCTTTCGTTGGCGGTGCTCGTAAAAAGTACATCAACGGAGCATAAATAAAATTTAAAATAGCAATGCCAAATAACATCCATTCAAAACCAATACTGTTGACTAACGTACCACTCAAAGCAGGTCCTAATAATGAACAATTAATAATTAAATTATTATATCGATTATAAAAAAACAATATATAAAAATATATTATTTAAAAATTTTAAATGCAAATGAATATTGAAAAACTCTAAAGAGATTCCTAACAATTAGAACAAAAATAACTTTAATCCACAAATATCGACATATGACTCATTGTGATAGAATTTGTAGATACAAACACAGTCTAGATTTCAAGAATAGATTTGTTGCGAGAATAGATTATTTTTTCTTTTTCTTCTTTCGTTTCTCGTCTCCTTTATTGTTGCCTGTTACGATACATGAATCATAATTATTCGCATACATACCAATTGCGAAACCTAAACAGAACGCAACGTCTCCAATGGCATACACGCTTCCATAAACAGCAGTATGTCGTATATCCACTAAATATCCTAATTGGGGCATCATCGAACTGTCCACCATACCAATAGCAAATCCCAAGCCTGCATTAGGTACGATCAAATGGTTGATACTTCTAGCTAGCGGTATCTGTAAATAATATATTGAATAAAAAGTATAAAAAGATAGTAAATTTTAAGTAAATAAAAAAATTGATATAAACGATACGATTATTTAAATATTCATAAAGTACTTACACACATCAAGCAAATGCCAATCACAACAAGACCGATCAATGAAGCTAACCACCTATAATGAAAATAGAAAAATACATTAATAAATGTTGAATAAGTTATATAAATAAAAACAATAATAAAAAATGTATTAATAAATAATATATCTATGAAAAGAAAAAGAAAAAGAAAATAAATAAAAAGAAAAAATTAATTTCGCCCGAACAGGGACTCGAACCCTGGACCCTCAGATTAAAAGTCTGATGCTCTACCGACTGAGCTATCCAGGCGATGGTAATCACGGGTTTACTTATTCATTCCTAGTATAATTAAATTTTTGTAAAGTATAAATTGTTGCAAAAATATAATATTCATTGATAAATAATATCCACTAACCTGCCCATTCTATGCCCAAGTGGTCCAAAAAGATTAGTTCCAATTAAATAACTAATGCTCGCCGGCAGAAACGTAGCACCTTGTTCCCATCTACTTGCACACATCGTATCCATCATCCAAATTGGAAGACTGGGCTCAAGCATAGCGATACCCATATTAGCGAATGTTATTGCACCTGAAATACGAATTTTCCTTGACGATTGATTATTGAACTCATTGCTGCCGTTAATGAATTATCTTATTTAATGTTAATTTTTATCGAATTGGTAAATGGAATTTAACTTTTTTTGACAGTATTTTGAACATAATGAGACAAGGAAGGATATACATAAATTTTCGAATAATTACATCAATATACATTAATAAACAATTATTGACTTAAATTTTCAAGGACCGCAGCAGCCTCGATAATTCATTTAGTGGTTAATAATTATATATACCAGCAGCCAAAACGATATAAGGATCGGTGATGAGTGTTTTTAGCGATGGTGGATCCGCTTCAGTGTACACGACGGACGGTTGAAGCACCAAAAGTTGTAAAACTGTGAAATGATATCAAGTACAAGGATGAAAGAGCAAAGCAAAGTAAAAAGTAAAGTGTTAATAAAATGTAAGGCGCGCAGATAGTTACTTCCATCACCAAGTGCCAACGCAGAAAGTATCAAGAACGGAGCAGATTTCCCAACGAATTCGTACATTACACCGCCGAATGGTGGGCCGATGAGAACACCAAGGGCCAATCCACCGAGCGCAATACCCATTGCGTTTCCACGCTCTTTGTCATCTTGGTATCTTTCAGCGAGCATACCCATACCTACCATTATATCGTACTCGATCAATTAAAACTTACATTTATTATTATTATTATTGTCTTCTGAATCTCGCAATTAACATAACAAAAGGAAAATTAAAAATAAAGAATTTACCAGACACGCTCGAACACGACGAACCAACACCTTGAAGCGCTCTTGCTAAGAAAAGAATGCCGTAACTTCGGCCGAATGCGAATATCAGAGTGGAAATGAACATGATAATGAAACCGGTGAACATAGGTATGCTGTAACCGATCCTGTAAATAAATGCAACGGTATAATTATATGAAATGAAAAGATGTATAACAGATATCTCGAACAGATTCACGCGAGTAAAGTGTCAAGTTTACTTGTGGGTAAGGGGACCCACTATCGGATTTGCCAGCAATTGAACGAAAGCCTTCGAGGCGAACATTATACCAACGGCGACCGTTTCTTGAAGTAATTCGCGGTGTCGTTGTTTTTCTTCCGATTCTGTCGTTGAACCCGTTTCACTGCTGCTCGTGGTCCCTGAAAATTAATAAATTCATGAATCACGCAATTGGTTAATTGTATTCGATGAAAAATCGATAAAAACGGGTTTTGTCTTACCGAGCAAACCCGTTGTCGACTCGACGCTAGGCGGTGTGCTCGGGTAAAGAAATTCCAATTGAGAGTCATTGGTTTTGGTCGACGTGCAAAGGCATTTCGGCGTGGTGGTTACACTCGGGCTCGTGGAGGTCACGATATTGATACTCGTTGGATGGACAGTGGTGACCGTTGCTCGTCCACTTTGTTCGAAATGTTGGCTCAACGTTGCATTCGGATGCTTGATATCGTACAGAAACTCTGGTATAATTGGAACTGTAACACGTTCATGCGTATTATATATACGTGCTAAGAGGAATCGAAGAGAAACCCGAAAAGAAAACTAAACGTAAGGGAGTATCGAAGATATTAATAATTAATCGTAATTAAAAATTTGATCTCTGTACATAATAACGTGTTTTATGGATCTATCTTACAGCTCGGGGGTGTAACTCAGTGGTAGAGTGTCTGCTTCGCATGCTGAAAGTCCTGGGTTCAAATCCCAGCACCTCCAACGGAGCGAATAAAATTTTCTTTTTCCTTTCATTTTTCACCCATTTAACTTTCCCCTCCCTCTTGTCATTTTTGCATTTAAAACAACGAACTGTGTGAAACTGATGAAAATAACACAATATGGAAAAAGAAATATTCGAAATATCATACGAAGCACGCCTTCGTTTTCATTTATGAATTAAAACTGAACATAAATACGTAATAAAATAAATATTTATTCAAGCGATAAATACGGAAAAGAAATTAGAAACGAAGGTTTTAAATGCACGGTATTGAAAAAAAAAAAAAAAGAAAAAAGGCGCAATAAGTTCAGAATTGTTTTATCCAGTGGAATCGCGTTTCCATGATTTGTTAGCGCTGGTGAGAGAAGCTGTTTCGTATACGCTACATAAATGTATGACCACTTATCCGGATTGCCAGAACGGCGTCCGCCGTTCGTCCCCTCGCGTATATTTCGGAGCAGCAGGTTCTCTAGCATTCCGAGTAGAATCGTATGGAGGGTCATATAGACGCGTACCTCGTGAATTAAACATCGTTCGATAAAGGAAAAACCCACTTCTACTATCAGTTAAGAGGGAAAAGCTAAATAAGTGGAAAATCCGAATGATCATTCGCTAACGTCCTGTCCATTCCCTAACCATTTTCTCCAACCATTTCGGCCAAAGCCCCGTGCATTTCTTCTTTAATTTTAAAGGACGTGGAAAAAAAAAGTCGAGAGTGTATTCGATCACAAGCTACTAGAAATCGCGATGCGTGTATTAAGAAATATAAAATGCTCGATAAAATAACAAATTATAAAGTATCGAGTCGTGTTACTTACCGACCGTGGTCAGGAGCATATTATCCAAAAGTAGAGCAATAGCGACGATCACGAGGACCAATCTTCGCGATTCTCGACATCGTTGCAACCAACCATTCCATTCTCCGCCGCCCATTCTCGCTCCGTGATTCGCCCCTCCCGTTCCCTCGGACGATCTGTAAAAACAAAAAGAGAGAAAAGTGTCGTTAAGAAGTGTGGTGAAGAAGGTCGTGTCACGCAATTTGAGAAAATCTAAGGAAATCAAAGTTGCACCGAAGTTCAACAGGGATGGAGACTCGAGTAAACTGATTAGTCGATTAAAACGTACCGCGTGTGTGCAATCGTAAAATTGGTGCTTTTAGGTTAGGTTCATTCGTTCGATCTCATTGTTCGCCGCGCTCTCTCTCCTTTCTTCTAATGTTCCCAATCAAATGACGAATAAAAAAACGTTAAAATTAGATTTCATTTTTCTCCAAGATTCGTCGTTGGTCGATTTACGGCGACAAAAAGGGACTCCCTTATTGGAAATGGTAGAAAATGGTAGAAAATAGAGAGAGAAAAGATCTCGAACGGGAGCATTCCTTGCCTCGTGATTTGAACTTCCGCCACTCGAGCAATTTCCTATCAAGGGTAAAATATATATATATATATACCCAGTATTTTCTAAGCATTTTCTAGTCCCAGCCTCTCCCTCCTTTGTGCAACATGGAGAGTGACTCGCGATTGTTCGAAAAATAATTTTCAACCACTTTGGAGATGGCGATTTCACCGATCGCGAGACATCGATGATATATGAACATCGAGGATATATTTTACACATTTGTGTTTATCTCACTGGCCACGTAATGTATTACGGATCGTTGAAGTAAAAAAAAAGGATAATTAGAGAGAAGAAAAAGGAAGAAGAAAGATGGGACGAAGCGGAAAATTGATACTATATAATAGTGGCACATATAATAATAAACAGCATCAACTATAGCTCACCTAAAATGCGATTATCGACGATTCGAAGGTGGATCGTTCGATGGTTGGGCTATAGAATTAACGGCATTAATTGGTCGCTTTTAACGGTATCTGGCATCAACTATCGTGCAACCATTCTACAGGCGATGCCCTTGCCGCTCCTCTTTTATTCGTAATAACTCGATTACCCGATGCTTTTAGCTCGGCTAATTTTCGCACGCTTCTCGTGAATAGGAAACCATTAAGGCCGTCCAAAGCGGTACCTGGCTATGATTCCTACCGCACCCCTCCTCCTCGCCTCATTAAAAAGGCGCTTTCTCGATTTTTACAAGAGTCGACGAAAGAGAGAGAGAGAGAGAGAGAGAGAGAGAGAGAGAGAGAGAGAGAGAGAGAGAGAGAGAGAGAGAGAGCGGGACGACGGGAATCTGCGAAAACTCGTGCAATCGATAGATCACCGAAGACGAAGAGAATAGGGAGAAGATTGGAATCTGTGACGACGAGAGTCGCCTTCGAGAGGGTTGGCTTCCTCGAGATAAACTTCATTTGGCTTTCGTCCGTTCTAATGTACACACTTTTCCATCATCCGTCTTTCATTGTTCGATCGTTTTCATCTATCTGATTTATACGATTGTCGGTATAATATGACGTGTAATTTCGAAGGATTATATTTAATATAACCGTGTCTATTGGTAAACACAAGAAGATGGATTAAGATTTAAAACAGCATTCCGCAGCTCGCTTATTTAAAAATTATTTAATAATAATAACCGGTAATAGAAAATGGATTGTAAGATTTCAAAAAAAAAAAAATTCCATTCAATAATTAATTGAAAGTCGGTAAAAATTCAGTCAACAGAAGGGAATTTTTCAAATCTGCAAAAGAACGTAGTAATGCAAACTGCAATCACGCCCCAGGAACATGGCTTTAACAAGCCGTGTTATTGATTAATCTTAACCAAGTCTTTAATCCCAAGAAATAGCCTTTGGCTAGTTTACGATCTTTCTGACCTGGAAACATCGATGGACGTTAACATCAGAAACAAAATTGGTCAAGAAATTAAAATTTAAAATTTACGTCTCCCCTTCTCGTATATCTATTATACATCAGTCTTAAAATTATTCGTTTTATTACTTATTTATTACCTTGCATTTACTCATTATCTCTCTCCCTCGATCATCCAGTCGCTTTAACCATGCATCTAAAATCTCTTCTCATGCATTCTCAAAATTTCTCAATGTTCCGTATATATATATATATATATACTCTACGAGATTTCCATTTTCCACAGTACAATTCATACATCGTTCCAGAGAACCGTCTTTATATGCGGATAGATATGCGGGTGTCCCTGGAGATGAGAGAACAAGTGAAACAGTATCGATAAGATACCGACGACGAAGAGAGAGAGAGAAGGAAAGAGGGATAGAGGCCGAGAAAAAGAGGATGGGGAACGAAGAAGGAGAAGAAGAGAATCGGCGATAGTAGAAATCGCGAAGAGTTAACGGAGAGAGAGGTGATAGGGGGGGCGTGGCGGTGGAGATGGAGAGAGAGAAGCAATCAGCATTTTCCTGAAAGCCAGGTCCCCTGGGTGCGTGCATTATTCTCGAAGAGGACCGAAGAAGATTTTTCTCTTACCACTTTGCTCGGCTTCCTCCTCCTTCTCCACCTCCTCCACCTTGCTCTCCACAGCTTTGCTTTCCGTTCTTTTCGTCGTGTTTCATTCTCTTATCTGTTCGGTAATTACGGCGAAGAATGACCGCGAGCAGTTCCTCTCTATATCTACTAGAGAGAACTCTTTACCGGCTCTTTCATCTTCTGGCCCACCTTCTTCTCGAGGAACAGTTCTTCCTCTTCAACAATGTACAATTTCTATTTTTCGTTTCCAATCGTCTCGTAACCGAGGAGTCGGACGTTAACTAACGAATCATCGATCGAAGAAGGCTACTTTTTCTGTCTTTCTTTTTTTCTTTCTTTCTTCTTCCTTTTTTTTTAGACAGAAGGACTCGTCAAGAATTCTTTGGGTCTAGAATCACGCGTGAAATGAAGGAAAATATTACGTAGCGACGAAACGTGCGTTTCTCTCGGTTTATCACGTTCCACGCATGCGCGTGTGCATGATGGAAAGGCGAGGAGTTAATCGGTCGTGGCGCGAATCGAATTTTCGAGAAGTCGTGTGAAGCGCGGGAGCGCGAATCGAGGCAGGAGGGATCGATGGCTCAAGTGCCTTGGCGTTTATCGACGAGAATCTAGATGTCGTCGAAAGGGTTTGACGCGGTAGTGGTTTTGCGATTGACAGTTTAGTTGGCTCCGCGTTGATGAAGTGACCGAGTGGAAACTCGTCCGACCTCATTCCGATGAACGCGCACTCGCCTCCTTCATCACACACTTTCCACCTGTTCCCACTCGACCATCCTTTTTTTCCTTTTTTTTTTCCATACATTTCCCGCTTTCGAATTTGATCGACAGCAGACCTGCCCCACAATACAGCCTCGCTCCCTCCTATTCTTATGTCTATTTTCTCCTTTCGCCACTGGTACGCGCCACCGTACGAGATTCTACGTACATAACGTGTATAGAGTGTACACGCGGTATATCGAGAAAGGCGAGCTAATAGAAAAATCGTGTCGACCGTCAACCGGCTCGATTTATCTTACGCTCTATATGATTCGCCTCTTGACACCTCTCGGTATCAATTCTCGATTTTTACTCGAGAGTTAATGCACCCTACCCACTCGATTACCGACCCCATTATTCTCCATATTTTCTATCTCAATAAGCCTGAATCACATTAGGTCGAACATTCCTCTCTTCTCTTTTAATTAAATTATTCTATTCTTTTGCGAGAATCTTGTACGTAAAAAAAATCTAGAAGCGGTTCAATTTATTTATTCCCGAGGAATGGGAAAAAAAAAGAAATAAACGAAGAGAAGTTCCTTTAATGGTTTCTTAATTGATTCTCGAATTTTTACTCGTCGCGGGAAAAAGTATCTGGAGGAATATCCAGATATAAGTACGGGAGAGGATACGTAGAGTGTAACCGGTCCAACGGATGAATCGTTTGAAGAGAGTGTTCAGATCGGATTTCCGGCAACCTTTGCCCACGCCACCCACTCCCCCGCCACGCCGCGGCAACTCTCTCGCTTCTCCCAAAGTTAGTTTCCACTTTGAGAAGCAATTAGTACCGCTACTGCCAGACCGAACAGACCGGAATAGCACAGTTCCGCCGAATGAATAGCTCGATCGTATCTTCGAGACAACTTAATAATGCAACTCCATAGTTAACCAAGAGTGGCAAGTAGCAACAAACGCGAAAGGGGCGATTAATCGCGACACAACTATCTATAAACGTAATCGACTTTTTCCACGAAAACGTAAATCAAGTTTACATCTTTGCCGAGTTAATGCCGAGAGAGGCGAAGAAAGAATAAAAATCGAAAATAAAAATCAGTGGAAGAAGAGGAGGATGCAAGGAATCGTGGAGAACAGGAGAGGCGTTTAAAAGGCAAACTGTTGCTTCGCGCCTCAACAAGTTGGACGACAAATCGATTTCTCGCCTCTGGCTCGTATCCGACGGCGACCACCAATCCGTTCGAAATTTGGCACAGACCCTCTCCACGTTCCTTTTTTCTTTCCTTTTTCTTCTGCGTCTGACTCACCTTTCCTCCACTCTTTCCATTTTTTTCCTTTTTTTCCTTCACTTTTTCTTGAAACCGTTTTCTCCGTTTTATAAACTCGTCTCGTTATTGCTCTCTCTCTTTCTTTCTCTCTCTCTCTCTCTTTCTTTTCACTCTCTCACACGCATTGAAATGGTTCAACGTTTACACTGTTATGCCGTTCAAAGTGAACGAGGGCATCCAATGTTATCGGGGATGTTTATGCGTGGCGGAAAGATAGACGAGGCAAAGTGGAGAGGAGGAGGGCGATTGCTAAGCCGGAATAACGAGCTTAAACTAAGTGTCGAGACGATCCGTTGCGTTCCGTTGAGCGTGTCGCCGTCATCGTCGCACCTATCTATATTTATCGCGAGTTTCGACCATCGTTGCGCACACTTTCTATAATAAGTGTACATGTATGTTTTCGCGAACGAGAGAGAAACAAGATCCGTGGAAAGAAGAAAGGACGATCGCTCGGACACGAGAAAGAGAGGGAGACGAGTGAAGTAATGATGAAATGAAATCGAATCGTACAGTATCGTACAAATTGATACGTGTAGCTACGCTAACTAAAATATAGCAGAGATATACATCGAAGATCCCTGCTTAATAACGATCAGAACAGAACGCGATACGGCATATACGAGAAATTGCGATCCTGATTCGCCAATAGAGGCAATAAAAAGGGAGAAGGGAGGGGGAAAGAGATGGAAGTGGAAACGCGTTGCGATTGAATGCAAACGGAAATAAAATTACAGTTGTGACGTCGTTTAAATGAATTTACGAGAATCTGGGATATGCTCTACTTCGCACACCCGTTTCATGGAGAACTGGTGGATTGACCAATCCTTTTTTTTTTTTTTCTTTGATTTGGGATAGATTCCAGGAAGAGAGGTTTGAAAATGGAAAAGAAGAGAAAAAGAATAAGGGTATAGAAGAGGAAACACCGAGGAGAGAATTGGAAAGGGATATAAAAAGAGAAAGAGGTAAAAGAGAGATAGGAAAAGGAAAGGAAGAGTAAAGAGGGGGTTCGAAGGAACTGCCTTCTCAGTTACGGCGGGTCTGGCGATCGGGTAATCGTATTATACCTGGTAATTACGAGACCGCTCGCAGTGCTACGGGACAACCCCTGTAGCCGAGCAAAGTACCAACCAGGGTTATGCAGATTGCTTTATAACCTTGTTACCTATCGCTCTATTAACCTCGCGAGCTTGATACCGGCAACTCTTTTCCTTTCGGCCTGTTATCGAAATACCTAATGTACCTTCGCGTCGAGTCATACTTAACGCGTATTAGAATAATAAGTTATTAGTCAAGTAAGATAAGATAAACAACGATGGTTTTTTACTATTCAAATTTATCGGTCGCGAAGCGAATGTCAAAGTTAAGAACAGGTTTTTCGTGCCGTGCGAATAGAATCCAAAGGCGGAGCTGCGAACGACACGCGGAAATGAGGGTACAGCCTCGAGTGTGAATTGAGACCGAGCTTTAAACTCGACCTGTCCCCCGCGATTAGAGAGCTGCGATATAACACGAGTAATCCGACACGAGACAAACGGAAATTTAACGAGTAAGTAACACATTTCAAAAAAACCTCTTTCGCCGATTTTTGTAACGTATATCGTTATTATTGTTAAATCATGCCACTTTCCATTTCCTTTTCCTCTCTTCTTCCTTCCTTCCTTCCCTCTCCTTCCCTACCTCTTTCGGTCAAAAAATTATTCACTCGGCAACTGCTTCGAGGTTACACGAAGCCTTCTTCGTCACGATTTTCGAAGTGTAACGGAGATATAAATAATAAAACGAAAAAAAGAAGCAAACAACATCTCAGAATTAATAAGATGGACGAGAGCGAAGCAAAGACTAATTCGTTAAAGAGAAATGAGAATTTCTTACCTATGATGGTTGGAGGTGGCTCGATGCGAGTTGAAAGTTCGATCGAATCGGCAAAGGAGAGGCGAAGAATTGGCGGAGATCGGTGGTGAACGGCCGGTTGGTTGGGGCGAAGAGCCGGTCAACGAGGAAGAGAAGCCGTGCTTCCAGGTGGAAGCGCCGCGGCCGATTGAGAGCGAGGATGGCGGCGAGGGTGCATCTCACCCCGATTTTTCCGGCTCGGGGTTCGGCCGCACTCTCTGCCCACCGTCGTCGTCCGCATTCGCTTTCGCGTTCGCGACCAGGTCCACGTTCGCGCCTCTGCCACTTCTTTGCCCCGTCACCTCTCTTCTCGATCCTCGAAGATCCAAAGTCCCTCCGCTGGGGCACGAAAGCGCATGGTCCACAGCGCCTCCGGAAGCCCCCACTTTCACCCTTCGCGCCCGCCCCTTTAACGCTTCTCTTCGCTTCCGCGTTAACCCTGTCCCTACCCACGCACCCCATTCATCCCTACCTAACTGCTATTCTCCTCTTGTCATCTCTTCTCCAACTCGTCCTCCCGTCCTTCTTTTCTTCCTGTCCGTACACTTACTCGCCTATCCTCACTTCCTTTCCTTTCCTCTCCTCCGATCCACTTAGTCGCCTCTTCTCCTCTCCTTCTCAATCGATCGCGATCCGATTCCACACCCCTGCTAGGTTCCCTTTTTCACAACCTACGACTGAGAACTGCGAGTCACCGAGAGACCGGAATTGTATTAGATTATTTTCTAATAACGAAGGAAACTTACTAGAGTGGTTCAATGTAAAATAAATTGTCGCAAACTGTTTTCATTGTTGCTTCTTCCATTTTTCGCTGTAAATTATTCAACAAGAAAATGATACTTTAATTGTTCGCGAGAATCTACGATATAACAGGAGCAATAAATAATTTGGGTTTGATCTTTCTGATTCTATCGATGGAGAATCAATGTGTAATTTTCGTTTATTTAAACACGATTTCTAAAAGTAAAAATAAGGGTCCGAAAAATAGAAGCAAAACGATGGCTTGATCAAGACAGATGAAAAAAGAATGGAGGAGGGAGAACGGGTATTCAGCGGGAGAACGCTATTAAGATTAAGATGTAAGGGGTGGTAAAGGAATGGAAAGACGGATAGTGGACGAAGGGAATGCGGCCCGAGATCGAAAGGAACGCGAAGCTTTCCTAGAATTCTCGATATGTGAACGCGTGAGAGGCGGCGCGCTTTATTAAACCGGCTTTTATCACGTTCCAGCCTTCTTCAACTTTTTTTCACCCGTTAGCCACGCAGCTCTCGAGGAAACGCGATCGATCGAATACGCGGTTGTCCACGAGGGGTGGTTCTGTCGAAAAATTTGGACACTTGATAAAATTATACGTGAAAGTAACAACGATACAACATATAATAGTCTGCAATCACCTATTGCGAAATAAGGAATAAACGGAAAGGATATTTTTTTTTGTAACTACGACGGTGTTCTAAACTTGTGCAATGCATACGGTGGCTTGCTGTTCAGATCTATCAGGCAAGCTGACGTAAAATAGCTCTCCACTTGTTGGAGACCGGTCTTAACTCGTATTTGTAAGAATTTAATCTTTGCAGTGATGGTTTACGCTTCGTTAAGTCCCAGGCCGCATCCAGTCCTTCAATTTAACATATGACGTGCGTATCTACATCTAATTTAAATAATATAATTAATATAAACAATGAACTGTAAGACGCAAATGCGTGTCAGACGTATCTATACGAATCATATTACCTCTCGCATCGCCACCTGTAGAGCTGAAAGCGATATAGAAATTGCAAGCAGGAAAGCGAATTCACTTGTTGATTTTAGGAAACTCCAGGGAAAACGCACACCAGCTGCAACTTGTTGCTAAACCGGAACACTCGCACGGCGAACTCATTCTCGTTCGATCTTCCGGCTGCTTCTCAACCAATTCCGATTCTTCTCCCTTCCACGGTTGCTCAATTGCGGCGCGGCCAAGAGAACGGCCAAAGACGTTCACCAATTCCGACCTGGAACGAGATAGAAGGCCTGTCCGCGACAGGCGCTCCTTTATCTCGCTATTCCTATCTGCTGCGTAATTAATTCGAGAAGGAAAACGGATCGCGACAGCGGTGACGGAAGTGGGCAGCGGTATCAGCGATATCTCCCTCTACATTCCTTCCGATTTTTTCCGTTCGCTTTTATTTTCTGTATACACTCACAATTTATCCTGACTGGAGAGAATTCGATGCAATTCGAGTGGTTCGAGTCGAAGTTGACAGTAATCATAAGACCGATGCCTGGATAAAGTCTCGCGACGAAATCCCGGATATCATAGGATTACAGAAAAACTCACTTAACCGGTAATTGTTGAAGAATCTAGGTCCGAAGGAGCGCTCTGACATTCGCCAACCGCTCATCTATCCGTTTCTATCCTCCCTTTATCTTATCCTCTTTCTTTCCTTTTATGAACTTTTCTTTTACGCATACGCATCTTTTATATCGGAATCAAAGTCGTAACTCGACGTAACGATTCTTTGGAGACGTTGAGACTAATGATTTATAACCGAAAATGCTGTACTTATCGATCAGAAGGATTGAAAAAAAAGGAGGAAGCAGCGAACGAACGGAGAGACGTGATTATCGATAGGGAGGCCAATAAGGTTTATCGAACGCAGCTCCTGCAACTATCGTCGACGAAGAAAAACGTGGTTTTCTTTCTTTCGGCCAATATTCGAAGAAGCAGAAGCGTTTGTTCGTACCGCGACCGCTAATATCTTGGACGATTCTTCGCGATTCGATCAAAACGATTCAAAGTATCATATATGATATTACTCATTTCGATTTGTCGAATTCATCTTCTTCTTCTTCTTCTTCTTCTACGGACATTCAATTCGCCACGAATCGAAACACGCGAGAACGGAACGCGCGAAACGTTTTAACTCGAACGATCGATTACATTGAAACCCTTTCTCCTGTCGACTATGCTTTTTCTTTCTTATTCTTTGCACGAATTGACTCTTTACGCCTATTATTCCTCTCTCTTTTTTGTTTTAACTTATATTTCATCTTTCCGATCGAAAAAAAAAACAATCGAAAAAAAGATGCGAAGATTGATTGGTAACTACTACTAGTTATAAGGCAATCGTTTATTCGATTAGCCATCTACTCGTATTCGCTCAAAAACATTGATACGATGTCCATTGGAACCAGCGAACGAATGAACGGATGAAGAGAAGAAAATGGTGCATCTTGGATGATATTCTTCGTTTTATGAGACGAGTTTTAATTCACACTTCGAACCATGGTGAAAAATGAGGCAGCGGTGGATATCATCTAAAAAAAAAAGAAAATATCAAGAAAGGGATAAGCGATGAAGAAAGAAAAAGAAGAGAAAATGAAATACGGAGGCAAATGTTTCCAATGAAAGCCCGATGAATTTTCCAGCTGTTAAGCGAACTGCTTTTTGACTTCTGATCATAAGTATATTCGTTATTTTCTGTAGATTATAGGAATATCCATACCAAGGCATTGAATATGTGGCTCGGCTAATTTCTATACTCTGAAAAACGGAAAATGTGTTGAAAAAAATCAATATTATCGCTTAATACGATTTACCTTTGAAAGAAGAAGATCCGCCGGCCAATTACAAAGAAAAAGTTGAATAATGAGGATTACGAGTTGCGTGATATATTTGAATTTGTCCGGAGTATCCTGTTTACCAAATATATAACGTTATCGTAATATAAAAAGATAATAAAAAAAATAATAATAATAAAAAATACTTACTTCGAGCAATTTAAAGCCAACCAATGAAATATTATACGTACTAGCGATTACTTGAATAAAAAACATTCCGCTCGTCAGATGTTCAATGTCCTCACAAAATCTACTTGATAAAGAACGAAAGATAAAAATATACAGCGTTAGGAAATAGAATAAAGATAAATAGAGTATATGAATCGTACTCACTTCAATAATAATTGATGATGAATCACGCACATTCGCAAATTTTTCATTTGTACACTATTTGACGTCTTTGTTTTAGTATCCGACATTTTTGCTGTCGTTATTTTTCTTGATAATATATTCAACAACGATAACGATGACGACAACGACGTATCGAACGAGTGTAAATTTTCAATTCTCGATTGAATCGTATCGAAGTAACCACAAGTGATCAAAATGAACAAAGCACCGACAGTATCCACGCCAACACAAGTAAAACCGACATTAAACATGCCGATCAACTGAAGAGCATACACGATCTCGTACCATGGTGTTTTCTGTACATCAAGAAAAAATGCATACGGTAAATGTCGCTTGTTCGTTGATTCCAAAATATTTCCGGCTTCCGACGGAACGAGGTTACTATCGTTTCTCATAACATGCTCGAAATCTTTCGATTGATCGAACAAAGATCCGAAAAGAACCAAGAAAGCATAAAACGCAATAGTGAGAACACAAGAAGCCAAATACCAACGTGTTAATCTTATCGTTTTTCTTGTATAACTTTGAACGATTTTTTTCTCATGCGGCTTCAGATTAGACCAGAAAATCTCACAAACATTTAACATTGTTTGACAAATATCACGGAACCATAATAAGATTGTATATCGTGCGTGACCACCTACAATTGAAATAATCATCGCGACTGATTCCAGGGCAGTGGTCAGATTAGTGGTGTTTGTTATGAATTCATGCACGTACGAAATACTGTAGATTGTTAAACAACTGAACGCGAACCAGGCTAAAATATTTCTATTTGCGAATCCATCTCCGCACGAAACAATACCACACAATTTCAGAAGAAACAAATTCAAATCGATCGTTTTATCGAATTCGCGTTTCGTTTTCTCGTCGATCATACCTAGCTTTTGTTTCTTCGAACTTTACCGAAATTTGTCCCGTCTCGTGACTTCTCACTGGTCTTTCTTGATCTAACAAAGTTCGTGAATAATTTCTTTCTTTCTTTCTTTTTTTCGTGCTTTCACAAAAAGTTAATAGAACGCGTGGGAATGTACAACTCGTGTTCACAAACTCAACGTCAACGGATAACGGTGTAACGTTAGACCCGGGATGCGGGAAGGGGCATCTATTCGGACACCTATTATTATCGACAGGGAAGTAAAGTCAAAGTTTTCCGATTTTGCGAAATTTCATATAAAACACGCAAGATCGCGTGGCATTGCATGCGATCCCAACGTTACAAAAAAGAGTGCTACAGATTCAAAATCGTGTAGAATCATGAAATTGAGAAACGATCTTGTTCATATTTTATAATTGTAATCTCATGATAACATTATCGTGATAATTTAAGGATGCAAATACATTTGAGAATAAAACTTTTAAAAATTATTTTTAAAAATATTTTTCACGAAAAAAAAGTGTTTCGAAGAAATTATTCGACAGTTAAATAACACATTAAACGAATTGATGAGAACAATGATGGTTGAATCTTTTTTTATGACTATATACAAGAATACGGGAAAACATAATCTATCTTATATATCGTACGTATCGAAGAAAAAACGAAAAGAATCGGACGGAAAAAGGTGGATATTCGCAATAATATTTGTCATAAAAAATGAGAAAAAGATATTATCCATGGAGGAAGAATAAGATACATAGTTATCGACGTAGACGTCGATGGACAAGAACAGTGGCGCTCGAGCAACGCCGTCCGTTTCCGACGAGGGATGGCGGAACGGAAAGATCGATCGAGTCTCCGTAGAAATCGCACCCCCGTGTGAACGTAGCCGCATGGAACGAGAACGACGTGTAAAGTAGTGGTGTACATGAAGAGGAAAAGCAGAGAAGGGTGGGTGGAGTCGCGATCGCGCGGTCGCGCGTTCGCCCTGCTCTTCTAGAAAGCCATTGCGATCGCAGTTTCAGGCGATAGTCACGCGAACGGTGATCGAATTGACGCGAAAAACGCAAGAGAAAAAAGGATAGAGGAAAGAAGGAAGAAAAGGAGGAAAGAAGAAAAGAAAGAGAAAGGGACAAAAGGAAACTGTGTATCGAATGAAATAAATTCTGCGACAAATCGCAATGACTCGTCATCGCTACTCCCATCTCGTATTTCTCGCGATCTATTCTGACACGCTTCTCGAAACATGATCGGGTCGAACGCCAGACTCGTGCGGTCGTAAAATTGTTACGCGACCCTGAAACCTTGGAAGACGGTGGACCTACGTAAGTAAAGAAGCTGATGTTTGTCGGTTGATCGCTGATACGAGAGAGCATCGTTTCCCTTTCCAGACCATGGCTACCGACTTCAAGTCCATATCTGAGCCTGAGCTTTTGTCCCAGACCTGCTACTCTGATCGATACACCAACCTCGCTGATTCTCTCTTTCTCCCTCCTTCCCCACTCTCTGTCTCTCTTTCTCATACTTTCTCTCGCTTTTCTGCGTATATGCGCGCACTAAACCCCTACCATTCTCTTTGTATTTCCACGAGGTTTCCCTTCATTCGTTACCCTTTCTCGTGTTTCCATCCCCATGACACTGTTGTCTCGCGACACACGTTGTTTTCTTATCTTTTCCGTCTTTTCTAGTACCATATTATTCCTCCTTTCCATTCTCGCGCGTACGTTCAATCATTTATTCATTCACTCATTCTCTCACTCCTCTACCCCTTCTATATATATATATATGTATATGTATATGTATAATGAGAAAAACGATCGCAGTTAAGGAACCGCAAGGCGGCGCAAGAAACAGAGTTTTCCGGTTTACCTTGAAACTGGCGCGTGACCGAGTAGAGTCCAGTTGTTTGCATTTGCGCGTGAAGTGAATTAGTCGTCTCACGATACGTAACGGCGTATGCAAGCGTATCGTTAGCGACCCGTTCGCGTTGCTACACGTAATCATGAGCATTTGTGTTGTATTTGTGTTTCCGCGAGAAATAGTGGATCGGTAGAGCTGGTAAAGCCGAACACGTTTCCGTTGTTACCGAGGGTAAAAAAGTGCTGTGACAGAATCTCGACAACACCTTAGATACCCAAGTGGCGCAAAAAGTTTGAAGTTTTGTTTTGAGATCGATGATCCGAGAGAGATAAGAACAAAGAGCAGCGTAAGAGGGTGAGGAAAAGAAAGGAAAGGAAAGGAAGAAAGTGAGGAAGGAAGGGAGGTGGAGAAGGGGAAGGGGATGGAGAAGGAGAGAGAGAAGTGAAATGCGACGGACAAGAAAGAGAAGAGAATACGATGCGGAGGTGAAGTGTAAAGAGACGATATAGGATAGCCGCGGTTCAAGGCATGAACGAGATTGGCGAAAACAAAGATGCGGTCTAAGCAAACGTCAAGGAGCAAAAAGGAAACGAGAAAGTTTAAAGTATTTTATCGTTGCTCGTGCTGCTTCTGTGTCGAGTAGTTAGCTCGCTGTTTCTCTCTTCTCCTCTCACGATATTCCACCGCTTCGTAAGAAAGAGATATCGCAGTTAACTTGCTCACGGATATCCGCATTGTTTCGCGTCAACCAGCTAACTCAGCTGACCTATATTGGCTAGGTACCAAGCAAAATGAAATATCGAGCCACTCGATGTTCATCTGCGGAAAATCACTCGCGATTCCTACAGAGAGACTCGTCGTCGTCGTCGTCGTCGTCGTCATCGTCGTCGTCGTCGTCGTCGTCGTTGTGGTCATCGTCATCGTCATCGTCATCGTCGCTATCAAAACCGGTACGGTTCGTCGATCATTATAATTAATGTAATCTCTATTACCAATTCTTTTGTTCGTCTTTTTATTTTTCCGTTCACTTTATCGAGATATTCAAATTGAGAATCGACGCGTACAAGTTGAAAAAATTCCGCGCGCCAATTATCAATGAATAATATCGTTATTATCTATTAAAACGAATTTAGTTACGTTCATTCTCTTTTCTTCTTTTGTTTTCTCTTTTGTTTTCTCTGGAATAATAATTACTCGAAAGCAATGATTTTTTCTTTTTTTATTATTTTTCTTTTCGTTTTTAACACGTGATAAAATTATACGACGCAGCAATGAAAAAATAATATATGATAATCAGCGATCAAGGTCAATCAAGTAAGCTATCAGACATCAGAAATGTTTTTGATTGATGGCATCATCCGTTAATGCGATTAACTCTCCGCTTATTCTCTTCCTCCCCTTTCTCCTTTTCCTTCTCCTTCCCCGTTACCTCCGCCACTTCTTCTCCTTCTCCACTTCCTTCTCCCCTTCCAATTTTCTACAAGTCCGCGTGCCGTACTAAAAATAAGTTAATGTTGAAGCATCGTCTTTCGTGCATGCTTCTATAAAAAGAAGAAAAATCGGCGGAAAGAAATTGTCGTCGGTCCGCTCGAAGGCGAGAAAACACGTTCTCCTCTGTAACTTTCATGACGTTCCGTGAAACCGATCGCGAGCTGGTAGCAAAGACCGGAAAAAACCGGCACACGAGCACCCGGGAAAAAAGAAAAGGAGGGAGAAGAAGAAGAAAAAGAAGAAGAAAAAGAAGAAGAAGAAGAAGAGATACGATCGATTAATCGTGGTTAGAGAATTTTAGTTTTATCGGTGTGAACTCTCTGCTGCGCGTTCGGAACGCGATTTATAGTTCTATTCTTCGCCGCTACGAGTCAACGGTAGGTATATACACACATAGTGACAAAGCAACGATACGAACAATACGAAATATCGACGAAACGATAGCACCGAGCCGGCACATTGCGCTCTGGAAATTAAACTCTGATTTCTGGCGGCCGATAACATAACATATAGATTTCAATACGGTATTATAGTAAACGCCCCTCGACGCGAGTCTTTCAATTCTTGCGTTTACGCTGCTAAAAAGCGTAAACTATTATTACCAACGAATTCATTCCTTCGTTGTCATTCCCGCACGCTCCTCATGGCCGGGATCATAAAATATGAGAAAGGACAAGTATGTAAACGGTATAGTTCTCTTTTCTTTCCTTTTCTTTCCAACCATATTCTCCCATACTTTTCTTTTTTCTTCGCAGATTTCGTCGAAATGAGGGACCATCCGTCGCGCCTTTTCTCCGATACGAGGTAACGAGATAGGATTAATCTTTTTATACGAGCAAAAAAATAATAAAAATATAAATTTATAATACCAAGCAATTAATCAATGTGTTTCTTCTTGCAGACCGGACGCGTAGAAATGCCAGAATGAGAGGTAAATGAGAAAACGTCAATTCATTGCAACGGCATGATATAACGAAGCACGCGCTCGCGCATATATTCATTTACTTATTATTATTTTTATTAGCTTTTGTTAGCTCGATTATCTAATCCTCGCATTTGTTGTTGCGTAGGAGTGGCGTTTCTGGGGACGATCAGATCGGTTCGCGGAACTTTCCTGAGGACGCTCGTCTTCGTCTTCATGGCAACGTTCCTGTGGCTTCAAATCCATGTGATCAGCCTGACCGGTCGAGACTCCGCTGGACAAGCTTCCTCAAACGAGACGCTGTTCGCCCTTGTACCGCAAGAATTACATAGGTAAATCGGGCAACCGTGCAAACGCGTGTAATTTCCGCCGAGAAGTCGAAACGAAAAGCAAAAAGAAAAAGAGAAAAAGATAAGCGGTGAAAAAGAAAAAAAAAAAAAGAAAATGAAAGACAAAAAAAAAAGGAAGTGGGGAAAAAGAAATGAAGGGGAAAAAGAAAAAGAGTTATTCTTCCAGGTTTCTGAAAGATCGTCGAAATGGTTCTTCCTCGACGTTAATGAACGCAAGCACGGAAATGTTAACCGAGTTCGAAATAGCGGAAATCCGTCGTAACATAGAAAAAGCGAACAACGAGCAAAGAGTGTACAACGAGGAGTCATTCGGCCCGTTGGCTAGCGACGCTCCTATAATAGTGATTCAGGTGCACACGAGACTCACCTACCTCAGACACCTGATAGTGTCGTTGGCCCAGGCGAAAGGGATCGAGCAAACCCTTCTGGTCTTCAGTCACGACGTCTGGCATCCGGACATCAACTATCTCGTACAGAGTGTCGACTTTTGTCGCGTCATGCAAATATTTTATCCCCACAGCATACAAACTCATCCACGAACTTTCCCAGGCGAAGATCCGAACGATTGTCCTCGAAACATACGGAAAGAACAGTGAGTAATAATATCTTTTTATATATAATTCCGCCCTTCTATTTTCCATCTTTCTTTATTATTGCTCTTGTCGCGCAGAGCTCTCAATCTTGGTTGCATCAATGCTAAGCATCCGGATCTGTATGGACACTACAGAGAGGCAAAGTTTACGCAGACGAAACATCATTGGTGGTGGAAAGCAAATCGTGTCTTCGATCAATTGTCCATTACCAAGAATCACACCGGTATGGTCCTTTTCCTCGAGGAGGATCATTACGTTGCCGAAGATTTCCTACACGTTCTAAGACTGATGGAACGTACCTGTAAACACACCTGTAAAAGATGCAACGTCCTATCCTTGGGCACCTATCTCAAAACTTATAATTATTTTGCCGACTTCAGCCGAAAGGTGAGAAACTCGCGCACATCGCACTAATCATCTCGCCAATCACACTAACCGCTCTAATATATCTAATCGCTCAAGTCGTTCAAATCGTTCCAACCACTTTACTCGCTTTATTCGTTCGGTGCGCGAACTCTACAGCTCCTTCCCTAACAAATATATGTGTATATGAATAATTGGAATAGCGTAGCGATTCATTGCTTCTCGAATCCTCAATTCGCGCGATTCCTTCTTTCCTCGATGGTTCATTGTGATTTTCTCTCTCTCTCTCTACTATGCTCTGCTCTTATCTATCCCTTTTCATCGCATTCAACGGCAAGATTAACTATATTGCAAAGATACAAAAGGGAAGGAGAGATAGATAGTTAATGGTAGGAATATATCGAAAAGGAATAAAGTACTTACATAGCTGCGCGAAAGATAGGGAAAAAAATTGTTCATTGCCGCGATCGCGTAAGAATCGTTGGATGCATATCGAGTTCGATTTCAGTCTGAATATCTGTGTGTCGATGTTTCACGCACGCCTCATCCGTTAGTTCCTTGGCGTCAACAGCGCCCTTCAAAAGGAGCTTCTACGTGGATTAAAGAGATGGGAGACATCGACGAGACAGCATTCAGCAAAAGCCGAAGACATCGTTGGGAGCGGAAAAATTGGTGCATTTCCGAACACCAGCAGCAGCAGCGGCAGCAGCAGCGGTGGTGGCAGCACCAGCAATAGCACTCCTACGGGAATGAACAACGGCAGAAACAACAGCGTTACTGGAAATAGCATCGACAGCAGCACTGGCGCCTTCGTGTCCGTCGCACGGAACGTACAGACAATGCAATCCGCCTCCGCATGGGCTTTCCAGCTCCTACCCGAACTCTACAATCATTATCAAAAGGTTGCCGACATCTTTCGACGAGCCTCCGTTATGCGCGCAATTCTCTCCATCTCTTCTCTCTCTTGTTTCTATCGAGTCAGCCGCGCACGTGCGCACGCACGCGTCGTCGCTTTCTCAGCTTTCCCCTCTAAAATTTGTTCGTCTCTCCAACCGTTTCGTTTACTACTAATAACGATGAAACATCGTGACATCGCTTCGCCAATCTAACTCTCAAATATCTATATAATATAATCGACGGAAGGACATTTTTTTGTAAAACTACTTACTTGTAAAATGTTCGACGTTGCGTTCGATAATATTCAACTGCTGTGCCGCAGTTTGCGAGTTGAAACGTAAATGATGCGCGATAATATCCACGCGCGTGCGCGCACGCGCTCACGCGCACCGATCGTTCCGCGATTTTCTTTTTTTCATCTTATTCTGAATCACGATATTAGGTGTTGCCGCATACCGTACAAAAGAAAAATTGCCTTTATTCCGTTTAGGCCGAAGTGATCCCTTGGATCTCGAGCAAACATAACATGGGTATGGCGTTCAATCGTGTCACGTGGAACAAATTGAGAAAGTGTGCCGCTCAATTTTGCTCGTACGATGATTACAATTGGGATTGGAGCCTTCAACATATCGCGCAAACCTGTCTGCCTCCTAGTAAAGGACCTGGAATCGCGCCTCGTACGGAATCCGGTTTGATCACGATGATGATGAGAGCGCCTAGAGTTTTTCACATCGGAGAATGGTAAGTCGGAACAACGTTTCTCCTTTATTTCTCCCATATATTCTCATGAATATGAATTGTTTGTATTATGAATTTTCTCAATGCCAGCGGAGTCCATCATAAGAAGACCAATTGTGAATCGACCGCTGTGATAGCAAAGGTTCAAAACATTCTAAAAGCTGCCCAAGAACATCTTTTTCCTACTCAATTGACACTTACTGTAGCTGGTACTGCGAAAAAGACGAAACTTAGAAAAGGTAACGGTGGATGGGGCGACACACGGGATCATCGGCTTTGTTGGAACATCACTGTTTATCCGGATCTCGTTTTACCGTGAGATCAAATCTCTCGACCGATTCAATGTTTAACTTCCTTCAATTCCTTCTTTCTCCTATTATCTCTCTTTTATCTCCTCGCCTATTTTCTCCTCCCACTTCTCCTGTTTCTTCCTTCTTCCGATTGTTTCCAAAATCTCGTGTGTCTCGCTCGCTCTCCCATTTTTATCCACGCATCGTTCATTGTTTTATCTCTAATGAAACATGCTCGTTTGAGAGGCAAGTTCCTTCGTGTCGAGTGAGTTATCGATATCGATCCTACAATTTGTTATCGGAGTGTATAATATCCTTAGCAGCGTACTTACTTTTTATGTTCGTACTAAACTTAGCGATCGATTTTTGCGATGAAAACGAAAAGCACGTTTTTTGCGTTTATCTCAGCTTTTTAACCAACCAATTGTCAAACTGTCAAAAAATTTTCGCATAGAGAAACACGCTTGTCACATACTCTAGTCATTGTATGCAATATGGATAAATGGATATTATTGTCGATATCTGTTTATAAATTTGTTGACCAATTCAAAAATTGGTAAAAAGAAACTACGAGACCAGCAACGTTCTCCGCTCGAAGATGATCCATGATTTATAAAAACTTGGAACTTCAAGAGCTAACCAAAGCCATCCACGAGTTGCGAAATCTATATAGAATACGTTTTATATTTGTAACAAGAATCAACGAAAAATAAAGGAATCGACGGATTTTTCTCCTATCTATTGTCTTATGAAACATTTATTAATATCATTTCACCGTTCTCATTATAGATCGGTAGTCATGTTTGTACAAGCAATATGTTCGTACCATCACCTGAATATTAATAAAAAGATTATCCTTTGTTAATTAATCGTTAAAGATTTAAAATTGCTTCATATCCTTAAAATCCTAAAAGCTTCGCGTACGCGGGCACGTTATCATCATATTCAACTCTCATAAAGTTTCCTGCTATTGGACCTTCCAGATTATATTTTTCTGCAAACTTTTTTACGTTGAACCGCTTTCGCTGAGCGCCATCTCTGAAATTCGTGAATAAAGCCGATATAAATATGGCGCGATTAAAAATCACGTGAAAAACCATTGACGAACTCAATTTTACCTGTTGCTTAACCTTCTCTCGTCGAACGTAATGGATCCTTGAGTCTGTTTGTAAACGAGGAAGACGTATCGATGTTTTCCAGTATTTTTTGGCGGCGCTGGACCAACGTATTCAGCTAATATTTCTCCTTTGGCAATATTTTCTTCCGGAATATTTCCGACCAACCAGTGTCGAAATTCTCTATTGTATCCTTTTCTAGTCGGTACATCAGGATCTGAGGAATAACGAAACACAAAGCTATCTTCTTTATCATCATTTACATTTTAGTAGTTACTATGTATCGATCGGCAAATCATCAACTGAACGGTAAACAAGAACCAGTGTACGAAAGAAACAGGTTTTTCCGCATCGACTTTCACCAAGTCGAGTTACAAACATCGTGAATTCCACTAGGATAAAGTAATGTAGTATCTATATATGTATATAACACCATGTTCTTTGAAATTTTAAATTTTAAATAAACTTTAAATTCATTAAATAATAATAACACTAAATTCAGAAAATTATTTTTTGAATTATATCTATCTAGCTTACCTGTCATTACTAACGTGTAAAGTACACCTCCTTCGTGTTTATAATGAATTTCTGGAATCTGTCGCGTTTCTGTTGGAGTTAGTTCATTTCCCAAATCAACACTCTTGTTTCCATATTTCACCTAATTCAAATTCATATACGAATTATTGCAATATAAATTTTTATTATACACGTTGAATTTGTAGATTTAATATAATTGATTCGCAATGCGATATATGAAATCAAATATCTATGTAACAAATATATTTATAATTAGGAACAGTTTGATTCATACGCATACATATACACATGTATACGCATATATTCCAACATTAAGTGTGATTATCAATAAAAACTGCACCTCGATTTTCTCCGCCGGTGCTACGTCTAATATATTCGGTACGATCAGCGCTTTTTCAAATTCCGTACTAGTATCCTTAGCCGTGATAATGTGAATACTGCAGGCGAGAATTCCTGCAACATATTTTTATATCATATTTAACACACAATGAACGAAATTAACCAAATTAATTGAATTCCCGCTTCATTAAGAATAAATAACAATACCTAGTATCATAAAGTATTTCATCTTTGTTACAATCGTGCACTTAGTCTCGCCGAACTATGACATGTTTGACTCTGATGAAACGTTTTATTTCACAGCCTATTCCCCCTCCTTTAACTTATAACCTGACAAGAATTCGTATCCTTTTCTTTTCATTTGTCGTCAAACAATCCCCACTTACCCCCACTTTCTACCAACTTTCGTATCCTCTTAATCATTTCGTAACATTTCTCTTTTCACAATCTTCTTTTTTTTATAAATTTTCTTAAATAATATCTTAGCATATATAGATACGAAATGAATACCAGATAACTAATTCCGAATATCATTAAACGATAAACGGAAAAATGTTATATTAATTATCGAGTAATATTTATATTTTGAATAATAGAATAAAATATAATCCATCAAGAAATGCAATAATACATTATTATTTTATTTATTTTCCTGCATTATAAATGCATATATGTATACAAGCGTTATATTAGGATAATAATAAGAAAAGAAATTGGTACTACATAAACAATCGTTTAATATAAAATATAATATGATATTTTTGTTGCGTACTGATCTTTATAAGAATTTATACATAAATATTTTTAGCCTTCAAGTTGCTTGTAGAGAATCGGAACGTAATCATCGAATTCCGCCTGATACATATTTGCTGCAATAGGATCACCTAATTTGTATTTTGTAGCGAATTTTCGAATGGAAAAATTTCCACGATTTTGTCCGCTTCGATTAGTTAGACGACGTTCATCGAACGTAAGCTTTCCAGGTTGTTTATATAACAGAAACACGTAACGATGAAGTCCTGTGTCTTTTGGTGGACCTGAACCAATATAATCAGAAAGGACATCTCCTTTGGCAATTTCCGAACCAGGGATATTTCCTATCAGCCAATGATGCCATTCACGGAATTTTGGATTCTTACGACTTGGTGCATCTGGATCTATGAGCAAAATACAATATATTGATTCGATTCTTAAATCTAAATAATTGTTATATGTCTAAATAATTAAAAATTTCAATAAGAAAGACTTACCAGTCATGCAAAGAGTATAATAAGTATTCGAATCACCATCCCATGAAACATTAGGTTTATCTTTAACCTGAGTTGGTGTTAACACTTTGCCAATATCAACGGAAATTTGATTTGGATAAGTAACCTTTAAAACATTTTCTGGAACCTTATCTATAACGTCGGGTACGACACCATGAGTTTGCAATGCTTGAGCCATGGAAGACAAAAGACGAGTTCCAATTTCAAGAAGAGGTTTTCTTACGAACAGAGAAGCTGAAAGTATATCGAATAATAGCAAATAAGAAATTTAGAAAACAAAAAATTAATCCACTCTTTAATCAATCGTGATCAAATCGTGAAATTGAGGTTATTAAAGATAATTAATACGCAACTGAAACAATCAGTTTATTCACTAAATAACCGTACAATATTTTATGACGATATATATTATCGACCATTACAAAAAAACAAAAGATATAATAAAAAAAATGAATGTGTAGAAAATAAAATAAAAAAAAAAAATATCGCGTTATATTCTATTCTATTATTCAACAAATTTAAAAAAAAAAAAAAGAAAATACAGTTCAATTTAATTACGTATTACTTGTGTTAATGAAAAGCAGTGACATGACACCCAATACGAACTCATACAAATATAACGTTCTAAAAAAAATTTAATCAAAAAACTAATGTAACTTTGTACCAATTTCAGAAGACCGGTACACTACAAACGTAATCGATTGTTCCTTTTCTTTTATACGTTCCTTCTAACTATACTTCATTCAACGAATAAAGTCACCAGAAATGATAAAAATTAATCTACAAATGTTGCAATTTCAATAATTAACTGATAAAAAAATCTTTAATCATATTAAAATTTTAAATATTATAATACATATAATAATACGAAAATTATGATTTTATATTCTGAATATTTTATATTCTTCATATATAGTGATAATTCTATAAATAATATGCGAAATAGTAGCTTACTATTTTGTATCTTAGATATGTGAATTGCTTCTGCTTTTTGTAGATTTTAATTACGTAGTATTATTTACATCTGATAACTTGATTCGTTGAATAAGCTATACACAAGTTCAATGCTATAACTATAATTTTGATACAACTAACCAATCGTATATTCGAACTAGCCTTGAAAAATCTTGTGAACGATTCTTTATATTAATTTCTTTTAAAATAAAATTTCAAATTTTTTAATTTTAAAATTAAAACATATTCTAATAAGAATAATTTAAAATTAATTCTTTTTGTCATTTAATAATTATAAAAATTATACATTTAATAAACATTGACACACCATCTAACAGTAATATATAGAACTAATCTATTGTGATGAATTTTTAAGCATAGACAAGATGCATTTAATATTTAATGAGATTTTGCAGGTAAAAAAGACAATAAAATTAATGAGACATTAAAAGTATTTCTTGAATATATAAATTTTATGAAATAAATATAAATAAGAAAAAAGAGAATAAAAATTCAATATTGATGAAATCAGCACCATCTATAGTATATTTTTCATGAAACAAAAAGTGTGAGAAGGACAGAAATAGAATAGAAATAGTCAAATTAGCGCCATCTGTTGATTGTCGCAAATAAAACTCAATACACAAAGACAGAAAGTAATAGAAGAAGGATAGAAATAAAATAAGAATTGACTATCAACGCCATCTCTTAATTCTCAAAGAGAAAGATAAGAAATTACTGCCATCTCTTAAATGTTTTTAGAAACATAATTTTTTAAAGAGATTTATTTAATACTCGAGAGATGGCACTAATGGTTAATTCTTACTCTATTTCTATCTTTTTCTTATTATTCTCTCTTTTTATCTTATCATTGTTCTTATTATTATTTACTTTTTAATCTATATTTTATAAAATTTGTATGCTTAAAAAAATAATAAATGTATCTGATTAATTTTATTATTTTCTTGTTCTTGATTAAAAATTTTAATAATTTATTATGGATTGTATCTTTAATCGCAAACCACTAATTCCACTCCGATCCAAATATAAATCATTTTTATTCATTTAATCTATAGCAACATTATAAATAAAATTCATATGTGAATATAGAGAAAAAAATAATGTTTCAAATGCATACAATAATATTTAGAAATAAATGTTTTAATAATGAAAAATTAATGAAAAATTTATTGCGTATTATTGACATTGATTAGATGTAACATATTAATCATTAATAAACAATTAATTAAAAGAAATTTTATATTAAATCCGATACGAGAAACTTGTTTAGAATTCTAATTTCAAGATATGAAATTAAAAATGTAGAAATTTTTTAATAGAAAACGAGTAATTAATGAATTTTCAATATGGCGTCTTCCATGTACTAGAATATATGATGCGTTAATTGGTAATAAATAATGATAATAAATAATAATGGAAAAGAATTTTATATTAAAATTGATAAAATAAACTAGCGTGAACTTTTAGCTTCAAGATATGAAGTTAAAAGTGATGAAATTTTGAATAGAAAGCGAATAATTAATGAATTTTCCATGTCGCATCTTTGAAATGGAGGAAGATACTCTCTGTCCTTTTCGCACAATCCTGCTTTCCTTGTCTATGACTTCGAATACCTCTTTGTATATTATGTTATACTAATAACAAGTCGGAGCTTTGAGTGTCCAAACACGAGATGGCGTTACTGGAAACATTTTGATCGCTATTTTATTATTGACAAAATGTATTTTGTCAATAATTAAAATTTAAAAAAGGAACAATATAAATTAAATGTTAGGTTTGATTTATTATATTTATATATAATTTAAAAGTTATTTAAATAGCAATGTATGAGAAGAAAATAAGAATATATATAAAGAATAAATTGAATAATGAAAGAAAGAAAAGCATTTATTTATGTATATATAAAAATATATATATATATATATAAAATATATGTATAAAATAAATAAAAAAATATAAATATAATATAAAAAAATTAAAAATTATTTTTTTTAATTTTACAATAAGAATTAAGAATTAATGTCATCTCTTGAATATTTTTGCAAAGATGATCATTTAAAGAATTGTCTTTATTAGTTAAGAGATGGCATTGATAATCAATTCTTATTCTATCTCTGTCCTATTACTATTTTCTTTTTTTGTGCATTTTATTTGAGGCAGATCTGAAGATAATATTAATTTTGATATTTTTATTCTATTTTTTTCCGCACTATTTACTATCTTTGCTATACTTGCTACTGGTATATAATCATAAATGAGATATGAATCAATTAAACGCATTTTTATCATTTCTTTTTCAAAGTACTTTATTGTTAAAAAAAAAATAGATATTGATAATAAATATATTCTTGATTTTAAAATATATTTATAGAATGATAACCTAGGAAAAATAGTATAATAGTACAATATATGATTGTGAGATATTGGACCTGGAGAGAGTATAAGATATATTTTGTTAAAAAAAAATTTAAAAGAATATTTAATCAAAAATTAAAGATTTCTAAAATATTTTTATTTCAAATAAAAAATTGATAAATTGTTTTTAAATTTTTTAATTATCTATTATAACTGTAGCATATAGAATTCCGAATATTTTTAAATATAATAAATTTTTTAATAAATCAACAAATATACAATTGAATAAAGATTTTTTTAATCATTTGAAATAATATATCATTACATAAAATAAGTAAATGCATGTAACATGTGATTATTTTAATATCTTTCTTTACACACCATACGGCACATATACGCACATATACGCACGCGAGCGCACATGCGTTACATACACGAATACACACCATGCGTACGTCATCACCACATTCAACATAACAAATAAATTTGCACATTCGAAGACATTTCAATCTTCTAATAATTTCTCGCTCATTTCTTATACATTTGGTGTATACACGCTAGACTTTGGCGAAACAGAGTATCCCGAGCAACAACGACATTAAATTCCGTGCAAAAATATACGCGAATTTGATGGAAAAAAAAAACGTCGATATTGAATACATACGAATGGGAAGCCTGCCCGAGAATATAATCATCGTTATCGACTCGTTTTGCTCTACCACTATCTTATTTTACTTTATTTCACGAGGGTAATACCCGAAAGGTGAGCAAGTATTCTTCTCTGCATTAACTTAATGCTTTTGTCGTTATTCTTTGTTATAAAAACGTGTAAGTACACTCTTCCTAAAATTGTTTAACTAAAAATTTAAGCGTATTTGAACAAAACAAACTATCATTATTTACAAAAAAAAGTAAAATAGGAACAACTATGCATTTGTCGTGAGAATAGTATGAAAAGAAAAAATGTTCCTTCTTTATATCTCACTTCATCTACTATTTGCAATTTGCACTTATATGCGTTTTTATATCGGATCATATTCTTTCAACTCCAAATCGATTATCAATTGTTGAAAAATGAAGCAACAAGAGTGAGAAAGACAAGAATTGGTAGAGTGTACATAAGAAAGAAACGAAGAGAAGAAAGAAAAGATAGTGGAGGGGAGAGAAAGAAAGAGAGAGAGAGAGAAATGGAGAATTAGAAACCTAAACGTTTTAAATTGTTTCGCGTTGCACTACCACCGATTCTTGACTTTTCACCTTGCCAGCTTTTACTTTTGTTCCGAAATTGTCTAAGATCAGCTTGATTATCAGGATGTCTCATCGGTCGATAACCCTGTGGCGTACATAACGCCTTTTGTTCCTTGTAAAACTTCTCGTATCCACCGTGCAAAAGATAAACTTCTGGGTAATAAAGAGCTGGATAATGTTCTTTATTACGTTGCCGATCCAAACTACGCAAAAATCGTGAAAGATTCGGGCCACGTTCCCACGAAAATTCACAATGAAACACTAAAATACTTCTTTTATTTGTATCTGGTTGAATTTCAGGCCTATTTGTCAACGGATTTAAAAGTATTTGCTCAATAAGATCTTTGCTATAAAGATTCAAAGCGCCTTGAATATGGCCAGCATCGAATTCGTATGGATAACGACAATCTACTATTTTAAATGAACCAATTCGATCACTAAATTCCCCATGTATTAAGGCAGCTAAAGTATCGACGGAAATCGATTTCAAGTCTTCGTGGTGACCGACAGCCAATGGTAGAACACACGGTTTGCTAAAATCTCCTGTGAGATCAGCGTCGGTAATACTACGATGAATGGCCGATTTAATGTGCGCATGCGTTTCATCTTCTGACTTTACTTCCGTCTCTGTTTCCGATTCCATTTCTACATCTACTTCTATATTTGTTGTCTCTATTGCTGTTGACATCACTGATTCCGAAGAGGAGAAATTTCTTTGCACGTATTTCACATCAAATGCCATCCCTTCGGTTATATCGCATTCCTTTGCAATATCGTTATAACTGCTTGACATTCGTGATTTTTTTATTAATTTTGGACTATCGTTAATTGGTGGATCTGGCCGTTTAAACGTTCGAACGAATAATGGAGAATTATTCTCGACTCCACAATTCGCAATAGCGTTCCTATCAACAAAATCAGAAGAAATTCGTCTACGACGGATCATCGGCATCGTCGACGCCAATGGGCTAGTATCCTCAAAACCTGGATTTACAGTGGATGAACTTGCATTTGGAGAACGAAATAAACAAGAACGTACTTTCGAAAGAGATGAATTTCTCCGGTCTTCTTGTCTTTCATCTTGCAATAACAATGAACGTCTAAAACCGCTTGCACCATTGTTGGTACGTGGAAATTCGGGTGTACTCGGATTTGAGTCAGAGATCATGGTTTCATTTTCTACATCACAACTTACAATATCGCCGCAAAGAAGAGTTGAAATACCGTTCGGTAATTCCGTCGTACCGTCGGAATTCTCATCTATCAACTCATTGAATCCATCATCCATACTCTCGTAACCAGATGAAAGACTTCGAAATAATGATGGTCGCGCAATTCGTGCTCGTTGTGGCGATGATCGTATCGGGGATTCCATTGGACTCCGGCATTCAGACATTCGACGAGGGGCAACAGCAAGAGGCTCCACAAATCGAAACCTATCTCGTTTTGACTTTTCTTCCTTTTCAAGAAAACTTGCTTCATATCCGCTATCTTGACTGTTAGGATCCCAATCTTCTAACGGATGACGGGGCCTTTTTACACCGATAATCTATTATAAACAAGATTATTAATTAGATTAGAATATTGACCATGCTTTCCGATTTTTATCAAATACTATCAAATTAATTTTAATTATTCGTTGATATTCAAAATGATCGTTTGAGTTACATTATTTTATTTTTTTAAATTTAGATCAAAATGATAAAATATTGTTAAGAAGAAAGAAAAATTAATAATGCAAAAGAATATTATTGTCATGAATTCTATATACATTATAAATATTTTAAACGTATTCAAAATACTGCACCGATAAATTAATAATGCAAGAATTAGTATATCATTTTGTATTAATGTAACGAAATAAAAGATAATATTTTACGTTTTCTCAAAATTTAATGAAAAAAATATTTATGTAAAATTAATAAAAATAAAGAAAAAAATGAAAAGAAAAAAAATTATATATATAATATATGTGTACCTTTTGTGGGCTAGCACTCGATGTATGCGATATGCAAGCGACGCTACTATTTTCTTTATCGAAAGATGGCGATACCGGTTCTGGACTGGAAAAGCAACGCGAACCCATGCCAAGTAGTCGTCGTGCTTTTGGTTTAGATTTTACCGTTTCATCCGTATTTTTAATTTTAAAAGCATTCTTAAAGAGCCTGTAAAGAATTAATACATACATATACAGATATATTTTTTGTACACAATATAAAAGAAAATAATATCGGCTTAACGATAATAACCTAACCTCAATATCTACAGTACACAAAAATAAGCATTCGTGGTTTGTTACAATTAGAAAATTAACATTTCACGAAGTGAAAAAAATTATACACACATCAATTTCACTGAATTTATTTTTAGAAACCTTGTCACCAACATTTTTTGAAACGAAATGGTATTTACTTATCAATAGAACGACGATATCCATGCTTTGCCTCGAAACTGATCATTTTATTGTTCTCTCTTATTTATTACCGTTACACTAATTTAATATTTTACAGACGTATATGTGCCTCGTATAGCTAAATTGTACGATATACAAAAAAGCACATTATTGTCTTATTATTCACATTGTTGTCGTTTTATTAACAAACACTGTTTATACAGTTACCGCCAAAATGCCTACATCTTAGACGAGAAAGTTATGGAATAACGCGAGCGCGCCAATAATGTGCGCTTGCGCACATGTAGCATATGTATTTAACAAGCGCGTAAATATTCTAATTTCTGTGACAACGTATTTATTTAACCGTAATTGAATTTATAAATAAAATAAATTTAGAAATTATCATTCAGTCTGTCATTAATTTAAAAATGAAAGACAATCTATTTGATTTTAATAAAATTATATTAATATAATTTTGTAACACGAGTATAAAATGAATTACTAACAAATAAGAATTACAAGAAATGTATAAAATTAAGATTAAAATTTTGACACGAAGAATATTTATTTTTTTTTTATCTCACTGAAATTTATATCTGTACGTATACGAGTATGTCAAAAAAAAAAGTTGTTATGTACAAAAAAGATTGTTTCAATCATTTTAATCGTGTCTAATTAAAAAAAAAAAATTGTTGTTATGATACATACCTCGTACATTGGCAAACATCGCACGAATCCATAACACTTTCCCAATACATCACACTTGGAAAGAAACAATGAGATCACGCATGAAACGAATTGATCGAAAAAAATATTTATATACACACAAAGCACACTGTGACCGTACAAAATGATCGTATTTATCATCAACAAAAGAAATGACGGTGTACAGAGGCTTGGGCGATAACTCGCCACACGTCACACCAAGCACTACTGAAGATCGATATACCAATGAACACCGCAAGAGTCGCGTATTAACTGGTTGGCGTGGCGGGAAGGACTGTCTTTATACGAGCTAGTCTCGCGTGGTGGGGGGAAAGGGCCGACCAATCCGTAACTGGGAAAGGGCCCGCCTAAATCTTCTCAGGGCGTGTAGGGAGAACGGAACGCGGAATCCACTCTTTAAGGCAACCGCTATGGGGGGCCCTTTTCTGCCTCTTTGCCGCCGTGTTTCGTTACATCCGCCTGTTCATTTGTTCGATCGTTCGCCGATATATTTACCGGCCGCTAAATATATATGAAACATATCAAAAGCAATCACATCTCTTCCTTCGATTCACAACATTTACCTCGAATTTAAGTCTCAATTTCTAGTCCTGACTAAATATTTCATCGATAAAATCCTATATGCCCCTATTTCATTTTTTCGCATTGCCATCTCTTCGGATAAATATATTAATTTGTTTTAAAGATTTTAAATAAATACCTCATTGAAATCATTCATCATCGAATTATACGATATTATTATTATTATTAAGAAAAGTCTCCGTTTTTCGACAAAAAAAATTATTTCGAAAAATCATTATCATTATTTCAAAAAATGTCAAAACTAATAATTACACATCCATATATTACATTTAAAAAAGAAACGGAAAGAAGGAAGAAGAAAATGCACGAAAATGAAAAAGAAGAAGAAGAAGAAGAAAAGGAGAGGAAGAAGAAGAAAGGAAACGTTTAAATCGCTTCTTTTTCTCTCTTCTGTTTCTCGCGCTCATAGTCATGAGTACATATACACATACTCGGTCATTCACTGGCTAGCTTACTTTCGATACCAGGCCGGAAAAGGTTGCCGACCGTAGGAGCTGTTGCTCACATTGAAAGGGCCTGTTCTCATCTCTCTCTCGTTACCACAATGCTCCCTTTCCTGTCGACTGATGCACCGACCATTCCGAAGGATGCAGCTCTTAGCAGGTACAGCTCGGTCCGTTTTTTTCATTCTACCGATCACAATGCTTCACCTGATCTTCGATACCACCCTCACATTCTTCAAAGATTTTCACACGGCAGGTACCCCGTAAGATTCAAATGCGTTCGGAATCCGTGTATCTCGCCCACGCACGCGAATAAACGTCTTATTAAATTTCACGAAACGATACGGAAAACAAATGTAACAACAACAATGAAACCTTACACGAAAATATAAACGTGATAATAATAATAATAATAATAAGTAACGAATACGAAAATTAAAAAAAAAAAAAAAACATAAATAAACAGTAAACAGGTATTGTTCGACTTTACATATATATATATATATATATCAAGTCATCGACATCGTGTCACAGGTGTTGGCTGACATTTTAATGCAAATGAATTTACAATGATACTCTGCGTGTTTTATCTAGTTGGCGAAAAAAATAAAAAGAAATTCGGAAGATGGATGCGGGGAAGAGATGAAATGAGGGTGAACAAGGGAGTAACGGAATATAAGGGAATATAACGAACCATCGGTTTGCTCCCAGTAGTCATAAATGTGAAGATTATTCGTTATAAGGCATCGAACGCGGGTAACGCACTGCACGACCATGGGGGTAGCTCAGCTGCTTACTTTGCCATATATTGGGGGTTGCAGAGGCACCCCTCGCGTACAGCTGGCTGATCATGCACCTTATTCGTCATCGCGCCACGTTATACACCACCTTCAGAGACAATTCTTTAATCCAAGTTACGTGTCGTATAATCGGTTTTACCGGTTTAACTATCAATATTAACTATCTCCACGTACAAATTATATATGCCGAATATTTATTTCGTTATTGCTACTTTTACTAAATATTTCGCTTTATTAAATCTATCTCTAAATTTTACGAATATTTCGAAATGTATTGAAAATATTATAAAGAGGAAAATTCCAAAAATTCCATTAAAGAGCGATATTATCCCAGTTGTAGAGATTTAAAAGAAAACTTATATTACTTGTTTTGGAAAAATTTTGCCAAGACAATTTTGACAAAAGAAAAGAACTATTTCAGGAAGCTGGTATAATTATTGTGAAGTCGTAAAGTCACCGGTTAAAAGGCACGGATTATAACGTGTAAAAGTAATCTTTACAAAATTCACAGGTATATTTACGAGGATCTTTACAATAATACAAAGAAAAGAAATAAAAATATGATTTTCACGACTGATTTACGATCATTTTCAGGACGACTCTTTTAATTTTTACCACTTTATTTACAAAAATAAAAATATTCCATCCGCAAAATTCCATCCAATTTTTATCAACAAATTGATATGCCGTATGAGCGAGAGAATCTAACAAGATATCTAACAATCAATATCTAACATGAATTACAGTTACACCGCCATTTTTCGCGGACAGCGGTTTGAATGCAAGGAACAAAAGGAATAAAAATATGATTTTCAGTACGACTGATTTACGACCGTTTTCGCGACGACCCTTTTAATTTTTACCACTTTATTTACAAAAATAAAAATATTCCATCCGCAAAATTCCATCCAATTTTTATCAACAAATTGATATGCCGTATGAGCGAGAGATCTAACATGAATTACAGTTACACCGCCATTTTTCGCGGACAGCGGTTTGAATGCAAGGAACAAAAGGAATAAAAATATGATTTTCAGTACGACTGATTTACGACCGTTTTCGCGACGACCCTTTTAATTTTTACCACTTTATTTACAAAAATAAAAATATTCCATCCGCAAAATTCCATGCAATTTTTATCAACAAATTGATATGCCGTGTGGGCGAGAGAGCATCTAACACGAATTACAGTTACACCGCCACTTTTCGCGGACAGCGAACGGTTTGAACGTATAACGGACTAACGAAGGGAATTGGGAAGTTGGAATCGGGCAAACGCCCGGCTCCCTACGACTTTGATTTTTCTATAAGAAGGAGTGCAGATGGTCGTATCCATTGTGATGGTTGGCACGTGCCAACCATGGGTACCTCGATGGTGCACCACTAAGTGCATATACACGTGTACATGTAACAGACACTGCTCGTACGAGTGTTGCTCGTACGTGTTGCGTTGTTCGTATGTGCGCACATGCCACGTTCAAAATACGATCGCGTACACGTGGTACATCCACGGGTCGGTGGAACGTACATTTCTATAGAATCGCGCACTCCCCATTGACGTTTTATTGACGATGCATATCAGTAAGGAAACTTAGGTAGTCAGTTACGTAATAGGTAACGGGAATGGCAAACATTTAAACTCATCGTTCGCCTTACATCTTCGTTCCTGTTGAATATATATATATATATATATATTTCTTTTTCAAATGTGTTTTCGAATTGTTAAACAAATTTATATGCGACAGAATAAAATCTGAATTTTATTGTAAAAATTTCTTTACAAATTCTTTAATATATATATATATATATATATATATATATGTAATTGCTGACGATTATTCTTAGTAATCCATATATTCCTAATCCCTCTCAGGTTTTAAAACGCTTATTCCTTTACGACTCTCTCCAGGTCCGTGTAATATATTCCTGAATATTTACGAAACGAAAATTTTAAGCTGGATTAAAAATAATAAAACGAAGATACAATTTCGCGATGTGAAGATAACGGTGAGAAAGAAAAAAGTAGCAAGGATAACCTCACTCCAGACATACTCTACCCTAAACGGGATCATCATCTGTTCTCGAAGGGCGTACGTAGAGGAGAAGTCCGCTTCTTCTGCTATTCTTGCCCGATATAAGCAGCCGTCGCAGATGCAGCGGCAAAGATCGAAATTCGCAATACGCTGAGAAACATCGGAGGAAGAAAAAGGAAAGGAGGGAAGGGCGAAGGAAAGAAGAGGAGGGTAGAAATGGAGAAAAACTGCCCCGGACCCCTCGCTAACAGCTATCAAAAGTCCCCTCCCTTTGGTTGGATAGATGAAAACGAAGGGAAGTTACAGAAAAAATAATCACCCTGGGAAGTGAAGGATCATAGGGAACGAGGAGGACGAGAGGAGTAGACGTGGAGACGAGGAGAGGAGGATGAGAGGAAGAGAGGAGGAGACAGGATGAAGAAGACAGGTAAGTGTGTACGCGAGGCAAATGAGCGAGGGGCAGGGTACAAGGAGAGAAGGGGGCGCGGAAAGGAATTCGAAATGAGAAATGACATCAAAATTGAAACGATATCTCGCAAGGTGAAATTTGTTTGCGAATCGTCGGAGTCAATCTTTATTTACGCGATAAACGGGATGGATAAATAAGATTTTTACAACGATACAATAACGGTGCAGGCCGTAAGAAGGGATAAATTGGAGCAATTCGATCGAGGAATTTGAGAAAGGAAATTAAAAGAAAAAAAATCGAAAATCGATATCTCGCAAGGTGAAATTTGTTTACGGATCCCCGAGTTATTCGCGATAAATAGCATAGATAATGGATTTTTATAACGATTTTATGGCTCTGAGGTGAGAATAAATGGAGCAGTTGTTGAATAGAAGGAAATATTTGGAAAGTGGAATTTATTTGCAATTCTCAGGCCACGATATTCCAAGACAGACCGTATAATGATAATGATTTTTACAGCAATTCTAGGCGTAGCCAAGGACAAAAAATGGGGCGGGTATCCTCCCTAGCGCGTGATATTTTACACACTCTTACTTGGTATATGTGTATACGTACGTGAAAAATATTAAAATCAGTTTTTTTTTTCATATTGAAATTGCAAAATTTAATCGTCAAGCGAAAGGTGAAGGTCGATTCTCTTTACGATGTACTTCGATTTATTATATTATGTGTTCCGTTTATTAGGTAGATATTGTTAATGCACCCATTGGAAAAAGATAAATGTATCGGATTTTCTAGTCTGAATTCATGAAAGGGAAATTTCTCCTAATGTTTCCTACCAGATGTTAAACAAAGTACTAGTGATTTGTTAATGATTGTGCTAGGTATTGATAATTTTTATTACAGGGATTAAAAAATATTTTCCCCAATTGACTGAACATAACAAATAGAACATGACCGGTCCAATATAATATAAAGTAGCTACGTATACCTGTTCCGAAACCCTTTTTGAATAGTTCAATTTCTCGTTCGCTTGGTAAGACAGTTTGCGCTCGGAATTATTGATTTTCCAATAATCCGAACGAAAATTCCAAGTCGAAATCAATTTTACAATTTTCATCGTTAATATTATTCGTTTACTATTATCCTTTACTTTTGCAAATAAAATAAAATATATTACAGATATGTATTAATAACATCTTGGATAAAAAAAGTGACTGACATAGAGATAGATCTGAAACGGAGGCACGGGATGAATAGCATTAAAACCGTAAACGGCATAAAGTTTCCGAGAACGGACAGTCGGTAAATCAAGACCTTAGAACACGGCCAACTCTTATCGACGTTCAACCGCAACCGAAATATCGCAACGATATCTCGCTCTCTTTTTCCTCGTTTCGCTCGTCCGTTGCTTTTATCACCCAATCATCTGTCTCCCTCTCTCTCTCCTTCTCTCTCCCCCACTCCGGCCCTGCCTCTCTTCCTCTACTTACACGCTTATTCGCTACATCCTTCTTCTCTGGTCTATCTTTTTTAACGTTATCAAGAATCTCGCCGATGCTGAACCGGTATCCAGACGTGAGAAGTAAGCACGTATGAGAGAAAAAGGAAGTGGGAGAGAAGGTTTGCAGGAAAAAAATTAAAACAAACATCGCATAATAATAATAATAGAGGAACGTACGCTCGAACAATCGTGTAACGCACACGGGGTAATTGATATACCGACCGAAACTGTCGTTTCGCGACATCATTGATTATTTACGTACGAGTGAAGCTCGTGTAACAGCTGCACCCGTACGTATATACCATATCGCAAGAGCAAGCGGTATTAGACAATACGCTTACCAATACAGTGCCCTCATGGGGGAGGCAGAAAGTGTTATATGGGGGCGTGTAACGCTTCCTACTCCAATGCCAAAATTCGAATGAACCGATTTCCTTCCTGCATAGAATCGATATGCAAAAGAAGAAGAGGAAGAGAAAAGAGAAAGAAAGAAAAGCTTTCAACGAACTTGGCCGCGCGTTTACATATCTCGCGTTTATATTCGAGCGATCGACGAATGAGCATCGTCTCTCCCCTGCGTCCACATTCCACGTGTTTCCCGGTTCACCATCGGTCTTCTCGCTCTCCCCATCCGGTCCCCAAAACTTTCTCACCAGCTGTTTTTGGTGAACGGCACGCATTGCAAATAAAAATAAGACGAAACGTAACAAAAAGCGTACACGAACGCGAGTACTTAAAGCGAGTTTCGTCGATTCCTTTGACAGTTAACCGATTTCTCTTCCGTGTCCCTTCTGGAATTTCCATCCACGAATAAGATACGACTAATTCCACTTTGCCGCGAATTTGTAAAGCGGTTCGCGAGATATGTGTATCGTTCGAGAGAGGAGAGAGAGAGAGAAGGAAAAAAAAGGCGAGATGAGAAACGAAACGAAAAAGAACTATGGTCGAACGGCGTAGACGGTCAAAGCGGCGGCGAGACGATGAGTTTCTCCTCGTCCCGCACGCAGGAAGGTTGCCGTTCCCAGGCCGGGAGACTCTTCTCCGTCCACCCAGAGAGGAATTTAAATCTCAACGGTCGGTCGTGGTCTTTCATAGTGGGGAGAGGCGACACCGCTGAGGTTCGCGACGGTGCGCGGGAACCAGAAGAAGAAAAGAGAAAAAGAGAGGGCCGACGGTAGGGGGGCGCGCGCCCGTTCTCGTGTGTTCCTGTGCGTCTGTGCGGCCGAGAGAGGGGTGCAACCGTGGCGTGGAGACGGGAGAGGAGAGGAGAAGAGAAGAGAAGAAGGAAAATGAGAGAGAGAGAGAGGAGAGGAGAGAACAACCACCCATGGAACTGTTTTGCCGCGTCTCGATCTCGGGATCCAGACTTGCTCTCGTTCCCGTTCTCGTTCCTCGGTGTCGGCTTCGACAACCCCACGACACGACTTCGGCTTCAACCCCAGGGAAAAAGAAACTTAACATTGAACCGACCGACCATCCGATGGATACCAATGCACGAGGTATATACGTGTATGAAGAGGCGACGAGAGAAGCGGAGGCACGGGGATCAGCGGATCCGGGAACGGGAATAGGGGCCAGGGGACATGGAGACAGGAATGCCAGTTAAGGGAGAAGACTACTAAACGAGAGGATAAGAAATATTGGAGAAACGGAGAAGTTAACTCGTGGATATTAACGTTCCGAGAAGAAGGACGAGGAGGAAAAGGGGAAGGGAAAGCGCGGCACACTTGTTTACAAACAATAAAGCGAAGACGGCGAAGGATCGATGCACACGTTTTGCGAATCCGTGCGAGAATATCGAAGGAGAACGATCCCGTAATTCGATTTGTTTCGAGTAGCGAGTATCGAGGAGCGATCGAGAAAATTTATTGATATATATTCCAGTACATTGTAGCCTATTTTCCATAAAAAGGGAAACGAGCTGTGTATCGGGTTGATCCGATCTCTTGAACCCCGTGGTTTAGATCGTAAACCACATTTGAATGTAAATTTACATCATACGCCTACGTAAGCACGTTCCATTTGAATATTTCGTTTATTCGAGATGTGGAATGTTTCCCTGTTGGCCGTGCGCTTAATAACACGGTTGGCATTATACGACCCCTGCTAATGGTTCAATTTCTTTAGGCCGCTTCTAATATATGCCAGCTTTTCTAACATTCCGACAAAGCAATTTACCACCCATATACCGTGCGAGACCAACACCACGGAAGCTTAAAACCTTCTTTAATATCTCCCACCAGTTTATCCATTCCTGGCTTTGCTTCTTCTCTCTTCCGCCGCTTCAACCGTTTAGTTTCTTTCAAACCGACAACGATAGTTCTCTTGGACCCGTTCTTTGCTGTTCTCGTAAACCGACCTTCCTAGAAAGATGTCCTTTGCTCTTTTCCGATATACATACTACCTCTACTACTAGTCCTCGCGTATCCGTCCACGGATCTCAAGTACTTCGAATTGAAAAACTTTTCGCACGAGCAAAGAGGAGGGAATTAAAAACGAAATAAAGAAGGAAGACATTCCTTCCTTTTTTCTTCTCCTTCTTCTTCTTCCTCTTCTTCCTCTCCAGATTCGTTGAAGGAATCGAGCGTCTCAAGGGTGAAAATTTGACACGTTGATGTTGTTTATCCCTAAGGTAAGTTTCTCACGCTAGCTCAGTTGCCATGAGAGAATGCGAGAGACCGCGGCGTTCGAAGGCCGCTGATTCCAATTGTTCGTTTTGCGCATCGTACAAAACCGCCTCTACTAGAACGTTCAGATCTCAATGCATCGATTCGCAAATGAATTTTATTGAAACCGATTACGTTCGGTATTCGGTAATCGCAGATAAAATATTGCGTGAGTTTTCTGGACGCTTATGTAAGAGACGCTTCAGTTGGTTGATTGGTGTGCGAACGAGAGACAGACGGAAGGAGGGAGGGAGGAGGAGGAGGAGGAGGAGGAGGAGGAGGAGGGGAGATAGAGAAGGGGAAGCGAGAATAGCGGGTGAAAGAAGGCGTAATGTAGGAGGGAAAGAAAAAAAATGGTTGGAAGGGCGCTGTTGCTGGGGGCAAAATCCACCGTTACCGAGTAGAGTTGAAACGCTTTGAAAAAGTAACGGATAAATGGAGAACTAAGGTGGCAAGAGGATATATGCGGTAAGAGAGAAGAAACGAAACGGGGGAAGAGGAAGAAGGAGCGCGAAGAGAAACGAAGAGAGAGAGAGGAACGATGAGTTAGAAGGGAGAAGGATGGAAGAGTTAAGTGAAGATTGGTGGGTGGGGTGGATGTGATAGAAGAAAGAAAGGAGGAAGGGAGAAGGGAAAGAGATACGAAAAGAGAGAAAAAGAGAGGAACGAAAAGAGTATTTGAGAGAGGGGGGCGCGAGAAGCGTGGAAGATGAGGCGGATGAAGTGACGGGATGATGGGGAGACAAGTGTGGGTAGTCATGCAGGCATGCAGACAAACAGCCGCGTAACCGAGTGAATACCGGGGAAAGAAGTTGAAAGGAGGAAGGAAGAAGTTGCACAACGGTTAACCGACGCGACGCGCGCGCATCTTCGATATCAATGATCATTAACTCGGTTTTTAAACGAAACAGAATGAAAAGAGGAAAAAAAAAAAAAAAGAGAAGGAGGGAAAAATCGTTTTGAGACGAATAAATATGTGAGAAGAGAGGTATAACAAATTCATATATGAAATTCATCTCTTTAAACGAGCCGTCGAGGCGTGCATCCGATTTCTTTCTTTCCACGACCGGCTAGCTCTCGGCTTTGGTCCAGCTCCAGCTTGTAGGTTACCTCCGCTGTGCAGCTACCTGTGCGGGAGTGAATCGAACAAGTACGAATAACAACCTGCTCCCCACTACTTGTTCAGAAAGAAGCTATGTGTACACACACGGATAACAGCTCTTTCCCTTTGATCTCGAATTACAAAAGACACCCTGTGACGCGCAACGTACTCGCTAATTCGCGTGCTTGCGTAATTATTCGTGCAGGATACACCTGCTTCGAATACAAAGATTTATCGCTTTTTTAATCCAACTAGCTTTCCATTCGAATCTTACGAATTTTTTCTAGAAACAGTAACGATTTCCATTCGTTTATAGCGCTAAATAAATATATTGCAATTTTTAAATTTCAATCAAAATATCGTTTATCATCGGCATTTCGCTCCTTGCGAGTTCAAAAGTTTTATCTTCGAAAAAAATAAAAAAAAAAAAAAAAAGAAGAGAAAAAAGAACGAAAAAATTTCTCGTTTCGTAATATCGTACCTTCACCGAAAATACATAAATTAAACGAGAACGAATAAAAAATCTATCAATTTCGCGAAAATGTTCGAAACCGTCAACACTCTCTGTTGGTTTCCCTCCAAAACCGGTCAGCTGATGGTATTTGCCCGACCAGCTGAAGGGACGGCTGTCAAGGGTAGGCAGACTCGGCCATTTTTAAATCCCTCATAGCCGCCGATTTAAAAGACCAAGCTTGCTTTCTGCCGCGCGTCGGCCTATTCGCCCGGGCCCCAGCCCTAGCCCCAGCCCGGCACTCAGCCTTCGGCCTGATCCTCACCCCCCGGCCCACCAACTTCTCCACCATGCCCCCCGCGCCGTTTAGCTTTCCGACCACGTAGCATCGTCTCGTTTCGTCTCAGTCTCGTCTCGTCTCATCTTGTCTCATCTTATCTCCTCACCTCCTACCTACCCGCGTCACAAACACAATTTCGTTCCCTTTACGCTCATACTTTTAACGCCGGCCAGAGTCGTTGGTTTCTATATACCTTTTCCCGCGCTCATTCCTATTTAATACTTTTCTCCTCGTCTCGTTTCTTCGCACTAACTGGTTGCCTCGCAACGAACGATCACGCACGTTATCCGCGCATCCAACGTATCGCTTCCCGCGTGTTTTTTCGCTATCTCGCTTCGCCGTTACGATCGTTACGTTTCAAACAAGGTTAGGTCGGCCGAGCATTCTTTTCGTATCAACTGTACGATTACTTTTTATTTTTCTTCTTTGCTTCTTCTATTTATTCGTACGTGTACTTTTTTTCATTCTTTTGGAATTATTTTTTTATATAAAAAATAATAATTTCGAAATAACGAAGATAATTCGAGAGGTTAAATCGAACTGTAGTGTAGTATTATTTCTGGAAAAAATCGTACGAATGAAAATACCGTGAAATGCTCTGGCAACAGGTCCCACACAACAATAAAGCGCGACATATAGATCAAAGAAACGAATAAATGCAGCTTTCCCTCTTGTGGGGTCTTTTTCGTTGAGATTTCAGGTAAGTATACGCATCCCCGTGACACAGGTACTACAGAAAATGGCCATCTTCCCACACTTGCACACAAAAAGATCGATACAAAAAGCATATCTCGATCGAGATCGAGATATTTCACGGTTTCCTTTCCTAAATTTTTAATTTATCGAAAATTTGCTTCGATAAAAATTACAAAGATAAAGATGAAAGAGAGATAAGGAAATATAGGAAGAAAAAATGGAGAAAAATACAATTTGATGGAAAAAAAAGTGATAATATTGCGACGATCAGCTGAGAAATATTCCAAAAGAGGCAGGTCGGTCCCTCTAACAACAAACCGGTTAGCTCAGAGTGGGGAATATTGGCGGGAAACCTCTGCCAATAATCTCTCCTCTTTCTTTTCCTTCTTCCTTCCTCCTCCTTTTTCTCTCTCTCGTTTCTCTTTCCCCCACCAATCAGCCGGCTTTCTTAGAAGGAACGCAAAGCATTTGCATTCACGAGGGAGACCAACGCATAGATCTCTGGTCTGTATGGTGCATACGTATATCTACGAAAATCATTTTCCTAACCAATTCTTAAAATTATTTATCGAAACAAATTTAGTTATCGTGAGCTATTAAAAGTATGTCACAGTTTCGAGTCTCTATCGCTAGTTCAAAGTAAACAATTTCGTAAAGAAGTGCCATAAAGTAATTAAAGTATCGCTATAGAGAATTAAAGATATCGTGAATGATGTCAAGGGAACTGCGATAAGGCACGATTTGGAAATTCTGTCAATTATTACATGTAACGTATACATATATATGCATGTAAACGTAGTCAACGGAAGCAATGTCGCCCGAGACGTGGTTCACGTGTGGTCTCTCGTGTAAAAACGTTGAAACGTATACACGATCCAACCACACCGAGCCGTCTACGAGCTGAAGTGGGCGGTGTTATTCTTGGCGAGTAGGGATACGATGAACTTGCTTGCCCGAACCGTTTTGCTTGATTTTTTAACGGTCGCGTCATGAGAGCAACGAAGAGGAAAATAGAGATACAAACACTACTGGTATATACTAGTTAATACATATAATCGGCTACTGCAAAAAAAAACGTGAAAAAGATAAAAATAAAACGCGCATAATCTTTCATTTTTGGTGTTTTATATATATATATTTTATATATTCGTGTTGTATTAATATTATTTATATTATATTTCTAATGGGAGTTTTAATTGTCGGCTAGTTCGAAAAAGAAAGGAAGAATAGAAAAAGAGAAAAAGAGATCAGAACAAAGCGAAAAAATAAGTTGGAAATGGAAGAATACGAGAGAAGGGTATCGAAGTGAAATGAATAGCAAAAGCGGTGGGAATCGGAGAAAGAGAAGACAAGTGGATTTTCCCCGCGAGGCTCAATGAATGGAACTAGAAAACATGAATGGTTTTGACCACCACTTTGGGCCTGAAGCGGTAAACGAGGCATCGAACGCGAGATTACTTTATAACTATCTTTAAAATGTTTCACGAATATATTTATGGAATATAGTCCATAAGTAAAAAATTGGCATGAAACTAACAATTCGGATTTACCGATCGAACGGATTATAAAACAGAAAATACACTTACCCCTCGTGGTATCCGTGATTGGAGTGTCCATGTTGGTTCGAATCTGAAATCAAAAACAACGAAAGGATATTTGATTTTGATTTAAGAATAAGATAATAAATATATATCTATAAAAATATCTAGAAAATTAATATATTAAATTTTTTTTATAAATATCCAAAACATACGTTCTGATTGAATCAATCGATGAATTGTAATTATTCGAACACTTTATTTATCGAATGGTAACAGGCATCTTGCGGAAAAGGATAAGGGAAGAGTGATCGTAATATAAATAGGGTCGCTAGAAGACCGGAACGCCTTTCTTCGTTACTGCTCCACTGTAAAATATTTCCGCAGGAAGTTGGTGCAGTCTCTGTGACGAACGTATCACAATTGTTCGTTTTACCTGTAGCTAGCTTCTTACCGTGCACTATCTTTACATACGTGTTCATTTTCGTTTCACGTTTTTCATAAATCTTACACAACGAAAATCTGTACCTCCCGTATAAAGATTATATATCGCCCGATCATAAAAACGAAAAGGAATTAATCAGAAGAAAAAATCGGATTTCTATCAAACATGAAAATGTATCTTTTTCGTTCTATTTCTTCGTACGACACGAATAAATAATAAGTCTTTTTTCCTCTTCAACTATTCTCTCTATCTTGACTTCCTTTGTTTTGCACGGTAACATAGATAGTTCGGTTACGGTGGTTACGGTTACGGTTACGGCTACAGTTACGGCGATGCGGCTACGGTTACGGAAACGAATAGAGTTCTTTTCGCGACTGACCACCAACCTTTTCATATACCTTGCGCACCTTATTCATATACCTGCGTTGCCAAACAAATTATGAATCACTCGAGGGGATTACGAGAATGAAAAATGAAAGATAACCGCGAAATTTGTTTTTTTTTTTTTTACTAATACGTAATATATATCAAATGCGAATAATATTATTCATTGTTCAGACGAATAATTAATTATTTAATTAATCTTTTTTTTACGTGTTCAGGTTTAAAAATTAAGAAATAATTATAATTTTACTGGAAAAAGGAATATTTCGAAGCGAAGGAGCTGTAACGAAGGAGGAAAATAGAACACGGATCTCTGGATAAAAAAACGCACAGTGACAGTGGTTAAATATATACCGCCAAGGGAGAGAGAATGAAGATGGGGAGGGGGGGGAGGTTTAGGGTGGAACTGCATTCGTACACGTTCATATATCGACTTTCCTCCTACCAGATCTATTTTTGACATGAATATCTGTTCTATAAATAAAGAATAAATAACGACTAACGGACGAGCATGTAGAGTCAGCACGTAGAGGACCAGGCTAGCAAGAACGAGAGAGATTAGGATGCAGATGTTGAACGTATGTTCGATAATCATTAGAGTACGTTATGAATCATGCGTACGTTATGCGGGAGGGGTACACCGCACAGCCTGTAACTGCGTTATTGATCGACGATAGAAGCGTTGGAAATGATGGAATCTTGGCGAGGGTTGGATCACCTAATTAATTAATAAAAGATAAAGCTCATTGTCCAATTCTGGGCTGGATTTATCTGCACCCGTTTTCACTTTCGTTTCGAATACGCATGAAGTTTCAAACGTAAGAAGGAATTCATTGTGCGTGTGGGGAGAGGCGGATTACAATGATTATGCAAGCATGAAGAAGCCGAGGAGGATATATGGTCGCGGCGTTTAACCGTCTTCGAGTTGATACGCGAAAGCTGAAAGGCCTACGACAATGTACGATGGCACGAGCCAAGTGGAGGGTTGGGGTTGCAACGCGTTTCACTCGGGTACCCACCACCAGTACACTCGCGTATGTTCGTACATTCGATTGGCGGTGGTAAGCATTCGGCTACACAGTGCCAGGTGGTGACTGTCGTCCCATGTGTGCTCATATGTCTGCCCCCTGAGCCCTTACCTTCCCCTAGTGGGGTAAGTGCCGACCCCTTGGAATATCCAGGAGCACGGGAGACACCAGAGGCACACGTTAGCGCCCCATCGTTTTCCTGCCCTCTATCGTTCAACGCTCTAGTACCCGACTACACCTAATTGCTCCTGTTGTTCTTCGATCCTATACCTTCTCCCTGTCCTACCTCTTTCCTTCTTTGTACCTCATTGTCCTCTCCATTCGTATTTCTATCTTCCCTTTCGTCCCTTCTGCGATATCATCATTTTCCATCTTACTGGAAAACGTAATACGTATAATAAGAAATTATCGATCGTTTCGTTTCTTTTTTTCTCCATTCGACATTCCTATGAGCTCGATCCGTGGCGTTTTAGCTTATTTTATTTTATTAATGATGAAAAAAAGTCTGGCGACAAGTTTTTAGAATAACAGATACGCTTCGCATATCTTATCGAATTCGATGTTTAATTATCATCAATCGAATCGAGAAAAGCGAAGATACGAAGAACGTTTTGTTACACTTGCTAATTCATTTGTGCCTTGAGTCTATAATTTTTGCAAAATTATGAAAATGAAAAAGAATAGATAAGAATTTGCAATGCACATGGCGCAAATCGTATAACGAGGAAAATATGTATCGCTCGTTTCCTACACAGGTGCAAATCATTCTACCATGACCAACATCGAATCGTCAAAGAATCGAGAGTACGTAGAACTATATATATATATATATATATACTTTTGCAAATTGATCGACAAAATATTGGAAAATTAATTTTTTTTATCTTTTCTCTATTTTTGATTCAATTTTGATTGGTTCAATTAATTATACAAGCAATAATTTTTTAATTTGAATAATTTTACTTATTATAATTTTACATTCTATTTTATCAAAAGGATCGCGTAATTAATAAACGAATTCTTTATTCGTAAAAAATTTAAGAAAAATTAAAAAAATATATTTCAACTTCGTTCTATTATCTTTTATAATTTTTTTTCTTTCAATAACAACATAAAAGAATATGTTAAAAATGTATAATTAAGTGTGTATATATACATATGTATTGCAGCATAATATATGATAAAGCACAAATGGCGATTAAACAAAGGTCACTGTTCATGAAATAACACAGCTGCTAACTAAATACGTTTAACGGCGCTCTTTCATATCGCGTGCGATAAACGTGTTTTTAACGTCTATTTTCGAACTAATAAAAAACGTCAACGTATTGTTCTAATATTCTAATCGTTGCCAAACAGGTAATAAAAGTGAACGTCACATTAGAATATTTTTGACGAGTACAAAACCGATTAAAAAAAGGAAGAAAAGCGACATGAGGAGAAAAAAAGCGAAGAGAGATACTTCATGAACGCATGAAATGAAAGAAATCAAAAAAGGAGGGGAAAGAAGAGAGAAAATGACCAAGTAATGGTAAAAAGGGTTTCAGGGGTCTATAAGGTGTGAGGGGTATCCGAGGTTTTTGTATTCTCGAGGGTTTCGGTATATTAGCATTTCTCGTGGAGCCGGTAAGGCAGGTCTTGCAATCCGAACCTTCAAGTTCTGATCAGTAACCTTTAACGGTTATATACCGAATTCTTAATCAAATTTTTTCTTTTTAATTCAAACGATATTTCTTCCGATTAAACGTTACATTTTGATTTAAAAATTTCACTATTAATTCTAATTAATTAGTCATTGCCATTTCGTTTTACAAAGATTAGGAAAAAGATACGTTTGGAATTAACGAAACAACAATCCCAATTCTATACTGGTTTTCTATTTGTTGCAATGCAAGATATGTACGTATAATACTTGTTCCAAACTGACTAATTTATTTCTTCCATTCCTTCTCCTCTTCCTTTCTATACCCTTATCACCTCTTTTTAACTCCTTTCCCCTCCACATACAACTTAGACATCTTTTGATCTTCAGTCAATCAATCAACTATGGGTAATTTATGAATCAGGAATGAGTTATTGTATAAATATAAATATTACGATACGCATTTGAAAAAAAATCTGATAATTAAAAAGTATCGTATTTAAGAAGAAATGATTCTATTTACCTAGATTCTCATTGGTTATATTGTTCTTGCGCTTCGAACAATTATGCTGTGAGAGTGTTGTATTCATTAATTCGTGAACAATTCCAGATATCGGTGATACGAGTATAGTTGCTGCTTGATCTGCACATTTTCTTGGTGAAGATTCATCTAATTCGGTAATGCATGATAATATAGACATTTGTTTACAACCAGACATTGTACTTTCCGACTTTCCTCTTCGTCTTTTTTCTCTCTCTCTTTCTTTTAAAATAATAAGTAGAAATTTATCTGCAAATGATAATGAAAAATACAAAAATTTGGTAAAAATTTTAAAAAATTTGAAAGATAATAAAAAAAAAAGATCACATAATAATGTATTTAAATGTCTTACTTTTTTAAATTTAAATATCTACACTATCGAACTTTTCGAAGAAACAGCATTTTATAAGTTTACGTATAAAATCTTATAAATCCTTTTTATTTTTAACCTGTAATTATTATTTAAAATTAATTAATTTTTCTCGATCATTCTAAATATTAAATCTTTTTCAAAAAATATTGGAAATCAATTTCAACAATTTATTTTATTTTTCTCTCTATTTTTATCGATACTTATATATTTATAAGCACAATTATTTAACCTTCGAAACTTTTAAAAAACATTTTAACAATATAAAACATTAAAAAAAAAGTAAAACTTACTTTTCTTAGCCTATTTCTTTGATATATTCTTTTAATAATAGTAACAGAAAATAATAACATTAACGCAAGTTAAATTTATTTAAACGATTTATGTAATATAAATTTTGAAAAATCAAACCACTAAAAAAAAAAATTAATAAAAAAAGTTTTAATTTAATAATTGTAAAATAATTTCTAAATGAAAAATATAAAGCATATATGTAAATACATTATATGTTATATATTACACATATATATGTATTTATTTTCGTAACCTTTGAACAAAAAATTGTCTTTAAGTAATAACAACACGAATAGAACGAACAATATAAGAATCAACGTTTATTTACATTGTATATTTATTAAATAATATATGGGGTTATGTGATAATAACATTATTTCTTTCAGAAAAATGTTTCTTTAATGAAAAATAATTTGGAGGGAAAATTCTTACTTTTTTTTTTGAAAAAAAGAAACATTACATACAATGATTTGTTTTAATGTTATCATTTATATCAACAAAAAATAAATTATTAATTATTATTATTATTATTAATTTTTTAATTATACTTACCTTTTTTTGATCAATGTATTTATAAAATTTTCTACACAAAATTTTCCAATTATAAATGTCGAAAAAATAAATTCTCTTTTACTTTGTATTAATTGCAATGATTTTTTTTTAATGTACAGGAACAACATATCAAAAACTAATGTCAGAATAAGGATTTCACAAAACTCAGTGTGAAAACGCGATTCATTGAGTCTATCGAGCTAGATAACTCACAATGATGACAGGCCCGCGTAAAATATATTATCATTGCCTATAACGCCACCTACAAAAATTGAAGGAAATAAATTAAGACATCAAAATATAAAGAAAAAAGGAAATTGTTATACATATGCATTACGTATATGCTGGATTTTGTTCGCATTATATATGAAAAGAATGTAAAGATTTTTTCATTGTTCAAGTTAGATTAATTATATTAATGTAAAAACAAAATAAACGTCTCTATAAAACAAAGTTTATATTATTTATTTAATACATATAAAATCTCAAATATTCTTTTCATCATTTACGTACAACAACATTCGCTATAAATTACAATATATAAAATATATATCCTATATAACTAGGAAAGTAACAGCTGTATTGTAAAAACACCATAAATATGTATCGACTACATTTAAAAACACATTAAAAATACCATTAAAATAAACATCTTTAAGAATCAGATATTTTACATCAATCAAAAGTATTATGATACAAAATTGTTACCGAAATTCTAAAAGGCACTAAATAATACTACCAACTCTTTCGTCTTATTACAACTTCGTTTTACGAATATGAATACATAATATATATAATAAAATTGATTAGATAACACTCTTTTGCTTTTTTTGTGGAACATTTCACGTTTTATTCTAAAAGCAAAAATATGTAAGAACCAATACGTAAATATTGGTTTCTTAATCAAATATATTATAAAATATTTTTCCGAGTAAATTCGGTAGGACTTAAAGAAACAGCATAATTAGACTTTGGTAAAGATTTCGGAGATACAATATATCCAGTTTTCGTTGCACATGTTATAAGATTTTTTGGTTTTGGCGGAAGCGGAGGAGGTTTCGATGATTTGTTTACACCTACGGAATTGACTTGAGTATCGAAACAACCGAAACCAGTAGTTTGGGGATAAGATCCGTTTTCTACAACAGTCCGATCTCCATCCGTTAAAGTTGTATCTAATATGAACGAACTATCTGGAGACTTACTCTGCAACTCTTTTCCAGTAGCCAATACATGGAATCGTTCATCGATATTTTCATTTTTTGATGAAGCCAACGTAGTTGTTGCCGTCATTGTTGTTGTTATCTTCATTGTTGTTTTTGTTGTTGTTGTTATTGCTGTTGTTGTTATTGATGTTGTCATCGTTGTATTTTGATCATGCCCGCTATAATTTTGCCGTTCATGAATCGAACTATAAAACTTGGCGTTTGCTTCACAATTGGTAGATACTATCCTAGGTCTTCGAACTTTGTTGCGATCCGCCGGCTTACCATTTTCCTTGTTCTGATCAGTAATTTCATAGCTTTAAGGGTCGAAACGTATCGCATAATAAAAATTTTAAAAATGAAATATATTTAAAAACGTTACTTCGATAACTGGCAATATGTTTCATCAAATAAGTTTGGTATAATTAAGATATGGATTACTATACCTTAGCACATGTAAATTTCATTTTGTTTACCTTTAAAAAATCTGGCAATTCAAAATTAATTTCCGTGCCTCTTTGATCTTCCAATCTAGATCTTTGTGCTCGTTTTAAACCTTCATATAAATCTATAAATACAATCATAATTAATTTCATATTGCATAAGTGAGAATGACAACAGATATATATTTTATTTTGTATTTATATTTATATATAAATTCATACTTATTATATTCTTATATTATTTTATTATGAACAATACGATTCAAGTATTCAAATATAATTTACCTTCGCCATCAAATTTTCCTGGTAATTGAAGTTTCACTCCGTTCCGCCACTTCGCTATTAAAGGAGGATGAGACTTAGTAGTTTCTTCAGGAACATAATCGTTCGTATTACTTTTTTCGTTTATATTACATTTAGACTTTCCTCCCTTTACCATATAACATATAACATATACAATATATATAAAAATCATTTTTCTTAAAAGCAATATAAATTGAATATTAGTAAAATAACAGACTTTTATCATACCTTTTTCTTTCCATGCATTGTAGAATCTCGAAGGAAAAATTTGCTCGGCAAAATAGATGAACCCTCAGACCGTTGATCATCAGACTATATTACAAAAAATAAAATAATTCGTAAATATTATAATTTCATCAATTCTCAAATGAATTTTCTTATTTAAATATAGTGGATATATATAATATAATATAATATAATACAAGCTTAAATTCCAATCATTTCATTCAAATTATAATACTATTAAATTTCATTATTTCTTTTCTATTACTTAATATCTCAAATTAGGCACATATCTTCTTTATTTGGTTTTTTCAGACTTATTTTTTTTTCTTGTCAACAAATAAATTTTAAATTACATCAAATTTCTTTTTCTATTTTTAGAAAATTCTAAAACTCCTCATTGGAATTTAAACATGTATTATTAAATTTAAATAAATATATTAATTTTATTACCTTACACGAGCCATCGTTATAATGATATTTACTCGAACTTTTGCCCACCAAAAGTTCTTCAAATACTCTATTTGTAATTTCATCTAAAGTGGATTGTGAATTTGATGCATCATGTGTATACTTAACTGCGTTTAACTCTTTTTGTGAATCTGCAATAATATTAATTGTTTCAACTCAACAATTATGGTCAATATTTTTTTACCAATATTTCGATATCTTACCTTGATCTTTTATATTTGTTAAAATCAGTCTTACAGGAGCATCAATAGCTTGTATATCCATACAAATACGGTGGTTTTCACTCCATACAGTAATCATATCTAAATTAAAACCATATTTATTTAGAAGCGGCCTCAATACATCTTTAAGAGTTCTGCCTTTATGTGCGATCACAGTTATTACTCGCCGAGAAGGTAAATCTACTTTCAATATTTTAGTTGGTACAACTTCTACTTCTTGACCAGCCAGTACTGATGAAGGATATTTTGCATCTATAATCTAAAAGCATGAAAAATTTTTAAGTAATATTTTTAGAGATTAATAAATACATAAACAAATATTTAAATATTAAATTATAAATTTTAATTTCATGCAGACATACATAAAATACGCATATTTTATATCTTAACAGATTTAACGAGAATATACCCATTTACAAAAGCTATACCAAAAAATGCATGCACAAAAATTCTCTTACATAATAATAATCTTCCACAATCCTTGCAGCAATTATACTGTGCATAAGAAAGAAGCAGTAAATAGTATATTTCATATCAATTAAATTATTTTCTTTGTTAGTTTTAAGTAATTTTAAAAGATGCGTTAAATAAATGCGAGAGATCACAAACCTCATCTGTAGCTAGGATTAGAACATCATAGTTAGAATATCTGAGAGCTCTTTTATCAAGGAGGCGTGTAACCACATCTTTAATACTCTCCATTTGGCTAGTTGGCACAACCGTAGTCGATCCATCGGGTAATATTACCCGACATAACCCGGTACATTTGGCACGAACTTCTTTAGTTTCATTTGACTGTCCTTCGTAGGACGATAAAGACTACAAGTTATACATACAACAACTTTGTAGTTTTAAAATTAAATATGCGTTTAATAACACTGATATTTTTTTTTAACAAACATCCTCGCATACTTAGTTGCAATACTAAGATCTACTACACACTTGCAATACAAATAAAACTAACACATACTGTAATTACTTTTATATACTTGCCTTTAATATCATTGTTTTACCAAATGATATATTTCTATATCTATATTTAATCACAATATGATATGGAAAAAAAGAATACTTACATGTTTATGAAATGATTGTCTTAATGCCAAATCCCATGATGCAAGTGAAGATCTACTGCTAGATATAGAAATACTGTCGTCATTATTGTTACCTTCTGCTTCTCTTTTCATAGTTGTGAAACTTTTATATATAGTTTCATTTCTATTAGGACCTTTATTATATTCAGATTCACCACGATCTTTTGATTTAGATCTAAGAATTAGATTATAGATAAATTGATAACATTCTTTTCTGTTAATATTTATGAAATATCATTATTAATACCTGTTTTTTCTATTCCATGGAAGAATAGATTTTCTACATCGATCTTCTGCATCTGAATGACTCTTTTTTAATTTTACACTAGGAGAACTGGTAAGATTTAAATCACAATCTTCTACTCCAATTATAGAATTTCCTGTTTCTACACAATGACGATATAAATCAGATCTTAAAAATCTTGGATAACTATCAAATTTCATCAAATTAAAAACTTGTTTTTGAGCCTGTAAATAAAATACAAATGATTTCTATTAATACAAAGCAATAAATGTTAATAATAATAATAAATCTAATTACAAAATTGAAGAAAACATCATGTACACCTGTAAAAAAAGATCAGCAGGCGATTCACTAAGAAGTTCTTGTGTTATTTGACCAGTTGCATGACTATCAACATTTACGGGTTCTGCTGCTGTAGTAGATAAGTGACGTTGGTAAATTTGATTAGCCAACTTACGTCTTGTAGAAACATCTTTAGTATCTTTGTACCTTTCACAAGCAGCCCAAAAATAGATATTTTCATGACTGAATTCCTTTTTCAAAAATTCCTAAATTACAAAAATAAAATTATTTAAAAAATTGTAATATGTCTTTATTTAGTAAATATGAATAAATATTGTAAGATGTTTCAATCTTACCGCAAATGTTTGTAAACCTTTTGGATCTTCTAGTAATTTTTCAAAACCACTGGCCCATGCATGTATATTTTTGCAATCAGTATTTTTATTACATAATTCTGTACTACCGTGCTGCATTGAAGAAACATTAAAAAAGTTATATTTTATTGATAATATTAAATAGGATTAAATGAATTATAAAGGAAATGATTAAATGCATGCACTATTAATTTGATACAAATACTATTAGTTAGAAATAAATTAAAAAAGAAAAAATCTTTAAATTTAAATAATTTTTAATATATATAATTATATAATTATATATAATTAATATTATATAATTTTTATTATATAATATATAATTTACTCATTAATTATATTTAAATAAAATTTTTCATTATGCACGCATTCGCTCGCATCCGTAAGAAAATATATTATATTAGAGTTAGAAGTAAAACTATATGTAGAGCTGTGTATGTAAATTTACTTATTAAAAAAATATAAATAAAAAAAGAAAAAAAATTTTTTTAATATTATTACCGATTATATTAAACAAGACATGTTCATATAAATATTTCGTATATATAAATTATACATATTAGAGTAATTATAAATATAGAAATAGAATACATATGTTCTCACGTACAATAATATATAATTTAATATTTTTTTATGTATCATTATTTTATCAAATTTTTAACAATGAAATCTACAACAATAAAACGAAGTGAATCTATTCAATATCATTTATTGATAAAAAATTTGAACAACTACATAATATATAACGATTGATAAGAGTAAAGGAAATATTACAAAAATAAAAAAATTAAAAAGGGCGCGAAATTAATTAATTCTTATTGTCAAAACAATTAAACATATTGGTATAATATATCGACACAATATATCGATTTAATATTGTCGACTATTGACTAAATTAAATCACTGAAGTTTAATTTTCTGTCCTAATTAGTAAAAGAATAAAAATAAGATATTTCAATTTCAGAATGTTGCTTATTTATTTAATGTAAACAACTGATTAACTTCTAAAAATTAAAGAACATTAAACTAGAAATCATGAGATGATCTTTTAATAATTCCATAAAATATCGACCGTTTTATATCGTACATACCGATTTCACCACGGTATCCATGTCGTGATCGAAGATCGTATTTCTTCGTGTAGTCGCGTAACGATCCCATTTATTGAAGAAAAAACAAAGATATTTATAGAAACATATTATAATTTACGAAATAATTTTCTCAAAATTGATTATTAAAATAAGATTGTGTTACGTTCGTAATAATATGGGCTCCGCCCAACTGCAATGATGCACCGTTGACAATTATGATTCCGTACACGGTTCAACTCAATACTCAACCGAACACAACGTACACCGACACAACGTATGTGATTAATCGATCGTCTTATTTCAATTGAACCGATAATTTACACAAACGATGATTTAATAAATTTAATAGTGACTTCATATAATAATCATTATACATTAATCAACATATTATAACCGTTATGATCAGCATTACGTTCATTTTATAGTTAACATGTCACTCTCATGTGCACTACCGCTATGAGTATATTCACTCGTACTTCATTTCCTCCTCTCTCTCTTTCCCACTCCTTTCGAAATGCTCGGTCGGTCGGTCGGTTGATTTATCCGTCGGTAGCTTTATTTATTTATATTAAATATATCTTTTTTACTAATTTATTTATTTTTACGTAAAATATTCTTATCATCTCATTCCAAAATTATGAAACTATCAAATTAATATGACATCTTAATTCCATTACTCAATCTTCCCCTCCCCTCCCTCCATCCCCTCTACTAACTCATTTCTTCTTTCCCGCCCTCACTCATTCACTCACATTCTTTCTCTCTTGCTCATTCGTTCATGTGCTCTCTTCCAATTCTCTTATATCCATATATTACTAGCTCACTCATTCATTGATTCAGTCGCGAACTTGCTATACATCTTTTATTTTAGATATATTTAAATGATTTTTTCATCTTTCATTATATTTAATTTTTGTTTCATCAATTATAAATTAATAAATTACTAATTATAATGATTAATTAGTCAAATTAAACTTCGATATATAAAAAAAAAATAAATATATATAAATCTTACCAAACAGATATTCTGCACACAAGTTCCAACGTTTCGTATTTCTTGCAAACTTCCCCAGGGACGTGAATTATCCGATTTATCTGAATAGGTTTGGCACAATGGTCGAACATAATCCATGCTCGTATTAAGATCTTCAAAACTATGCACTAAAGATTTGGAAATACCAGAAAAGACTTTTGGACTAAATTTATCTGGTATACCAATTTCTTTTGATTCTGTTAATCTTGTAAATTTCGATAATTGTTTCGATTTGATTACAGAATCATCAGATATTTCAATGGCATCTTCTAAGCCATGCAACATCGCGTTAGTACAAACGGACACGAGAGAACCAACGGACGAACTAAGCAACCCCTGCTTAACTGTTGAAGCAGATGGCAATGGACAGGTGGGCAAATCCCCCCTCTTTATTCCGTTTTGTGCATCGGAACTCATCTCGGAATTCTCTACCACTTCCGTATTTATTTCATTGCAAAAATCATTAAAAACAACACTTTCACGAGGCAATTTCAAATTATCTTTGTATATGTTTAATTTATTTGCTTCATTCCAACAAGTATTTGATACAGCCCGTACCGTTAATCTTAAATCCACGGCTTCATTACTATATGATCTTGAATAATCACATGTATCCTAAATACATATCACGTTCATTAAAAATAAAGTTTTTTTTTTTAATCAAAATGAAAAATTTTAAAACAATTAAAAAATAATTCTTATGTATAACTCTATATATATTTTATTATCTATAATTTCATTAAAAATATTTTTTTTTAAACAATTTTAATAAATTTAATAATATACATATTAAAGTCATAAAATTTTTCTTTTTTTTTTACTTAAAATATAAAGTTTTTTTATGAATTTGTTACTTGTTATTCTATTGTCTTAGTTGTTGTATTAAATAAAATTACATAATTTTTAATATATTTGATGAATAATTAAAATAAAGTATTAATAAGAAATCTTATAATCTGTTCCATATATTAAATTAACTACAATTAACATTATAATCAACATACCCTATATTCTGAAGTTGGACATCTTCTTTGGGAAACATTTTGAATAATATTTTTGTCAGAACGGCTTGTACAATCATCTTTATAACCAATTCCAGAATCACTGTTACTTGAATGAGCTGTTGATGTACTTATATTGCTTGGTTGAGGAGAAGCTGTTTCTTGATGTCTTCGCATTTCATTATATGGATTTGTATCAGTAGCTGCAGAATCTGATATGTACAGAGTTTGTATAGCACCTATTAGACCATTGCAACTATCTGGAAATTCCTGACATACATTTAATTCAGAAGTTTTGGTACATGTAAATCCAAATATATTGCATACACTAGAATGTACTACATGGTCAATTAATTTATAATAAATTGTAAAAACATGACAAGAATTTGAAACAATATTTTCTTTATCCTTAACCGATTTAGTTAATATGCCAAAATATTGTTTGTCCTGTTCAGAAAAGGAATTACAAAATATTATTCTATAGGATGGATATTCTGCTATAACACGATTTTCTGAATTAGTGAGCTTTATATTTGCTACATGTATTGTTAACAATACCGTAGTTGGATTTCTTTTTTCAGCTTTCAACCGTTTGATACACTTTCTCAATACCTAAAGAAATAAATAAAAATTAATAAAATCATATGTAAATCAATTGTTTTACATAAGTTTAAAAAATAATTTATTACAATAATAATATTATCAAAATTACATATTACCTGCATCATACTCGATGGATGTAATTGATTTGGAATGTCTATAGTACCAAGATAACCAACAACTGTTCTATGTACTATTTTCTCAGAATCTCTTTTATGAGATGTTGGTGGTGGTGGTGGTGGAAGAGGACTAGACATATCCCAATGATAATGTAAGTTACAATAATTTCCATGATTTTGCAATTCAGGTGGTGTTTTTCCAGCTACATCAAACATAGCACCACTTTGTAAGTCTCGTACGACTTTAGCAACTCTACATTGTAGTTGTAATGCTCCAATATTACTTGCACGAGGTTTATGAATATATTTAGGTTTGCAGCGTATTGCCGTTAATCCTTCTTCATCCGAAGAATCAGAATAATAATTTTCAGCTATTTGTAATCTTAGAATACCCTTAGAACGACCAATTAATTGTACAACATCATCATGTGGTAGTTTGCTAACATTGTGACCATTTACAGATACTAAATAATCGCCGGCTCGTAATCCAGCAATATCTGCAGGACTCCCTGGGACGATGCAACTCAATATGCAGGGTTGTTGTCCCGAGATCGTAAAACCAAATCCTTTCATTCCACGTAACACCTCCACTGCTCTTACACCGTAATTCACTCGCTTTTTCTTCTTTCTATTTTGATGCATTCTTATATTTTCTTTTCATCAATTAACATAAAAATTTCAATCAGTTGTTCAAAATTGCCAATCAGATTATCATTGATTTAATACTTTCACGATCCAAAAAAACTTCTGAATCATCTTTACTTAAATTCTATTTTCATCACCTATTCTATTTCTTTCAATTTTTTCGAAAGAAAAATAAATGTATCAAAATATAATAATTTATATATCACACGATTAACTGAACTAATCATCGATAATCAATTCCCATTTCAAATTGGTTCTTGACCGTTTGTACTGTGATTCGTGACGGCGTTCTTTCTGCGCTCTTGTACCTCTTTCTCTTACACTATATTACTGTATCACTAAAACTTAATTTTTCATTCATTTTTTTTTTAATTTTTATATACATTTTTAGAATTTATACATTAAAATGTACATAATATTTATCTTATTTTTTTAAACTTTCAAATAATGAATAAGATGTTTTGATAATCTCATCATTCTTTTTCTTTTACTTCTATCCTTTCACTCCCTCTACTTTCTTTCTTTCATTTACATCATTGTTTGTACCTATATATTCATCGATTCATACACTTCCGGTATACAAATACATATTATACTAGAAATTTTACAATGAAACATTTTTTTTTTCACATTGAATACATTTTCATATGAAAGAATTATTATTGATGTTATGATAATTGATATGATTATTATTATTTATATAATTTCTTTTTTCGATAACGAATATATATGTAATAAAAATTATCAAAAATTCTTTATTATTTATCTTAATTTTAATAGATTGAATTTTAATTCATATTATATTCTATTTATATACTTTTTACTTTTTAAAGTAAATAATAATAGAAATTAGTTTAATTAGTTTAATTATATGATAGGTATCTATTTAAAAATTTATTTTATTCAATATTATTGCAAATATTATAAAAATTTATGTTTATTTTAAATATCATTTCAAATATTTTTATTTTTTTAAATATATTAGAATTTAATAAATATATAACTAATGCAATATATTTTGATTTTTATTTATTAAATAAAATATTATTTTTATTGTATAATTATTGTAATTTTGTTTTTAATTCAATGTAAAATATAGATATTTTATAAAAAAAATATATAAATTTATTTAAAAAAAAAAAAAAGAAAAAGTAATCTCTACATTTTAAATCGTTTCGTTGCATCGTAATGTTGCATGTATTAGTATGTATACAATATTTATATAAATATATACAAATTTTGTGATAAATATTTGAAGTGATAAATATTTTAGTAATTGACATCGTCCATAATTATAAAACATTTTATTCTTATTCATTGACTTCTTTATTTTAAATATTAATATATTATTGTTGAAAGATTTAAAAGTGACGATAGAGGTTAAGTTATTGAATAATTTTCAATATATTTTCAATATATTATTGAAAAATTTTATTATACTATGGAATCGAATGAAATTACTTGGAAATTAGTACCAAATACAATTGCAAATAGAATGATAGATTTTTCTTTAATACACAAGCTAGTACCATCTAGAAAAATACGTCAAAGAAATAAAGCTATGAATATTGCAATTAAACAGTTTCAGAGTTTAAAATCATATAGTCAATATATTAAAATGAAAACTTCAATTCTTCGAAATTTGTCAGATGATAGTGAAACTGATGATAATGTAAGTTTTACAGAAGATGATTATAGTATTTTATATAAATCTGATCTAAGTTTAACAGACTACATAATGCAAAAGTCTAACAAAAATAAAAAGTATACTTATGAATCAGAATTTGAGACTAATAAAAATAATATTGTTTCTAATTTAAAAACTAAGAAAAAATGTATAGAAAAACGCAAAAGAAAATCATCAGAAACTATAAATTTAGGTTGGCAAAAAGTTGTTAAAAAAAGAATTAAAGATTCTTCTTTTAAAACAAAAAAGACAAATGGAAATGATTTTATATCTTCTAATGTAACTTCTTCTCTAACAAATGCTAAAAGTTTAAAAAATTCTAACACACAAGATAACTTCAAGATTGATACAAACTGTTCCAAAGAAAGTATTTTAAATCCATCAAATAAAATATCAATAAATAATGAAGTTTATACTGCAGAGAAAACTGAAAATAAATGTTCCAGAGTTCCAGATTCAAATAAAATAAAACATGATATAATTGTAGTGAAACATGAAACAATAAACAAAAATAATGAGTTAGAAGTATCAAATCTTATGATGAATAATATTGATGAAAAGTTTGATTCAAATGAAAATTATTCTTATAAATTACTTGATGATTCTAATACAGAAACAGTAAAAGAAATTAAAAAAGAAATGTCATTATCAGATCATATTAATGAAAATCAAAATCCTAATGATTCTTATATAAATAAAAATATACTTTTGATTCAAAATAATTGTAATCAATCAAAAAAAAATTTAATTAGAAAAGAATTAAAAGATCAGCTTTTAATTGTAGGCAGTACATATCAACCAAAAGATTCAGGCATTGAAGAAGATTCAGAGGAAGAAATTTCAGATCATAAAAAAAAACATTATAAAAACGTTAAAAACACAATTCAAAATACAGAACAGAATTTATCAACTACTTCTCCACAATCCACAATAAATTATAAAAATAATTTGATAGATTGTGATAATAATTCTGAAAGACACACGCTAAATAAATCAGATACTAAAGATATAATATTACATGCAGATAAAAATATAAATGAAATAAAATATAAGGAAAAGTATAAAGTACAACCCAAAGTTACTCACACAGAAATTGTTAATAAAAAATATAAAATAATATGTGATACATCTGTATTTGATAATCATAATGAACCAGAAGAATTAGATTTTCATGATGAAAATTATGAAATACAGGATACACAACAAATAATGGAAGATAGTATTTCTCCTACGAATGAAAAACGATTGCAACAATTAAGAAGATTAAATTTAACTGAAGATAGTAACTCTAGTCTTAGTGATAATGATGGTACATGTTGTAATGTTGAAAATATGAGAAATAAACTATTCAAACGATCTAAAGAATCAATAAATACATTAAATAGTGAAGATGAAGATATAAATTCCAAACATGAAATTTCAATGAAATTTGATGAAAAATTACAAAATAATGATAAATATATTCAACATAAATCAAATTTATTGAATAATGCTTTAAATCATAATTTTAACAAAAAACAAAATGCGAAAAAATTAAATAAAAAGAACTTAAAAATAAAGTGTACAGCGCAATCAGAAAATGCACAATCATCAATATGTGGTAGACCATGCAATGTATAAATAAGAATTTTGTTTTTTGTTTAAGCATAATACTTTTATTTTATATATTTTATTTTTTTCATTTCTTCAGTTACAGGAATTAATAAAAAAAGAAGATTTAATACTTGAAACAACAATACCTTCTTTTACCTTTAAGGACATAGAAGAGGATGATGTTTTTATTATTGACATTCCTTCTACGGTATAATACATATAAATTATATTGATGTAGAAAAAATCCAATAATATAGTATTTCATTTTATTTCTACTGTATACAGGTAGTTGAAAGTGAATTAATAGGAAATAAAATAGTTTTGACAGACAAAAAATTAAAACTTGGAAAAAAGAAATACAAAGTTGAATGTAAAAGTATAGATAATACATCTTTGGTTTTTGCTAGTGGAAAAGTTCACAAACCCTACAAAATAGGTATATATTTAATACATTGATAATAATTTCTTATATATGCATATATAAATTAATTATTTAAAAAATATTTTTTAGTAAATATTAAACCCATGACAAGAGCAGTAGCAGGAGAAAAAATTACGTAAAATTCATTTGTTCAAATTAAGCAAAATATGTTAAGCAAAACATCAAAAAATGTTCATCTATCTAATATACAAAATATTTAAATAATGAAAATATAATGATAACGTAAGTAATTTGTGCAATTAATTTAAAAATTTATCTATTAATGTTTTTATTGATTAAGAACAATTTATATCATATTTTTGCATGATTTTTCAATGATGCAATGATTTTAAAAATTTATGATTTATTTATAAATATAACAATTTTGTAACTTTGACCTAATATGCAATAATCTTAATATCTGTTTTAATAAATCAATATATTTTTATATATATTAAAAAAACCAAAAAAAAATTTGAAATATTTCATAAGTTACTATTAAGTATTGAAAATATATTACGCATAATTCCAATATTAATGTTTTTATTAAATTTTATAAATGAAACTATATTTTAAATTTATGAAGTTTCCATGGCAGCAGTTGAATCCTCAGTATATTTGCCTTTATCCTTGCCTAATGCAGCAAGTCTACCTTTACTTCTTCTATCAATAATCTTCTTACGATCTTTATCCATTTTTAATTTTACAATGACTGTCTGTAAAGCAAACAAAATTTAAATTGTAAAAAAAAATAAATATTTTTATTAATAAAAATAAAATAAAATTATAAAATCAGTGCCAATTTTTCTGCAGTAAAAAAGCTATGCAAGTCAAATTCATAAATATAAAGGAGAACCCTTTTATATCAATGTAAATAACAAACATTATGCTATTTATCTATGTGAATGGTTTAATTCATCATTTATCAAAATTAAATAATATATAGTAAAATATAATTAAAAAAATGATTACCTTAGAAGGATCAATACCAACATATACATTAGCAGTATTAATTTTCTCACGTTGAATTCTTTCTATGTATATGACGAATTTTTTCCTATATACTTGAACAACTTTACCAACTTGTTGTCCTTTATAATGTCCACGCACAACCTGTTGAAAGCAATTATAAATATTTAATAAATTAATCATCAATTATTAATATAATTGTTTTCTTTAATTTTTAAATAATTCATAAAATACTTAATATTCTACCTGAACTTCATCATCTTTGCGAATTGGCATAGAACGAACATTATATTTCTGCCGAAGTTCTTTTGACAGAGGAGCCGACATAAGTCTTCTTCGAATATGAGACGGCGCGGTAAAATGTCTCTTTCGATTTTTCCGGCGCGAAGAAGAAACAAGTCGATTAAATTTCATGGTTATTGGTTACCTGTATACATAAAATAGATTAATAGATATAACTTTGGATTAATTTTAATAAAATAAAATTTAATAATTCACAACAAAATTAATAGTTTAATAACATCAAATTTTTATTATTGTATATTTATTTATATATATATAAATACAATATAATACACAAATATAATATACAAATATAATAAATAGGTTAGAATAACTGTCATTAAAAATATAATTATTATTAATATCTTATAAAATTATTAATAATTATATTTATAATTTAAAATTAACACAATTTTCATGCAAAATCTTTATTGAAATTGCTTATTTAATTCCGATTGAAATCGATTTAAATTTTAAGGAACTTACCGTCAATGATTCTATCTCGTAACCCTAACCGGAAGAGCGTTTGCTTTTATAATGCCTAAAGGAGAAACAAATTTACCTAGTCTAGTAACTTTATAATTCACTAAATTATTCGGATTGGTTCATTGATTACCATTATAGTTGACCAACTTTAATCCGAATTTTTATGATAATATTATAGCGAATTCATATTGATTCAAAATTTTAATGATGTTACAAAATATATTTTATAATTGAATACATGCATATGTACAATAAATTAAATTTAAATATAAAAATAATGTGTAACTTTCTTAATAATTGCAAGTCCTTATATCAAAATATAATTTCTCTTTATTTCCCCTATATTAGTCTAGTTCTTTTTTATTTTTCTAGAAATAGAAATTTTCCACCAGTAAAAAGCTGATTCTTTTGACAACGCAGATGAATATGATGTGAGTTTGCCATCTATATTAATTCATTGGTAGTTGTATTGTTTTACAATTACAGTATCACCATTTTCAAGATCTTATGAAAATATTGCCGTTATGGGGCTGTTAATTGTACAACGACATTCGATACATCGTACAAAGCAAGTAAGTAAATAATTAATCAACAAAATTTTTGTTTATTGAATGGAATATGTTTGTTTATATTATAATTTTTAAAACAGTATTAAAAATACTATCAGTAGATTTTAAAATATATTTTTTTTGTTTCGTACAAATTATTTTTATTATAAATTTTGTTATTTATTCTTTTGTTTTTTGGTTTACTATTTGGTTTGACTATTTTACTTTTTCTAATTTTATTTTTACTTTTTCTAATTCTTTTTTAAGTGATTTGATTTTATGTTGACAACTTAATAAACGAGTAGAATTTATAGAAAAAACAAGTTTTATATTATCTTAATATTAAATTTATATTATATTAAATTAAATTCATCAATGATTTTAAAAATTTTTAAAATTATAACATTGATTAATGAATGCTAAAGAATATATCGATAAAACAATAAATTGCAGTGTCAATTTCGTAAATAAATAAAATATATTAATTATAAATTAGATATAAGTTAAACAAATTTCTGGCTGCTTTCAAACAGCCGAAAATACAAAAATCAAGTCGGTTTTATCAAAATCATTTGTTTATAACGTCTGACTCAGCATTCGCCATTTGTTGTTCATCGAACGGATAGATTATAAACGAAGCCAAAATGGCTTCAGCATACTAGTAATTCTTATGCACTTTTAAATATGCATAACTTTTGATATAATAATTTTTTAGATTTAAGTTCTATATTTTTGGATTCTATTCATTAAATTACTATCAATTACAATTAAATAAATAAAATAATTTTTTACCCAGTATAAAAAATATGAGATGCAATAAAAATATATTTGTACGAAAGAGACAGAGAGAGAGAGAGAAAAAGAGAGCACGAAAACATAACACATTATATATAATATATATATGATGAAAACTGCAATTTAATCAAGAAATATAGATTCAGTAAAAAATAAAAACAAACGAATACGAATAAAGAAATATTGATCAAGATAAAATTTTTTCACAATTTTTCTTCAAATTTAGAATTTGTTGATTAATCAAATATATCCATTCAAACAAATTAAATAATATAAATAAATTCATTTTGTATTTTTCTTTTCCCAAAATAATTTTTATATTAAATGTAAAAAAATGTATGTTTCTTTTTTGCAATTTATTTAAGTAATATATTTTTAAAATAAAAAAATATTTAATTATAAAATTTTATTTAATTACATATAATTAAAGCACATGCAGATCTATCATTTTATTTGTGTTTTAGGTCTGTAGAACAACGTGCAGATCAATCTCCTAGAAAACAATATATTTTACTGAAAACTTATAAAAAATTATAACTTTAAATTTTGATATTTTTTGAACCCGATGTTTCAAAGTGTGATATAACAAAAAAAAATATATATATAATATATTAGTATTTGAAAATAAAATACTTTTTATTATATTAAATTTGAAAAAAAAAAAAGAAAATTGGGTTGCAAAATGGGTTCCACAAGACAAGATAGATCACTTAGCAGTGGAATATCTTTGCCACAATGGATGAAAGGAAGAACTGATAGCAGGTATGTTTTTTTTTAATTTCTTTTGAAAGAAGCATCTTAATGTTAAACTTCGACTTGTACTAAGTTGCAGGCTCATGATGCTTTAACATTATTCTTTGCTGAATAAGTAGAAGAGATTTAAACCAACGGTAAGAGGCAATTTTTTTAATTGCCCGCAAAATATTTCTGAGAATTTATAACATTATATATAATATAATGTTATGAATATAAAAGATGAATTTCAATTATTTCATAAGATTTAATTTTGAATATTTGCAAATTAAAATTGAATATTTGTCTAAAATATAAAATAAAATTTAAATTTATATTATTTAAAACTTTAGTATTCAATATATATTTTGCAAGCAAAAAAAAATATATGTGATATTTGGCCAACACGTAATATAACGCGAATAAGCAGTTTGATCGCATGGGCATTGTGCTATTCTTAGACTTATGACACTCTTCACGAGAGAAGTACGGCCTCGTGCAGTTTGTGCTGCGCATAGCGTTCTATTCTTTCATTTTTCAATATTATTTCTTTTAATTTTATTTTGCGTTAAAAAGTCGAATTAAATATTTTTCCATTTACGGCACGATTGTATATAGTGTTCAATTAATGAAGTACTTATGTAAGATTATATCTTTGATATTTACGCATTATTATAGGATTTAAAAATTTATAAATAACTATTTAATATTTTAAAAAGTGGAATTTACGAACAAGAATAAAAATATTTCATAGTTGAAAGAACTTTTTAATAGAATCGTGAATCGAAGAAATGTGATAAAAATTGGATTTTTTTATTATGTAGCTTAGCCTTGTTTTTTTCATCTACTTTGTAAAATGTGAAATTATAGCTTTTCGTATTTTTTTTTTATGCAGATTCGACTTTGACGACACTACATTTAGTCCTCCATCTCACGACGACAGCTTCTTTTATATACGGTATCCAAAGACACAAAATCGATTATCGGTTTCGCAAGACTTTCGGCCAATTGATGAAGTTTTTAATGAACAAAATATTACTCCATCAACAAATAATATAAAAGCACAAGATACGCAGCAACAGATTATTGAAGAGAAGAAAAAAAATCAGGAGATTGATTTTAGCAAGCATCCTTTACCTTGCCAACCATTCATACCAGCAACAAATAAAGGTAATTAATATTAATTATTATATGTGTTTTTTTGTACGATTCGCAATTATATAAATGACAAAACAGTAAATTTTCTGAATATTGCAATATAATGAAATATAAGAAATGTTGTTTCATATTTTATGTATTATATAATTAATGTTTTGTGATTTTGCATTCTAGGCAATGAGACTAAACCGAGTCTAAAAACATCAACCAATAATACGAAAATTACAAAATCACAAGGAGTAGATGATGGCTTTCATGGTGAACCAGCACTTTGTGGAAAGTCGATTGTTCTTGTAGCCAGTCAGATAATGTCTAACAAACTTCACGAAAATTTCTCAGCCGAACAGGCTGCCGACAAACAGTACAAAAAAGGAAGTAAATCTTTACCAGCTACTCCACTCGCTTCGCCCGCAGGCAGTCCAAGTAGTTCCCCGAAAACTCGTCGACGTGTTCCTTCTAATCGGTATTTTACTACTCCATTTCTTCTTGATCGTGAAAAATATCAAGGAGGTTGGATTTTATCAAGCATCTTCGGACAATCTAGGGAAATTGTTACTGGTAAAATTGACGAAGAGGACGAAACAGATGTTTCAACTCCTTCACTTAAAGCATTTGCTCGAAAAAAATCTATTTCTTCGCAAAATCTCACATATGTCGGAAGTGATGAAAAACCTGTCGAAAAACCAGCTTTCTCAAATGTATTTCAAGCAAAGCCATCGGAATTAAGAGAGATGAATTTTTGGTCCCCGACATCAATGTGAACCAATATATAATATAATATCTTTAATTTTATTTATATGCGTATTATTATTATACGTTTTGAGTTAATTAATTAATTAATTAATTATTATAATTTATCATTAGTCGTTAATTTGGAGGTAAGATTTTATTTAAGAACACGATAAAAATTTGTGCACGATATTATCCATCTATTATCCATCATTTTCTAAAATTAACGAATGCGTTGATAAAACGGAAAAAAAAAAAAAAAAAAGAAAATGCAATTTTTTACATTCATTATCCCTTTCATATATCCTTAATAGTGTGCTTATTTCATAGTTAGATATAATATTTATATTGATTTTTTCTTTCTTTCTTTTTTGCGCTTTTAATTATTGTTGTTATTAAACAAGAAAATTATTTATATAGTAAACGATTTTTATGAATTAGAGCTATCCTACTATAATTATAATATATTAATATTTAGAAATGAAAAGAGAAATATCCTCGTGCTGCAAACGAGTAGATATCCTGAACGGTACAACAAATGATAAAGACAAAATATAAAACTTATTTTTATGAAGACTATTGTATACGGTCTTTAATTATTTGAAATTTTATTTAATTTTTAATTCTTAGAAAAAATAAAAAAGTAAAAAAGAAAAAACTGATATATACATACGTATATTTTATATATATATATATATATATCAGATTTTTCTTTATATATATATATATATTATTTTTCATATTTATGAAAAAAAAATTGATTATTGTTCAAAAACTATTATCTAAAAAAATTGATTAAATTAAATGGTATGCAAATAATAACGCGCGATATACGTGAATATTTTAAAAATTATGGTATAATTAAGTGAATATATTTATGAATCATGATCGCTTAGACATTTGTAAAAATATTTTTATTATTAATTACATTTAAGAATCTTAAATCGATTTTAATTTAAAAAGCTATAATATTAATTAATTTATTACATTAATGCGTTATATAGTAGAGTTACTAATGATTTTGGCATATTTTTTCTGACATTCCTACAGCTATATGATAAGATAGAGAATCGCTAAATGATTCTACTTTATGTACAATCAAATTTATATATATAACGGGTATAATGATATATTATAGAAATTATTTAGAATGTTATTCTAATACAACCAATCAACGAATTATAAGTTTGTGCTATTAATAAGATATTATTCAGAATAAAATGTAGAAACATATCGATGTATTATATTTTATTTTATAGAAAAATAATAAATAAATGAAGCTTATTATATCGAAAAATTTTTAATAATGCCGACAGATGAATTTGTCGAAACATGATTAATTATCTATTTGTTTCCTTAGTATCTTTGTATGTGTATATTATTACGTTTAGGTTTGATATAAAATACGCGATATTCACAGATTCGATCATGTAATTTATCATTAATCTATCAGAAATTTTAAATAAAAAGAATCATAATTTAATAATTTCTAAAGAAATCTTTAAAGAAACAAAAATGAAGAAAGTATTTTGATGACGTTAGTTTACAGCAATTATAACATATGAACGCTCCTTCGCCTCCGGCATGCTTATGAAATCTTAGTTCTTGGCCGTGTTCATACTGTTACACTTTGCCAATGTCAATTGCATAATAACTGTAACCAACAAAGATAGTCCGATTACATTCCCGTTCACTTGGTAATTTAATTATATTCATTTCTCTCCCATTCTTATTGATTTCTTCCCCTTCCCTTCCCCCAAACCCATCTTTTTTTGTCATTTTTGATTATTTGAAAGTAGATTAAAAAAGTTTTTTTCTAATTTTCTCAAATTATTATTTGCAAAGAAATATGACTTTATAATTTTAAAACAATTTATTTACACATTTATATATGATCCATGAATCAATGATTATTTTAAAATTTTAAAATGTATAAAAATTTTTTAAAGAATTTATTAATATTTTATTACTTTATATACCTTTGTAAATATATATCAATAAAACGTATGATTCTACAATTCTTTACATGATGGCTAAACTGTAATTCTATAGTATATCTGAATACAGAGGCATATCGGTTGCAATATGAGATATACCGATATTGAGTAATTGCAAAGTATCTATCTGTTTCTTTTACTTTTCAATCGTTGGTATACATTTACACATTGATGTTGTAATATACATTTAAATGATACGAAATTGAGCCTATTTTTACATATGTTTGATCATTTTTGGTTCCATTATCGATTATTCTTCATTCGATATTGCTTTCCTTTTTGAATTTCATTTTTTTTTACATGCCCTTCAAACAAAATGAACATTTTCTTTCGAGAAAATCGGAGTGCACGATCACAACCTGTTAATAAATTTTTGCGATATCAAATTTGTTCTAGCTATATACATATATAAATATATATATATGTGATGCAATGTCGACTCGTTATAAGTTTGCTATACAATATACCTGTCTTTGGTCGACACTTGATACGAAGTTTTCGGAGAAAAAATGGTTCAAGTCAACTATCTAACTTACAAGAGCTTGCGTATAAATAGACTGACAGATTTATTAGACGCATTCAATTAGTTTGTTGCTTCCAAACGGTGAAGAAAGCAAGCGTTACTTATCGTCATCATGTTTAGAGTAAGTAAAAGTGTAAATAAGATATATAATTACTTAATATTGAGATTGAAATGAAAGCTTCTTCCATTAAATAAAATCATTAGCGGAAAAGAAGGAGGGGATATTAAAATGGGGAGGGGAAAGAAAGCGAACAAAGAGGGAGAGAGAACGTTGAAAGAAACAAAACAAAATTTTTTCTTTTTTTCCAGTTTTTGGTGATTTGCGGTTGTTTGCTGGCAGTTGGGCAAGCTGGCGTAATTGGAGGCAGTTTGCTCGCAGCCGCGCCTGCAGCGGTTGCAGTACAGCCGGCAGCAGCAGCAGCAACCCTTCCACTGTCCACGGCCACGCTCGCGGTACCAACTATCGCGACGTCCACCTCTAACGTGATACGGGGTATCGGTAATTTAGGTGCCATATCGGCCTATGCGAAGAGCATAGATACGCCGTTCAGTAGCGTCAGGAAAGCGGACGTGCGCGTTAACAATCCTGGAATCGTGACGGCGACTGCTGTACCCGCCCCGGTAGTTGCGGTCGCAAATACCGCTATTGCAGGTACCTGATTACGGGGTGCCAATTTATTTTTTTAATATCGTAACTTAGTCTATATATATATATGTGTGTGTATATATATATATTGCTGGATAAAATATTGGTATATCGCTATATCTTTACATCATATTTTTTTTTATTCGTAATGTTTCTAATCGAATGTCACACAATGAATCGAATCGATAACGTCATGAATACATTTTCTTCATGCATTAGTATCGATACTTTGGTTAGTCCGCTTTTCTCACGTTCCATTTTCTACTATATCAATTGCTTCAATCCTTTGTTCATTTCATCTTTTTTTTTTTTCATTTCTTTCTTATTATCGTTAAACATACTATGCTTTAAGGTACGAATATTTTGTACATATCTCGTGCGTGCAGCTAATCTTAATTTAACGAACAGACGTATAAAAGCTGAAATTTAAATTCGACGGTGTAATAATTGTTCCTTAGGGAAATAAGTAGTCATGATTTTTTTTTTCTTTGATTTAATTGTAAAATTTGTCAATTTATTATAAGTGCATTTCGCAAATTTTTGATTTTCAGCTCCAGTGGCTACAGCTGCTGTTGCTGCTCCTACAACACTTCTTACACCTGGATTGACAACCGCAATCGCAGCTGCACCCGCTGCTATCACTACTGGTTTAGCGGCTGCCCCTCTAGGACTTAATGGTATAGCCTTGAATGGGATAGGAGCTGTCAAGGTCCTCTAAGGTCTACGCTTGAATTTGTATTGCAGAGCGATAATTCGATTAAAACTCGATGTTTTACCATTATCGACCATGAGATGCATTCGAACATTTGTATCGAATCGGAATCGTCGTTACAATTCAAACGATCTTCTTTGTCACAGAATGTAATAATCGATTATTCAATAAATGTACAATCGTTATTCTATACTAAGCCTACTGAATTGATATTAGCAACATTTGGAATTTTTAGGGTGTTTGAAAAAAAGGAAACAAAAATAAGACCATATTACACTTCAATGTGTATTGTATTTAATAAATAAAAATAGAGTATAAATCATAATGATAAGTGGAATCGAATTGTCATATTAAAAAATTGGCATTAGCGGTCTAAGAAATTCGGGAGAATGAACGGTTACCATGCGTAAGAGACACCGATGGGACTGGTATAGGCCATGTGTGAAACAGCTACTGCCGGGGAGTAAGCGACACCAAGAAGTGTGCTTGGTTGAGCTGCAGCAGCTAGTGGTGTTGCCAGGGGTGCTGCATGCGTTGCAGCGTATGCTACTGGAGCAGCATGTGCATAAATCGCTGGATTTGTTACACGAATATCAGATTTGCTAGTACTAGAAAATGGTGTGGAAATTGTTTTTGACTGAGTCGCAATTTGTGCCAAATTTCCTGTGCTACGAAGTATATTGTCAGATGTTGATGTTAAGGCCGCAGTTGTCAAAGAATATTGTCCAGTTGCTTCTGGTAGTAATACTCCTCCATTGCACATTGCCAGAGCACAAGCGAGTACTACGATCTGAGAAAAAGAAACGAAAATTATTATATTTAAGACTATTATAATTTCATACAATTTTTTTTTTCTACTTTTTTATATATATATATATATATATTTTATATATTTCAATAATATATGTATATGTATTTTACAGAAACATAATAAAATAAAATTCAACATTATTTATTAAAACTATAGTATATAAATATACTATATTCACTTATTAAATTATTTTACATCGCTTACCTTCGAGAACATTGTGAGTCAGACAGATTTTGATCGATTCTTCAACAATGTATGAAAGCAAATGTGTGCTGATCCTTTCGTAGCCGAAATCTTATATAGTCGAACCAACTGAAATCAGGTGGGGTACAAGGGCGTGTTTCGAACGAGTACCGAAAAATACTTTCGCCATAAGAACATGTAACCATTTGTGTGCTTTCCTCTGCCACACCCGATTCTCTTTTTTTTTGTTCTCCCTTTCAATAATATCGTTAATTTATCTCCTCCGACCTTGGACTAAAAATCCAAATTCGTCGAGTCTGATTACTGTCAGAGAAAAAAACGATTTTATACTTTTACTTTCTTGCTAAAATTTTGATTGGAATATTAATATAAATAATGACATATATACTATTAATAATTAATATTTTTGCTTTGAAAATGTTTTATTTATTTTAGATGAAATTCTTTATCATTTTTTTTCAATGATAAATAAAAATATGATATAAATACACATCTTATTTTTTGCATAATATATATATTAAAACAATTTCTAAATACTTAACAAAGAATTACGACATATTTAAAAATCAAATTCAAAGAACTTGTATACATGTAATAATATTTATATTATATATATATATATATATATATATATATATATATATTATTAACATCAAATAAAAATTGTTAAATAAAATTTTTAAATATATTACCTATTGAAAATTATTAATTTTTAATAATTATAGAAAATTATTAATTGTTTCCCGCCTTTTTTTGCTTTTCTATCATCAAATAATTCTATGATGTTGAAACGACATCTAGAGATGCGGCATCTAAGAGATTCGATAAACTTAAAATAAGTTTATGAATGTATATGCATTTGTATATACGAAAAGGAAAAATAGTGTAATCTTTTAATTAAATAAAAAAGAAAAAAATTAAATATTATTATTTTTTAACTTATATTATTTTAACTTATTAGAAACAGAAAATAAATAAAAATATATAGTGAATCCAAATAAAAATATCGAAATATGTATCATCGTTTTGAAAATTTACGAGATGATCAATTAAAATTGCGCACATTTGTTAAAGATTTAAATAAAGAAGAGGTAATTATAAAAATTATATTTTATACAAAATGAGAATATTCGAGCTTAAAGAATGATTTTAACAGCTTATACAACTAATAGAAAACATTATTTGTAAATTGGATGCTACAAAAATATTAGATGATCTTTTACAAGCATTTTGTGATTCTGATGAGAAACAACGAAAACTTATCGAATATGTATTGAAGAGTTTGGGAAAAGCTAATATATCTACAGGACAAGCAAATACGATAATTAATTGGATAATTGCTGATTTTCCAAAATATTCGAAACAACATCTTGTCAAATTGGTCGATTTTTGTGTTAAAAATATTTGCAATGATGCTGATGAGTTGCAGAGGCAAAACAATTTATATTTTTTATTATTTTTTTCTTCCTTTTTGATATCATATTTTTTAACACTATCTTTTTTTTATAGTTGGAAAGATATATTACCTGGTTTATTTGAAGCATTGGAAAATGAAAAATATATTGTTCATGCAGATACTGAAATGTCAGGAATTGAATATAAATCATTAATTGTTAAAAATATATGTAATTATAATTGGAATGTCAATCTTTTACCATCTTTGGCAAAAATGTTTGGGTATATGATTTTTTTATGATTAAACTTTATGTATATAAAATTTTAAAAATTTAAACATTATCCAAATTTTTTTTATGTAAAGAGATATGGCATTAGATAAGATAAATCGTAATGAAGTTTTGAAAACATTATGTTCTGCTCTTCCAAATCTTCCTCTGGACCAAGTACCTTCTTTCACATATCAAACATTAAAATTATGCACAAATCGAGATAATCAAAAACTTTTGAATGCCTTATCTAAGTATTTTAATTTGTATTATTCTAAAACCAATTTAGTCAACAATGTAGATAATTTTGAAAGTATAGGTATGTAAACAAAAATAATTAAATTTATACATATTATATAATATTTTTATTATTATTCTTTTCTAAATATATATATACTTGCAGATATAATTAATTTGAAAGAGATATATGACATTGAAAGCACTGTTTTATATCACATATATCAAGCTACACAGTTAAATCATGAAAATATGAAAGATTTTATTCGTTTCCTTAAACATGTGTCTTATGCTCCAGAATATATATTACAATCATTTATACTTTGTGTTTTAATGTCAGTTTCTGATATATATGAAGATCAGGTATCATAATTTTTAATATATAATCAAAAATTTTATTGTAATTTATTTTAATGTACAAAAAATAATATCTTTGATAGATTTTTGAAATATTAAGATTAGCTATTGTCCACAATACTTTTGAAAAAGAAAAGCGACAAAATAGTGCCTGGTTAAGGCAACTTTTACCTTCTCCTTGCAATATAATTGATATTATTCAACAAGTCATTGATAGCAGGTCAATTCAATTTAATGTTATTTAATTAATATTATTAATCAATATTATTTCTTATACTTCTAATATTAATTATAATCATTTAATTATTTTATAGCAATAAAGAACGTCATTTAATATTAAAGGGACTTACTAATTTAGCTTTTACACTAATGAGTGCTGATCAAAAATCAAAAAATAATGCAACAGCTATGTGGTGTATAGGATCTGAAATAATACGAGAAATAATTAAAAAACATCATGAAACAATTCCTATTGTATTACAAGAATTAATTAATAAAATAGTAGCAGGAAATATGCCAACAGTGCACTATACAGGTAGAAAGACAGCAATATTTAATAAAAAACTGCATCAAATATTAATTATTATCATAATAGAAAGAAATATTTTCTAGATTGTTTAAAATATATGTGTCGTGAATTGTCAATGATTGTTTTGGAGCATCAGACTATGATTATGATCATTCTTGAACGATTGTTACTTTTGCAACCTATAGTTGCTACTCAAGTTTTATATGCTATTTTTCCATTAATACCTATTTCGCCTAATATACGAGAAAATCTTTTATTAACTTTAAGAAAAGCTCTTTACAGAAAAGGCACATCAAAACGACAAATGGCAGTTACAGGATTTATTGAGATGTTAAAATATAAAAAAATGCATTCTCAATATAATTTTAGATTAAGTCAACTTAATTCTTTCGATTACCCAAGTAGTTCTAATTCTAGATCAACATTAACTCAAGTATGTATATTTAAAAATTTTAAATGAAAATAAAACTATTAATTTATTGATTTTAACAATAAAAATATAATTATTTTTAATTTTATAATTTAGGTGACTTTGGAGTATAATTCACAACCAGAAAAATCACTTACAGAATATGGTAAAACTTTATGTTATGAAATATTGGATATATTAAAAAAAAGTTTTACTTACGAATTTGAAGTTAGATTACATTTGTATGAAGGTAAGAAAAATTTATTTAAATGATCAATAAAAAACTTACTATTTTCATAAATAATATTATATTTTTAGGTTTATATAATACTGCAATCAAAAATCCTGAAATAGTAGAAATTATATTAGATATGCTTTTTTCGCATTTGAATCTCTATCTTCATGTAGATGATAATATCTTACCTCCTGTGAAATTAGAATTATGTACAGATATTCATGGTATGGATGTAGTTATGCAAGAACCTATTGCTCAATTGATATTTGCATTACAAAAAATATATATTAATACAACTACAAAAAATTCAAGTACTTCTGAAAAAATATATAATATTTTGGAATCATTATGTAAAAAAATGACAATTATAGAATTAGAACATTTAAATTTGGTAATTAAAATTTTATTTTAACTTTAAATTCATTTAAATCTGATAATTAAAATTTCAATATGAAAAAATAATATATTAATATATTAATATGTTATATATTAATATATTATATTAATATGTAATATATATTAATAAATATGTTAATATAAAAATAAACATTATTTTAGGAGCATGGAACTGATTTTTTTTCTGGAGAATCAAAATCACAGATAAAATTAAAAAACCTTGGCATGGCTATTGAGATTTGTGAAGCTTTAATAGCATTTAGAATTGGTGAATGGTCAAAAGGGAATGATAAAATCCTAAATAATATCAATGATTTATTTAAAGCATACACACGTTTGGTAGATTTTATTAAAATGGTAAAATGATCAATATATTTCATTATTATCTTTTATTTATATTATATATTAAAATTATATATTATTATATATTAAAATTACATGAATTTTTTAGCAATCTACAAAAATGAAAAAAATTGATAATAGTAAAAATAAGAAAGATAAAGATGTCAATAATACAACTAAAAAATCCATTAAATCAAATAATATAAAAATTCCAAATACTATTATGGATTTAGATGTGATTCGTCAAAGTTTGTTACTTTTATTTTCGTAAGTATAATAATTAAGTGAATATTATTAAGATGGTATATTTATTCTAAACATTTCCATGGTTTTATTATTAAAGAAATATTTATGTAAAATTCCAATATCAGAAATATTTTTTTATTCAAATGTTATCTTTAATAAAATAAAAGTTGAATGATGTTATAAGAATATAATTGATATTCAAATTATTATTGAATTTAAAATTGTTAATCATTGAATTATTATTATTGAACTGTGGAAATTTTTAGAATGTATTACAATAAATCTAATTGCAATTCATAAACAGACAATCAACTCAAAATGGTGATATACTTCGAAAAAATCATAATTTTTGCTATTATATATTACAAATATGTGAACAACTTTTACAACGGATAAAATTGTCTATAAAAGACATTTCTCAATCGCAAAATCATCGATATTTAAATACATATATTGATATTGGAAAGTAAGTTTAAAACAAAAAAAAAATGTTCAATTATTGAATTATTAAATATATTGAATCTCACTTTTTTATATTAATTAATAATAATGAAAATATTTTTATTGTTTAGATTGCTTTATAAATATTTCATACAAAATATAATTGATGCTCTTACAAATGATGCACAAGTAACTATATTAGCTTTGCAATGTTTCAAAGAAATCTCTTATTGTGTATGTACATTATTATCATTTGAGTTACAGACATTTCTCAATTCAATTTGTATGTATTTACATAATAATTTATTTTATGATAATTTAATATAATTTATTGACAATTTTTTGTATAATTTTATTTATATTTTATAGTTGAAATACAATCTAAGAAAGATTCAATATCTAAAGATATTAATTTTCAATTACAAGAAATTATTTTTTCATTAAAAGAATATTTGGAAAAGTTTCTTACAGAAGATGTAAATGATGATGAGAAGAAAAAAGTATCATGTTTATTATTAGAAATAATGGAACAATATACGTATAAAATTAATTTCGAAAATTATAATTCTGAAAAGGTTGGTGTATTGTCTTTTATAAAAATGATTTTATTTTTATAAGAATATATTAAGATATAAAAATTATTATAACTAATAGAAAAAATTAATAGAAAAAGAAATTATTTTCTAAGTATAATTCTTTATTTCTATGTATATTTTTTTTTTCATAAAAGATGCTAAAATGCATAAAAAAAATGATTCAAATCGAAAATATTCAAAGTTCTATTGTTCCTGCAATCTTGCAATTTTTTTTACATTTAGAAGAACATACACAAGAATATGGAGAAACGTTAAATGAAATTTGTATGGAATTATGTGAAAAAGTTGGAACTATTGATGGTGTAAGTAATATTCTTTATTTTACAATATTTAAATTTTTTTTGTATTTCACATTGATTTTTATTTTTATCAAATATAGACTGAGTTAATAATGAATAGAATATATAAAATTATACGCGAAGATACTATATTACAAATTTATACTGTATTAAATAGTCATATTAAACAAAAGTTGGATAATGCTTCATGGTTGTTGATGCGATTAAAAGCAGAAGACATCATAATTCGAGCACCTGGAACAATTGATGAAGTATGTAAGTATAAATTTGAAATATCAAATAAAAATTTTACAACTAATTTTACAAATAGAAAATTATATTATTTTTATATTATTTTAATAGTAAATAATAATTTAAAAGAAAAGGAACGAAATTTATGTAAACAATTATCCTATCTTGCTCAAGTACTCCAAACATTAGCCAATATATCAATTGAATCAAGTCCATGTATTGACAATACTTTTAAAAATTTACAATATTTGTATCATTTACTTGGAAACCTTACAAAATATTTTTACACAAAATCAAATATTCAAAATGCAGCATTCCAAGCAGTTAAGTATGTACTGCATATATATTATTTTACATAAGTAATAATTTATGTATTATTGAAATTGAATTTCTTATTGTATAATGATTATAGATTCATTCAATTAGTACAATTAGCTGGTAAACCATTAAAATCTACTTTTTATAATTTAGTAACATATGTAGAGGTATGTTATTTTTTATAAATTTTTTATCAATAATATTAATATATTATATCAATAATATTAATAGTATTATTAATAATGTATTTATTTTTATCAAAAAAATCAGGAAAATCAAAATAAATTACAGTCAAAATTTGACTCTTATGCACAAAGAAATAAAATTTTAAAAGAAACTAAAATAATACCTCGTGTAGTATATGAAATTGAACAATTCAATAAAGAAATATTATTACTTGGCAAAAGAACGGGTGTAAGTATTAAATCAAAGTATTAAATAGTTTATTCATTCATTCATTTTGTATTCATATAGAATTCAATTTATATGATTAGATACCATTAGAAAATTATATGAAACACAGCATAACTAGAGATTTTAGAATAAAAAATCCAGAATTGGTAGAAGGACTTGAGAAAATGGATACAAGTTTGGTAATATCAGCAAACAAAGAATATATTATATATTAATTTCTTTAAAAATATTAGCAATATTCTAAAATATTTTTAATTTTTATAGCTTAATTCATCAAGTCCAGAAAACTCTGAAAATGAAAATCCTATTTCAAATACAGATGATTTCAGCGACAATGATGATAATACAATACCTTCAAAAAAACGATGTAGAACAGAAGATTGAAATATTCTTATTTAAAATTTGGGTTAAAAGATATAAAAAAAAAAAAAAAGAAACAAAAATTAAACATATTTTGTTTTTCATTTTTTTCTATATGATATATTATGTTTACTTATATGAATTATTTTCTGTACCATTTGCACATCCTATTGTTCTAACCAGGCTCACTAAACAATGGAACTTGGAACGAATTGTAAAGAATTTGAAATTGTATTGTTTGTGGAATTGTCATATTTATAAAATTTATGCTACAAAATCCAATGGTCTATTGAATCCTCCTTTTCTGTTCATATATTGTCTATACTTTCTTTTAAGAATAACATGTACAGCTCCCACATCATTTCCTTCAACTTTTTTGCCCTTAGTAGTATCAAAACCACAAAAACCCATTATTCTCATCATTTCTTGTTCTTCTGGTGTTTTTCCTTGAAGATCAGCTTCTGTAAAATATTCATTTAAAAATTAGATCTTTTCAAATTCATATTTTTTTAATATTAAATCTATATACCTGTAATAACAGGACGTTCTGTTGTAGGTTTTAATTTGGGTTTAGGCCTATCTCTTTCTCTTGATCTAGATCTACTATATGAACGTCTATGCCTATCTCGTTCACGGTCACGATCCCTTTCTCTTTCTCTCGATTTTACTCGATCCCGTTCAACAGATCTAAAGTGATTTCAAATTTATGTTATCATTTAATTTTTTATATAATTTGATTCTGTAATAAGTTATAGAAAAATACCTTCGTCTTCTTTCACGAGAACGTCTTCTTCTTCTATCTCTATCTCGTTCACGTTCCCGATCTCGATCTCGAGATCGATCTCTTCTTCTTCCTGGAGAAGGTGAACGACTACGTCCCATAGTACGTGTTGTTTATAATTGAGATAATAATAATATAACAAGAATTATTGAATGTATATACATATAAAGTACATATGTTTTTATATTTCAGTATTTCAAAATATTTTTTGGATATGTGGTTAATAAAACTAAAAGGTTATGTTTACAAACACTAAATATGTATGTTTAACAGTTATATTATGTTATTAATATTTTTATTTAATTTTTAATTTGTACCATACACAAAATGAATATGATTCTATGATTATAATACTATAATATATAATAATAGAAATCAATTGTAAAATAGGTAATTTTGTAGTAACAGGCAACTACATGTCTTTTTCAATGGGTACGTATGTATCTCTAAAGTAATCAATGTAATGCTCGTATTTATAATTGTTTCAAAATTTCAATATTTATTTTTATTAATTACGCTTAATAATCTTAACTTAATAATTATCTAAATCACGAAGAATTTCTATCAAAAAATTATTTATTTAATGGAATTAATATTATTTGATTAAATCAATAGCTAAGAAATATCATTATTTGTACTTAAAATATTAACAAGAAAAATCAATTATTAATAATTATTAACACTTTGTAATTGGAAAAATTTATTATTTTGGAAATTTCGGCTATCTATAAATCTTTAGATTAGAAGAAATTAATTTAATTATATGTATCAAACACATTACAATTCGTATGTAAAAATATCTTCAAAAATTATATATAAAATAAAAATAATATATAGATTTGTTTAATGTTAAGTTTTAATTTATAATCATTATTATAAAATATACATATATTAAAATACAAATTAATATTTCTTTGTTTTTATTAATAGAAAAAAATAAATTTAAAAATATAGAAATATTTTTTATAGGTTTGTAAAAATATTAGAATATTATAATTTAATATATGTATATTTTTATATTTATTATAGGAAGATCGAATTGTGAAGAACAAAAGGAATATACATATAAGTATATATATAAATAAATATATATATATATATATGTACGAATAAAAATAGCTCATAGGAATTTGCATCATGAACTTTTTGTTCAACTGACTATATGCGATTTGGCTAAGTTTGCTAGTTGTAGCTAGCATTATGCTATTTATATTCGTTTATTAGATTTAATCTTAAATACGACGTAACTGAAAGTGAATTTGTTTAAAAACATTTTGTATCATTTTCTATCTTAATAATAATTTAAAATTTAAAAAATGAATATTTTTATCAAATAAAAGAGTTCAAAGTTTAATATTATATTAAAAAAAGAAAGCCAATAACGAAAAAATCTAAAAGAGGAAAATAATTTTTTCAAATAATTATTTGTAATTTCTTGTGAACATTTCGAGACAATTCGAAGAGGAGGATATAAGAGGCCGACGACCGTTTCTGCATTGCGTCATTTTTAATCGTTCAAAGAAACGTCTCATCTTCTGTGTAATCGTGTCGTGAAAAATTTTGTGCTTAATTATTTTATAAGTTAATAGCATTAGCATTAATAAACTTTATTATTTTTAATAAAATTTATAAATAATTAAAATGGTAAGAAAAATGTCTATTTTTCTAAGTGAATGATTATTGAATATGAAATATAAAGAAATAATTAAAAAATATAAAGATAAAATCAATTTAACTAAGTAATAGATTTAAGATTTTATTTAATATTAGAAAATAATAATTATTGGAATATTGACAAGATAAAAAAAATAAATTTTGTTTTCTGATAAAAGAAACAGTGGTTTAATTTAGAATTCAGATAAATAATAAAAATTAAACGAGGAAAAAAAAAAGAAAAAATTATTTCTTTCAAAAATAGAATTTTAAATGTTATTTTAGCGCGAATGCATATCTGTTCATGTCGGGCAAGCTGGAGTCCAAATTGGAAATGCTTGTTGGGAACTCTATTGTTTGGAACATGGAATACAACCGGATGGACAAATGCCATCTGATAAGACATTTGGCGCTGATGATAGTTTTAGTACTTTTTTCAACGAAACTAGTTCTGGCAAACATGTACCCAGAGCAGTATTTGTCGATTTGGAACCTACAGTAGTTGGTAAGAAAAAAAAAGAAAATCATTTAATTATTAGAGATTGAAATGATAAAAATATTGAGATTTTTTTGTTTTTGTAGACGAAGTTCGAACTGGAATATATAAGCATCTTTTCCATCCAGAACAATTGATCACTGGTAAAGAAGATGCAGCAAATAATTATGCTCGTGGTCATTATACAATTGGCAAAGAAATTGTCGATTTAGTCATTGATCGAGTACGTAAACTAGCAGATCAATGTACCGGATTACAGGGATTTCTTATTTTTCATTCATTCGGTGGTGGTACTGGATCGGGTTTCGCTTCTTTATTAATGGAGCGTCTTTCTGTTGAATATGGAAAAAAATCTAAATTAGAATTTGCGATATACCCGGCTCCACGAGTCTCTACAGCAGTTGTTGAACCATACAATTCCATTCTTACTACTCATACGACTCTCGAGCATTCAGATTGCGCTTTTATGGTCGATAATGAAGCAATCTACGATATTTGCCGACGCAATTTGGATATTGAAAGACCAACTTATACTAATCTTAATAGACTGATCGGACAGATTGTTTCTTCAATAACAGCGTCATTGCGATTTGATGGTGCTTTAAATGTAGATTTAACCGAGTTTCAGACAAACTTAGTTCCTTACCCAAGAATTCATTTTCCTTTGGTTACTTACGCTCCTGTAATATCCGCTGAAAAAGCATATCACGAGCAACTTTCAGTCGCAGAAATCACTAATGCATGTTTCGAACCAGCAAATCAAATGGTTAAGTGTGATCCAAGACATGGAAAATATATGGCTTGCTGTATGCTGTATAGAGGAGATGTCGTTCCAAAGGATGTGAATGCAGCGATCGCCACTATTAAAACAAAACGAACAATACAATTTGTTGATTGGTGCCCAACTGGATTCAAAGTTGGTATAAATTATCAACCACCAACGGTTGTGCCGGGTGGAGATTTAGCTAAAGTACAACGAGCTGTTTGCATGTTGTCTAATACAACAGCTATTGCTGAAGCTTGGGCTCGACTTGATCATAAATTCGATCTTATGTATGCTAAAAGAGCTTTTGTTCATTGGTATGTTGGCGAAGGTATGGAAGAGGGTGAATTTTCTGAAGCTCGTGAAGATCTTGCAGCTCTTGAAAAGGACTATGAAGAGGTTGGCTTAGATTCGACCGATGTAGAGACAGATGCTATTGACGAATACTAAATTGAATCTACTCATTTTCCATATATTATTTAATTTAATTAATTTTCTATCATTTTTCTCTAATATCCAATTTAGAGTTTTGTTTAGAGTCTTTTCTTCTCCTCTATTTTATCTCAAGTGATAAATACTTTTATTACAATACTTATAATTGAACTTAATATTAAAACATATCAAAATGGATATAGTATACTACATAATGATGATATGTTATAAGAATAATATTAAAAAAGATTATGTAATAAACAGAATTTGAATTAGGAAGAGATATGAGAAAGGATATGGATATAACAGGAATAGAAAAATCAAATATCCATACAATCAAAATATTGTATAATAAGACAAGGAATTCTTTTCACATCTTTTCTCGTCAATTAGAGACGTATTTCTTTTGTCTTGTTTTATTGCATTACACAAACGGGGCTGGGGAGGCAAAATTAAATAGCGGATTAAATAGTTCAGCGCGACGCTTTAACAAATTAAAAACGTAAAAACATTAACAGTACAATATAGTTTCTTATTGTAGACGTAATGCGATGGCAGTCTTGAGTCCTGGAAAGATGCTGTGATTGTTGCATGATTATTTCAATTTTCAAATTTCTATATTCTATTTCCTATTATCTATTTTCATTCGTTTCCGGTATATGCATTTTTGACTCGCTTTGCGATCTTCGACTCTTCTCTGTCTCGCGGATTAATTCTTCATTCAATAATTGTTCTTTTATTTGCGATAAGCTTTTGCTCCTGGCAGTGTCTGGAAATAGAAAGCGGAAACAAAAATCTTTCATAAAGTACAACTATTTCTACTCATGATGCAATAAAACACAAGAGACATATGACTTTCGGAAACGAACAAACAAAAAAAAAACTACATAAGTATTCTAAACAATAATATGTGATTGTATAAATATTATTATAGCAATCATTGCGACTATAAGATATGATATCTATTATTGCAACTATGCGAATTACAATAGCGCCAACAGCTCTTCTACTCTAATAAAAAAAAAAAAAAAAAAAAAAAAAAAAAAAAAAAAAAAGAAAAAAAAAATTCTTTTGAGATAAAAATTTCCTACCTTTTATCTTTGTATTTCTTCTTAGTATTTCCGATAAATACTGAAATTATCGATATATATCGCGTAGTTATTATATACTCAGATAAATATCAAGAAATCTTAACACTTACAGTTTTTAAATTTCTAAATTTTTCTCGTGTGAATTATTACTTATCAATTTTGCTTATGTAATCAATGCATATCGATAAATAATTATGATCAATAATTGGAGGAAAAGAAAAAAAAAAAATAAAAAAAATTGATATGTAATCGAGAATTATATAAAAATTGGATATTAGAGAAATATCAATCCCATTATTGTGTTTAACATATATACGTACCAAAGTTAGGACTACCTACGCCTCGACTGGCTTCTTCTTTTCTTTCTTCTTCTTTAGGAAAGAGGGTGTTCTAAGGCCTTTCTTCTTCTTTTTTTCCTTTTTCGGAGACTCCTCGCTAACGCTCACATCCTGCGACACGGAACCCTTAACACGGAAGGTCCCAACCGTAACCATAAACCTTTCTGCATGCACATGCAAGTAGCCAATTCTCTTCCTCCTTCTTTCTCCCTATAAGCGCGCACGCGCGCGCGCATGTTCTTTTCTCCTAAGATCTTTTACTTGAATATAACATGTCATTCTGTCAATGGATTTATATGCATATACATACATACATATACGTATAAACAAACGCGCACGCGTGTCTCATTTTTTTTTCCTTCGCCCTTTAGCGTTTTGCATGATCTTTATTATGTCCATAATAATCGGTCATCCTTAGATTCATGCAAGCGAACACTATAGGCGCACTACCTTAATTCATAGCATGATGTATCACAGTTAATGAAAAAAGCAGCATTTGTGCATGATTCTTACGATTCATTTGACAGCCGAGGATGAGATTGTGAAATGATGATTTATAAACGAAATTTAAGATTGTTCTGAGACGAAAAATTCCCAACTAACATTTCTTACATATAAAAAAAAAAGAGATCCGAATTAAATTCGTTAGAAATATTTAGTAAAGAATAAGGATGTGTAACTTGAACATTTTTATGAAATATTGTTTTATATATATACAGAATGAATCAATAATTGAACATGAATAAAATATAAGTGAAAAATAATTGTTATTATTATAAAAAAAATTAAATTTAAAAATATTATCTTGAAGAAAGGAAAAAAATACGCGATTGTTAAAAAGAAAATAAATACAATTATTTATACTATTTTATATCATATAATTTTACATTGAAGAGAAAATTGAAGTTCCAAAATTATCGTAGAATTTAATTTAATTTTTTCTTGTTGTTTTTTAATGTTATTAATCGCATAAAAGTTGTAGCATATATAATAATATAACTCATTCTGTATATATATATGTATATATATATATATACACATATATATGAATTTTGTTATAACATATAGATTTAAATCCTCGAGCTTTATTATAAGTTTTCTTAATCAGTTATATAAGAAAAATAAAATTAAATAAGATATGTATACTGTATTTGTTGTATATTTCTAATAAAACTCGAGGACAATATAGTATTTAATAAGAATAATATGAAAAAACAAACCTCTTTACTACTTTGAGAAAATGTACTGTGATGAGCATCAGAGTGATCGCCGTTTACGGTATTTTCTCCTGTAACATAAAATGCAAAACATTATAATATCTTTAAAAAATTTATCTATAGATATAAAAAAAAGAAAAAAAAATAAACAAGAAATCAATATCAATAGTCAAATATACGCTTACCTCAAAAATGAAAAGCAGTATGTGATTCTTGTTCATTCTTCGAATGTTTCAAGTAAAAGGTCACATTACAAAATCAATTGAGACAAACATTAAAATATATATTACAAAGGATATTAAAATAGTTTGTTTGGGATTCTCGTATTTTGTTATTTTTTTGAAATTGATTTATTTACGAAACATGTATTCAATACAAATAAAAAGTAAAAAAAATAAAGAAAGGACTCACAAAAGGAAATATGCAAAAACAGCTATTTAAGAGCGTGAGTAATGCGTACAATACAACTGTAAACAATAGGAAATAAATTAAACGAAAACTTTATGAAGATAATAGAAAAGAAGAAAATATAAATTAATGTACTATTTTATCGTTTCAATTGTCTCTTTTTTCTACTTAAACATATCTTATTCAATATATATTTCTCATTGGAAATTCATGTAAATTAAAATTAAAATAAATAAAAAAAAATTTTAATAATAAACGAAAAAAAAATTTCCTATAGTTTGTAATAACATGCAAGAAAGAAATGATGGTTATTTTGTTATTGTTTCATCACAAGAAGGAATAAATGTAAAAGAAGGAATAAATGTAATATACTTCAGCAAACTTCACTAAAATAAATATTATATCTTTGAAGAAGAATATTTCTGTAACTGTAAAAAAAAAGATATTTGATCGCGTCTTTTTAGAAAAATATTTCTGATACTTTTTAAAACGCGATCAGATAATTCTTTGCTATTTTTATATATCATTCGTAAAATCATTATGCTGATTTTCTTCTTGAATATCTGTGTTGTCATTTATATCATTAAATCGATCATAGTTCAAATTTGTAATCTCTTCGTTCGATTCTTCTTCATTTATAGATATTAACGAAGGGCATTCTTGATCGTAATTCACTGTATAAAATTTCATACAATGAATACAATCGATGCATGTATCTATAGGATCAGAAACATCCGTGATATGTAATCTTTTTCTTTTATCATTTTCGAGCGAATTATTCGAATTTCTATCTTGTTCAATATTAATGATGTTCCCAGAACTTATAGTTGTATTTGATGGTAAAATAAACAAATTCTCGACTTTATTATCCTCTATATCATGCTTATGTGATATTTTATTTTCAATAATATTTTCAATGTTATGGTTTTTCTCTACGCGGAAATTTAATTCAAACGCTTTGTCGTTAATATTAGTTTGTTTCTTTTTCACTATTGTATGGAATTCGAAAATTGCATCTGCTTCCATCATTTCATCAACTTCTTCTGCTGTTTCAAGAGATTCATTATTTTTTTCATTTATTCCAATCAAATTCGTAGAAGCAATAGCAATAGGTGCAGTTTGTTCTTCATTTCGATAAGATGCTTTTTCCAATTCATCATTGTTTGATATTGTTATCAAATTATTCATTTGCTGGCCGTTTTCGTGATTCACAGTATAGCAATTTTCTATTTCTTTTAGATCTACTACGTTTTTACTAGCTTTCACATTTTTAAATTCATCGTACATATCTATCACATGGTGAATAATCTCGTGTACAACAACAATAGAAGCATTTTGACTATTCTGATACTTTTTATTTTCTTTCAGCTCATAATCATTATTTTTCACACTTAAACATGATGTTGAAGTTGACAAATGTTCAGAAACTGAAGACGACAATGATCTACATTGTTCGTTTACATCTGAGAGTATTTCATAAACTTTTTCAAAAATCTCATTTAATAAATAATAAATAGTCACGTACGTATCATTTACATTCAGTTCAGCTATAATCTCATTCGCACTATCGCTGATGCCATTTTGAAAGAATTCATCAGTAGTTTCGATTAATTCTCTGACTTCAGGCAGGCCCAACGTATCCAATGATTCGTTCGAACGATTTTCAAGATGTTCATTATCAAAGCATAGATCGTTATTCACAATTTCGGGACATATTCTATTAGAAGATTCATATCTTTCGCCATCAAAATCGGACCAAATATAATTATCAGATTTATCATCTAAGCAATCTTCATTATTCCATTGTTCGTTTTTGAAATTTTTTTCTTTGCTTGATCGCGAAAAACAATTTTGTTTTAAATCATTATCATGTTTGAGTATAAATGGTGACAATCTCAACCATTCATCTAACATCTTGTTATTGCTATGTTCATAATCATCTGAATTTATAAAAGGAGTTAAACTATATATTAAACTCATATCAGTAGGATCTAGACTATATTTTGTTGATATTTTAAGTCCAGAACGAGATAATGAATTCAATTTTGTTTTTGATGATGAAACATTTGAACGAATGCAATTTACCATTTCAGCAATCCTCTCTACAGAGCTTGTATCAATCGACTTTAAATTTGTTCTTGCATCTCGGTTTTTTCCCAAAGCATCAGAATTTTTATCACAGAAATCCAATAAATTTTCACTATTTTTCCATTCCAATGATCTGCAAACCTTTGGTTTTTTTTTATTATACAATTCTTTTCGCATTTTTTTATCTTCTAAGTAAACTAGATTTGAAACTTGTTCAAGATCATTATACTTTGTTCCTATCGAATAATTTACTTCCTCATCAATTGAAATAATCGGAGGACGAGGATAGTATTCGATTAATGTAGTTACTAACCGCTTCGCGATTATATCACTTCGAACAATTTCTAAACGTGGTTCACATCGATATAGTTCAGCAACTGAATAATCACGCTTACGAACAACGCAGACTTCATTTTCAATCTTGTTCTTATACTCGTTATGACTGTAGTATCTGCTGGATGAATCAGGATCTGTAAGCATATTGCCCAAAAACACTACAACTCTATTTTAATGTTTGTTCCTTTTATTTACCTTCTTTCTCGTGAAGACAGAAGATAGTTATTATGATCACGGATGCTCACACCTACGTATTTAAAAAATTCGTTGCATTCATGAGAGAATGATATATATATAATATTCGATATAATATAAATCAACTCATATATATATTGCAATAGACTTCTTAAGAATTTCTTCAGTTTTTATTATCCGAAATGATCACATCGTTTCTTTAAATAATTGGAATTTATAACTGATAAAAAAAAGTATAATATGTACATAGATTTATAAAAATTGTGATGTAAGATAATGTGATGTAAGATAAAAACGTGCATTGCGGGATAAAAATGAAAGAAAAGGAAGTTAATAAAAAGGAAATAACATTGATGTACTGTAGCAAACAATGAGTATGCAAAAATATTTATATGAACATGCGTATATTTGTGAATATACAGGCATGCAAGGTGCAAGCGTTAGTGATCATAAATTAAAATGATAAAAACTAAAATAGCATAGAAATACAATAATTAATTGCAATATCCTCTTGGATCAAGCCTTGTAATTATTATTAATTATAAAAAATTCAAAATGTATTTCATATGAATTTGATATTATAAAATCAAAAAGCAGAGAAAAAATATTTACAATTTTAAATATTAGTAAACAAAAAGTTAACACAATACAAGGCTTTTCTTATGTCAATCGAACATGCAAATTACATTTCTTTCACTTATTTTTAAGAAATCTTTATCTCTATAAACATGAGTAATTTTAGAATTAAATTTTGAAATTAGAAATTATCAGAAATAACTTACCATCACTCAGTACAACTTCAGGTTGACTTGGTGCAGGCACTTGTTTCGTTTCTATTCGTAATACTCGGGGTTCTATAAGTAATTAAAACACAATACATTAATTAAATAATTTTTTAATTTCAATATCAAGATATAAAATATATGAAAACGTCTTGTGATGATTACTCACCATCTCTGCTTTCCTCTTCTGTTTCCGATGTTACTGATACAGGTGACTGAATAGGACTTTTGGCAGTGCTCGATTCATGTGTTGCGCGGCTGACATTAAATGATGATAATGCTTCTGATTCTGATTGCGATTCATCATCTATAAAACACATATCAATAAGATTATATTTATAATCTTCATATAGGTTTATGAATAATATAAATTTCCAATTGACAATAAATTTATGTTATCCTACATACAGATATCTCCTTTTTGTTTACGTTCCACTTCTCGTTTGTACTGATCGAGTTCTTGATCAGTAATAGCATCAAAAGGATTTTTGGCATACGGCGTTTTATAAACCATTGCGTTGTGTTGAAACCCTCTTTGTATAATACCTTTACTGGCTGCTCCTACCAATACTACTTGTTCTCCTGTTCCGCTAATAGTGGCATCCTTCCATAAGTGAATATTTTTTATCAATATATACATATGTTTTAAAATATAAAATAAATATATTGAACATATAATTTAATGAGACAGTAAATTAAGAAATCATTAGTATTTCAATTTTAAAATTATTATTTAAAACATTATTTTATATTACCTGCATCTTTTTAGCTTCTTCCCACGTAACACCTTCTAGTATATGAGATTGTGGTCCAGCTGATATCTTGTCTGCTCTACGATAATCTTTTATCTAAACAAAAGAAAACATAGCTCCAAGGATTGAATCAATTTGTGAATACAAAGTAGTTAAAATTGTTTCATTAAATTGTTTAAAAAAATTCATATAAATTGCACTATTGAAATTTCATTTCACTTACCTGTTGTTGTATTTGTTTAAATTCCTTTGGATTGGTATTTTTCGGTACAAATTGAAGGGCACTGTCGATCTTCACCGGTGTACTGCTATGGGTCGGAGATCCGTCTGACACCCACTGCACACAAAACCAGAACGTTAGTCGACCCTCATCAATAATTCGACATCCAACACAGCATTATTATATATATATTTTCGTATTGTCTGCATATGTTATGTGTGCCTGCTTTGCTGGTGATGTCGTCGTATTATTTTAATTTTGCATGTAAGTAACACGTCATTGATACTGCGATATTTATTTAAAATTATTAATCTTTATTCTCGTGACATTAAATAAAATATTCATGTCATATTTATTTCTATTATTAATAATGAATTTTTTTATGCGTTTCGTATCTCTCTCAATCATTCTCGCTTTCGCTCTCTTTCCCACTCGTTTCTTTACTCTCTCACTCTATAGGGTCGATCGATCTGGTTTTGTAAATGCAGTGGGACGAAGAGTTGAATATCCATCCCTTAGACGACACAACAGGCACACATTCATACACAGTTTTGAATGTGAATCGGTCAAACGATATTCGTATTCATAATATATATGGTTAACTGAAGTTCGACTCTCGTGTAGCAATATTAAAATGCCATAAACTCGAAAAAATGCTCGAGAATACAGCTTCTATTGCTCATCGAACTGATCATCAAAAAATATTCTCTTTTTCTTGTTCCTATACATGATGTCAAACCATTATAAATGAAAAAAGGGTTCTTTATTATTATTATTTTTTTTTTTTTGAGAAATTACCTACAACACACGATAAACAGTAGACATATATTTATTCATATACCACAAGCTACAAGAGAGAGGTGCAATAAGCTTTTATTATAATTTTAATTGATCCAAAAAAATGCACAATATCGTAATAATATTTATTTAGAACTACATTTTTTATTCTAATAATAAAATCATTAAAAATTTATTAAATGTATACTTTTTGTTCAGGAATAGACTAAGCTTTATATTTTCTTTTTCCTCTCTCTATTTCTCTCTCTTTCCTTTTAAGTGTAATTCATGTATTTTCTATTATATTTTGATAAAGTGGAATGTATAGAAAGTATTGACAATATCACTATAGAGATTATAAATAATGAGCAAATAATGCAATATAATTAAACAGAGAAAATCAATGTTTCAGACTAATCTTGAACTATAGTTTTAGTATGTTTTTATACAAAATGTAATAAATTATATTAAAAGAAATGGACAATTTCATACAATGTTATTCATTTGCTTTCTCATCACATCAAGCAAAAGCAATATTATTGAAAACTAATATTTTATATGATCTTTTTCTATGACGATTAACGGTGATAATTAAATTTTGATAAATAACTTTTTGAAGATTATAAATGTAACAACATGTATATATGTAAAATATTCACAAATCTTAATGTTAAAGAGTATTATTTCTATAATATTATGCAAGATCGTTGTAATGCTTGCGCAAATTTCATTTTTTTTTCCATACATTACTTTATACTTTTGTATTTATATTTTATTGATCTTTCATTATAGAAGCACGCCGTTACATCTACTCATCTTTATTCTCAAAAGTGATGACTTCTACCTTTGTTATTTTCTTCGGATCAGGAGTTCCTGTTTCAAGTATCTCGACCTTTTGATATACATTGGGCGAATTTAACCAACGTGATCTATCTGTACCTTTACGACCACCTTTCCAAAGCCTATAAAAAATAGAAAATATAAATGGAAGAATTTTTTTGTTAATTGTTTAATATATATAACAAATTTTATTTAAGAAACATATTTACCCTTGTTTATATAATTCTTCCTCTTCAAGTAAATATCCTAAAGACGACACCGCTGGCGGTACTTCTACATCATTTCGAGGCCGCGGAGGTTCTCCTTTCACTAACGGATTTCTGTATATATAACCAGTTCGGAAACCCTACCAAATTATATTATTCATATTATATTAAATTATATTTGATAAATATACGAAATAATTAATAAATGAAAATCAAAAATCAATTATTTCTAAACAAAAGAATGAAAATAAAAAAAAAAATCTATATACTTACAGCGTTATCAAGCATCCGCATAAGAGCTTCGAATTCAGTTCCACCGATTCGCCAACGCTTTTCGAGTTTCTCAGTAAGAGCTGTAGTTTCAGAGATTGGAACTGTTTGTTGTGGTGTCGGTGGTTTTCTCGAAGCTTCAAATATAGCTTTTTTAGATTCTTCAGAAATAAGATTTAAATTATCCAAACCGGCAGGCATTAATTTCAATTGAGTCTCACAAGCTAGGACCATATTATAAACATTGAAGAAAGCTTCTTCGACAGTTTCTCCACAACAGAGAGCACCGCGATTCGTTAACAACATGATTTTGTTCATTGGACCAAGATTTCTTGCTATCTTCTCTTTTTCCTCTGGTTCAAAAAATCCACCTATATATTGATGCGTGCTTACCTCTCCTATTACTATACTTTCTTGTCCTATTGGCAATAATCCGCACTTCAATGACGAGATCTAAAAAAATAAATGAAATAAAATTATTTTTTTTTAAAGTAAAATTAAGAGATATCTAAAATTATGTTATTTTTATATTTACAGCAGTAACGGACGGAGTGGTAATATGAACAATGCATTTTATATCGGGTCTCGCAGCATGGATTGTTGAATGCAATTGAAATCCTGCCACATGAACGCCAAAATTGGTTGTTCCTTGTTCCACGATTGTTCCTTGCATATCAACTTTAATCAAACTTGAAGCAGTAACTTCATGATATAATAAACCATATGGATTAACTAAAAAGTGTTCTTGATCTTGATTTAAACGAGCTGTAATTTGTCCTCCAACACCTTGAGTCCAACCATAGAGATCAAGCAATCTAAATACTGCTGCCAATTTGCAGCGCAATAATTTCTCTCCTTTTGCATAACCCATACTTTCAACACCACGTATATCATTAATAGGTAATACACAATTTGAATCTGTAAAAAAATTAATTAATTAAGCATTCAAGCAAATATTTGAATAATATTTTACAAACATACTTTTAAAAATATTTCCGTTGAATCGAGCACCTTGTGCACCCATCATGTCCGAGATTTGCTGTAATAGACCTGATGGTCCAGCACCATCTTTCATTTGTGTTTCAATTATGCGTTCTAATTCTTCTCGAAAAAGTCGCGAATTCATCATCATTTCGACTCTCTTCCTCCTTTCCATCTCTCTCATATCCTATGAAATAATACAAATATTTAATTTTAACATATTTTTTAAATATATTTTATTAAAGCTATGTACACAAATATTAAAAGCATTTGTTTTATAGTTTTAGAAATCATAATATATGTTAGAAAGTCCATTTAATATTAATTAGAAACATAATAAGTATATAATAAATAATATAAAAAAAATCCATTTTTTAAAAATCTTACCGCATCGATATCTGCAGGCCGCATTTTGCTCTTTTCTTCTTCTGTCAAACCATCCATTACTCCATTCGTATGTGGTTCGGATAATGGTTGTTGTTGACTTGTATCTGCCATCCTTATTTTTTTATTTACTGTCTTTTTACCAATTCCTTTTTATTTTTTTCCAAATTATATTTTTCTTTTGTATTTTTTATCGTATTTCTATTCGTTATCACTATCACCACCACTATCACATTCACCACTACTATCACTAGCACTGTCACTATCGTCTTCGTCGTCACCACCGTCACCACCACCGCCACCACCACCACCGCCTCCTCCTCCTCCACCTCCACCTCCTCCTCCTTCCACCCCCGCCGTTGGATACCGGCTAAAACAAAATATTTTAATATTATTATATAGAGATATATATTTAAAAATTAAAAAATAAAATGAAAAGCTTAATTTAATCATTTTTTTATTTAAACAATATTAATTTTTTATATTTTGATTTTTTTATGTTTTTGTTGTGCATAGTACATATTGAATTATTATTTATTTAAAGAATAAATTTGATTATATCTTTTTTTTCATTTTAAATATGAAAAGCAATGAACGCAAGAAAACCGACAGAAGATAGCAAACGATCAATAAAGTTACGAGTAACAGTGAAGTAGAGTAAGGTGCGTCGAACGCGTAGATGGTAGATAGAAATGACAAGAATCCCTAGTACGACTGAAATCGTAGCTTTCTTTTTTCAAATTCTTAGTAAGTTTATTTATATCACGTGTTTCTATTGCTGTATTCTACGTCTGTTCCCTCATTCTCATCTTAAAACCACTTTTAATTTCCGCATTATATTTTTCTTTTTATATTTTTAAATATAACCTATATTTTAAATGTAAATTTTGTAATTATATGCATACATAAAAATATAAATATAAAATTTCCTGAAAGTAATTATATAAATTTAATGAATTTTGGATTCATAGCATCATTGTAATGAAAATATTATGTTAGAATACTTTCAGGATATTAACCTCAATTCAATTTTCATTCAACGATTTTTCAAATTAGAGAAAAATAAACGATAAATAATAAAATAGAATTTTTTTTAAATATTAAAATATTATAATAAAAAAACGAAAGTAAATATATTTTATTTGTTTGTAATATATCAAGTAACATAGTATCTCTTATAATCTTGTTCAATGACTCTTAATAATTCGGAAGCATACGTTTAACCCAAATTCATAACTTCCGCAAATATTATTCTAAAAGAGCAAATCATAGAGAGTATTCAAATTCTTTCAATTATTTTTTATAACCATGATTTTAAAATAATTTCTCACAGTATTTCTATCATAAGTCTGTTCCTTTTTGATATTTTTTTTACTAATTAATATTAAATAATTTTTATAAATTTTTTTAAAATTCTGGTAAATATTCTAACAAACTATATTCATAATTTACAATCATTGTTTATAAATTCACCGAGTTAAACACTGAAAGACAATTCAATATCTATCACTATTAAAAAATATATTGTCTTAATTTCAAAATAATTAATCTCATATGTTCGATTTTTACTAAATTTTCATTCTAAAAGGAATAAATAAAAAAATTTATATAATTCTGATTTTATTTACTTAAATATAATAAAATACAAATTTTTTAGATTATTCGATATTTTTTAATATCGAATTTGATAATAAAATTTATCATTATAAAAAATAAATTATAATAAATGATGATAACTATGATTATAGGTATTTTTATTAAAATTTGTTATAAATTTGTTAAAATTTGTTATTCACATTTTTTATATCTTCTTATACTAATATTTATTCAAGAAATAAAAATTTTTGAATTAATTTTTTTTATTTATATATGCACATAATTATTATGATTAAATAATTCTTTAATTAATGTTCATGAAAGTTATTTAATAATGAATTAATTAAATTCCGGTTATTTGTGCTTAATCATCATTATCTTGCTATCATTTATAATTTTTTAAATATTTTATTTTTTTAAATTTCTTAAGAAATTATTTAATTTCTACATGAATTTCAATATTTATTACTTATCAAAATTTTACATTTAAATTGCCGAAATCAATATAGTATAATCAAGTACTGTTACTATTATTTTATTAAAAAATTTAGATATATAAAAAAATACCGATAACGTATTGAACTATTGAGATAATCAGCTGAATGCACATATTACGTGTGAGATATTTAATGCGACGCGTCCGCTGTTTCTCGATGCGATGATGTCATAACTTAAAACGTAAAATTCACTATCGTTGCTCGTTAGGCAGTACACTATATTACGTTTATCCAAATACGATTATCATAATCTAAACACAAAAAAAAAGAAAGAGAGAAGCAATTTTTTTTTAATTATTTAAATAATAAACAATAAAGTGCTTCTGCTATATCTTATGTAAAAAAAAATCTGTATTTTATTATTAATAATAATATTTTCCTAATAATAAAAATAATAACTAATAATTACAATGAAATAAATTAAATTTGGATCAGTTAAAAAATTAAGCTCAAAAGATAAAGCAACACTGTTGAACATACAGGTGAACATTTCTATAGAATCGAAACTCGAGAGCAGTAAGTTTATTTCCAAGCGACGATAGATTGCGCGCGGGCGGTTGAGAGTTATTATAAGGAAAAAATGTTCATAATTGCACACTATAATTTATTATCATTATATTTCAAATTATACTTTCTATGAAAAAAATGCAATCGATTTAGAATTTTGTTTAAAATATTTACATATGATTATACTCGTAGATGTTATACTAATATTTTGTCTCCGAATTCGATCATAAGGACGTCTCAGAGACGAACTCAGCGTATGATTATTCGTGTGATACGCCCAAATGACCATTACATGTATGTCAATTTATTACTCTACAAACAAATGCGAGCAATCTGATATAAATGCGCACGCGCACGATCGCGCATTGAGTAAATTTTATAGTATAAAAGAGTTAATTTTTATTATGATTATCTTCTATCGAATTTTCCTGGCATCCTTGTAGTATTGGATATATAATGAATTAATTAAATGTATATAGAAAATAATGAAAAAATTTGACTCGAATAATTTTTTGATACAGACATACTTATTTATTATTATTACTTTTGGATAGAGAATATTAAAATGATATAAATTTTCAAACGAAAATCTAAAATAAAAATTAAAATTTTGATTCTAATACTTTCCCGCCGGTATACATACATATATATAAAATGTTACGAAACATATTAAATAAAGAATGGAAATATGAAAATATCATTATTATCGTTTTTAAATTTAAACTTTTAATTTAAACTTAATGTTTGACACGAACATAGCAAGAAAAGAAGGTCAATGGTTTAACAATGCAAATGGCGATACAGCAATGGAGAGTAATGGTTTTCAATGGCGCAATTATGACAGCAGAAATCGTAATAATAATTATCAATGTATTTTTATGAAATATTCCATAACCAATGAAAAATATGATTCACAAGACTAAGAGATTGTGTATATACAAATGTATAAAAAAACATCCAAGATTGCCGCCTAATCGACACGACACACCCCTTACGCTACGTCATTCTTGTCAATTATTTAGAACTATCTTCTTTCGTATTTTAATAATATTGTGAGTTCTAAAATCATATTCACAATAATATATTCTAATTTAATTATTTAAAATGACTTACCTAACACAAAATTAGGCAACTATTGTAGATGATCGATATATCCGTATTCGTTTGGGGAACCGTTTGACTCGCTGTTCGTATCACCGAGCGGTCGTTCCGTTCGGTGGACAGCTTCCCCGCCCCCGTCACCGTCGATGCTCTTCCGGCGGCTGGCAAACCTTCCCCAAACCTCCTCCACCTTCTGGTTCGCTCGTACTGCCACCACCACTATTCCTACCACCACCACTTCCACTTCCACTTCTACTTCTATCTTCTCTTTTCCACTTTCGTTTGCACTTCGTTTTTTATATCTTTCCTTCTCGTTTCAAGTTTTCAATTTTTCAATTATATTAATTTTTAACCTATAATTTTACCATTTATTTAATAATATTTATGCTTATGAGAATCTTCATACTTGATCTCTATTTAACGATATATAGAAATGAATAATCGTAAATAATTTATTACAACTTCATTATCGAGGTTAATACGTCTTCGTCTCTACTCTACTCTCTGCATTCCTGTTTTTTCCTCGAACTAATTGTACAATGGACACGCGGATCTTGCGCACAATACTAGTGCGCAACGCGTAGCTGATCTACGAAACTTTAAGAACAAACCAACGAAAGATCGCTTCTCGAAAATCTGATTGGTTATCTTTTAAATTAACGTCCAATCAGAATATTTGAATTTTATACAACCAATAATATTAAAGATATAATACGAACGTATCGAAAGTCATCATAAATCGATATATTACATGAATAATCGAAAATATTTCATACTATTGTGATATTTAATATTATATATTATGTGTACAATAAGAATAGATTAATGTATATTTATCGATCAATTTAAAATATAAATGTAAAATATTGATTTTAAATTATTCTTTTAAATATTTTCTTTAGTATTCTATACCACAATATAATACTCTTATATGTTTATCCATTTATTTCTATCCTTCATATCTATTTGATTAATTTCCACTCAATTTATCAATTGAACTTTATCTCGTTTGATTCGCAAACTTTAATTTGAAAAATGTCAAATAAAGCGGTTCAATCATTTTTAGAATATATGCATATTTGAATAAAAAATTATTTTAATATTAGATTTTTAATATTTTTTTTAATAATATTTATGAAATATTTGATTAATAACACAAAATAACTAAATTAATCAAAATAAAAGAACTTGTTTTTATGGTAAATAAAATATGATATTGGTTTTAGAAATCGCAACTTACAATATTAGAAAATTGAGATTACAACATAATAACATTCTTCGGTCATTTTACACAATAATATTCTTCAAATATATTAATAATAATATAATAATAATAATATATATTTATAATAATATTAACTTTGAATAAATATAATTACTATTTTTTTCATAAATAAGTATCTTTTTTATTTTTTTTTTCAGATAAAAACCTGTTTGGCGCTTTCCATGAGTAGAATTAACTGGAAGTTTACTTTGAGCCAAACAGATATAATGATTTCTAATCGCGTCAGTGCTACAGTCTTCGATCTCATCTTTGACCAGACAACACTGATTTTTATCTCTTCTCATTTATTCAAATTATTAGATTTTCGCTAACATCAATAGATTTTCTCTTAGTGTTAATTTACAATTCTTAAAAATTATTAAAATTGATTTGTAATTTGTGATTTAAGAAGTAAATACTAAATTAAATATGAATTTATTTACTCTTCAAATAAAGCAGGTATGTATACATAAACGTTTCTGACGGTTCCATACAACTTTCGTCATTGGTTAATAATATAAACAAATTCAAATAAATGATTTAATAATTTCAATATAAAACAAAAGGAAGAAATTATTTTATTAGTTTGATGACGTGGCATATAAAGATTTTAATTTCAATGAAATAATTTTCAAAAAAAACTTATAAAAATTATTTGACTATTATTGTATATTTTTTTTTCTTCATTATAACACAATTTTTTAATCGTTAATATTCTGTTTTTCATTACGTTTTATATTATATTAATTTTAATTTTTAAATATTTAATTTTCTTCTTTTCATTTTGTTATAAAAGAAATATTAAGAAATATTATATATTAAAATATATAAGAATATAAAATATTTAAATATCTACAATTTTTGTTTTATTGATTTTATTTATTCTTTTTTAAATTCATTATATATTATTATATATATCATTATATATTATTATATAATTGTTATGAATATTATCTGTATTTGTATTACATAAATCAATCAAATCATTGAAAACTTAACTTAACGATTGAAAAGTCAAAGACTTTTAAAATATTATTTAAATATCGATTTGTGAAAAAAAATTTTTTTTTTTTGAAAAATGTAATTTCATATAATTGTTTCATACATAAAAATATATCATACTCGAAAATAAAAATAAAATAAATAATAAAAATTTTCAGATATCTCGAAAAATATATAACAAAAAATATTTAAGTAAATGCATAATACGATTGAATCATAATCCTGGGCCTTTATCTCAATTTACAGATGAAGAAATTTTGATGAAAGAAAGCGGTAATTTTTCTTATTATCAAATATTCATCAATAAATTGTTTTTTCAAGCAAATATAATATTTTATTTTTAATTAATTATGTATATGAAATATAATTTATATAAAATTTTTTAGTTAACAAATTAGCAAAAGAGGAAATTGCTCCGCTTGTACGTAAAATGGAAAAAGAAAGCAAAATAGATGAAGGATTAATACGAAAACTTTTTGAAAATGGTGTAAGTCTACCATTTTTCATTATAGTAAATTAATATAGATTTGATTTATATAATCTTAAGATATTTATTTCCTTCACCTACTTTTG